>NW_006436298.1:1486536-1520558 GCF_000325575.1 Pteropus alecto
TATAACCCAGATTCACCAGAGCACTCACTTGAGAGGGACCAAGTTAATTGAACTGATGAAAAGAGACTATTACATCCGGGGCTGCAACGAATGGCTAAGCAGGTATCAGCCCAGTGCCACATCTGCGCACAAGTGAATCCAGGGCCCTCCAAGGAAGTACAACAAGGGCTAAGGTTTCATGGACAGGCACTGGGGGAACACTGGGAGTTGGATTTCACTGAGGTCAGCCCGGGAACCTTTGGATTCAAGTACTTGCTTGTGTTCATTTACACTTTTTCAGGATGGATTGAAGCTTTCCCCACCAAGCAGAAGACAGCTCAGGTAGTAGCAAAGAAATTAGTCTCAGAAATAGTGCCTCGATTTGGCCTGCCCATAACACTGGGGCTGACAACGGCCCGGTGTTCATCGCCCAGATCAGCCAATCTCTAGCAAAGGTGTTAGGGATCAATTAGAAATTGCATTGCATTTATAGGCCGCAGAGTTCAGGGCAAGCAGAAAGAATGAATAGAACCTTGAAAGAAACCTTAACTAAGTTCAAGCTGGAAAGTGACAAAAACTGGGTGAGTCTCCTCCCTTTTGCCCTGTTAAGGGCACGGTGCACATCCTATTGTAAGGGCATATGAAATAATGTTTGGAATACCCTCTCCTCTCCTCCCCAAGTTAGGGGAAGAAAAGCTAACAGAAGTTCATAATTTTTTACTGCTTAAGTCCTTGCAGGCCCTCCATCTCTCACAGCAGGAGACCCACCAACTGGTCTCTGCCACCAGAACAACCGCTCAGCATCCAGTCCAGCCACACAACCACACTCCAGGTGATTGGATCTGGGTGAAGAAAGTACAGCCTGCTTTTCTTGAGCCCCGCTGGAACGGACTTTTCTCTGTCATCCTCACAATACTCACTGCGGTCAAGGGAGCTGGGCGCCGTCATTGGATTCACCATACTAGGATCAAGGCTGCTCATCCACCATAAACATTGGAACAATGGACCCTGCCTGTAATATCGGTCTAACCACCTGTATCAGTTCCAACTACTGGTCCCAGGGGACATATAGCTTCTGCGTACTAGTTCACGTTATCCCTCAAGTGTATTTCTACTCCAGGGAAGGGGGCCCCGAACATTTCCAGTACATAAACCATCACAAAGAGGGCGCCTATCCTAATACCTGCACTAGTAAGCCTAGGTGTGGCAGGATCAACTGCTGTTGGAGAGGCAGCCTTAGTAATGGGGGATTCTAATTACTAGACCCTGAGTCAACAAGTAGACAGGGACTTGCAAGACTTAGAGACATCGGTTTCTCACCTAGAGACCTCCATAAACTCCCTAGCAGAGGTAGTCTTACAGAATAGGAGAGGACTGGATCTCCTCTTCCTGAAACAGGGAGGTCTCTGCATGGCTCTGGGTGAAACCTGCTGTTTCTGTGCTAATCATTCAGGTATTATTAGAGATAGTTTAGCCCTGGTCAGACAGAGACTCTGTGACAGAGAAGAACAATGTCAGCAGATAGTTCCCCAGATATATTTATCTTTGTACAAAGCATTAACAGCTAACTTCTGCTTCTTGTAATCTGCTTATTCAAGGATGTAGTTGGAGGCTTTATAAGCTGCCTCCTCTGGAAGTTTGGGGCTGATCTCTAACCCTGCGAGGTAGAGAGTCAGTCATCGGCAGCTAATAAAGGCTCATAATTAATCTCAATTGGCTCCGTGGGTCTTAGAATCATTAGCGCCATAACAGAAGTAGTTAATAAACAATAGTTATGTATGAATGTTATGGTAGACTATATAGAGGATACGTATAGTATGAGACTCTTGAACAAGCAATAGGTGACAATCATAACCGCTTTTTCTTTTTTAGGTTGTGTAAAAAATTTTAGAAGATCCTTCTGAGAAATTAAAAGAGAGTCTATTCAGGTATGATTTGCAAATCAAGGAATGTAGCCATCAGCATGAACTGAAAACAGGTTCCCAGTTTGGGGGATAGGTCAAGGCTTTTAAATGAGAAAGTTGCTCTCTAAAGAGATGGGTTGCTAGAAGAAACAAGACCACAAATTTACATTATTCATTTTCTGATTGGTGGGGGCAACAGGACCTTTCAGGGTCAGCTGACTTAGTGGTCAGCAAGTGGTGATATAAGAACAATGAGCAATAGATTATTAATCCTGGTTTTTGTCCAGGCTTGCAACACAAATACATTGTGGTCAAACAGTTACAGTACAGGGAATGTTACTTATCAATAGAATAAAGAATAGGGCTTATCAAACAGCATGAATAGCACAGGAAGGCTGTCTGCCCTGTAGGTAGTTTTGAAGCCCTAAGGAGGTTTGAGCTTGTAAGCAGCCTCAGAGTCCAAACTGTAAAATATCTAAATGTTGGGCCACAAATTATGATATTGAAGTTCTTATAAGTCCTCAGTTGGGATAATAAAGGCCCACCCTTAGAAGCAAATTTTATATTCATTATCATTATGTCTGTGTATTTTGCAACAGATGAGTTTTGATACTTAGCTATGGCCTTTAGCTTGTGCTTACTCCAACTGTGACTAATGAAGGAAAGCAATATATAACAGTTGACATGCTCCAGCTTCAGAAATAATTCCAGAAAATACACCTTGTAGGAAAACATACCTGTTTTGTAAACCATTTGCTATTAATAGTACTAATAAATAGTAGTCAAACATGTAAACAATTATACATAAATTACTTGGTTGATATTTTTGTGATATATTATTTTTTAATTCAATGTTTCTACAAACCTTATATACAAAATCATGGGAATTATTGTTTTATAAGCTAGAAACTGACATCTCTTGGAAATTGAATGAGCATGGCATTATAACTCAAATATTAAAGTCTGGGAGAGGCCAGAATTTAGAAGTACATCTAGAAAGTTTTCTAATGAGACTGCTGCAGAAAAGGCTTTGGATGACAGCCTGTAGGATACTGGGTGGGGAGGGGAATTTTGAGTTATTCTGATCAGCTTAGGTTCTGGTGTTGTCACTTATACAACACTGTTCAAGAAAATGTCAACCACATCACCTTTATTTTAAAGGCTTAGGGGTGTCATGGGTTATTAAAAAGGAGATTGTTCATACAAATTAGTCCCAATGAGGTACAGGCAGTTGTCAGCTCTGTTAGTGACACATGGACTCTCTCCAGGTTGTTACTGATAGGAGATTCTGGCGAGATACAGAGACACTTTCAATCTATCTATCTATCTATCTATCTATCTATCTATCTATCTATCTATCTACCTACCATCTATCTATCAAATACCTAATCTATGTATCATCTATCCATCCAGCTAGCTAGATACCCATATAGCACAGTGATTTCTTGGATGGTAAAAGATCTGTGCTTTAGCTTCTATGAGGGTCTATGGCACTGATATGTGCCACAGGAAAATGCAACTGTTACATCTTTGACTGTGAGAAGCCTAATTGATTGACTACCCCAACTACTGTGCCCTAAATCCATCACTCTGTTTATGTTGAGTACGTACTTCCCACAGGATGCTGTCAGGTGGTAACTGAGCATGGCAGGGATACTAAGGTGGACCAATTCCTGGGAAATGAGAGACAGTTCTGAAGACAGACTTGTTTGTGGGAGGTCGCATCACTCTTGCTGAATATTCATAGATCTAAACTGCAGTCTAAGAAGCTTTTTCCCTTCCCTATCTTTTTTCACAACAGTCAGGCTTGTGTTGCAGACAAATGGCTTTTGGTTCCATTCTCACTTTTTTCTTACATGTTTTTCACCTAATAAATCTTCTGGTGTTTACTCCTATCTTGGGGTCTGTTTCTTGGAGATTTCAATGATAATTGCTTCCATTTAGGTGAAAGACGAAGTATGGTTGTAGGATGATGTAAATAGGTGAATGCTTTGAATTCCAGAAGGCAGGCATTTGAAACTTAGAAGATATCAGCGGGCCTGTTCAATGACTGTGGATAAAAATATCATGCTTAATGCATACCTGTCTGGAAGAACACAGAAACTTTGATATTTCTTAGTCTAAACTTCTTTAATTGTGTAATGGAAAAGTAAGCATATAGGCAAAGGACCTTGGCACACTGAGGAATATATATAGTCAGTACCACAGTGTGTGTTTTTAGAAATATGAATAGGGAGCATAGTAACACAAAGTTTTTATATGAGATGTAATGCAATCTTCCAAAAATTTGTTTTATTCTAAATATTAGAGATAAGGCATAGATTTTTTTTTTAAAGCTATTTGATAATTATTGTACACATTGTCCAGGAATGGAGAAAGATTATAAAGGAAACACTGTTAATTCCTGCCAAAGCGGGCCAGGAAAAAGTCAATCATCAAACACATAGATTTTTGAGGTTAATTACTTTTTAAATATTTCCCATAATTATTCTTCTGTTTCAGATGTCTAGTCCACTCTCTATATACCCTGGATATTTTTGCAACATTTATAGTAAATTATAAAATTCTTGGATGAAGTTAGAGTTTGAAGAGTTTGTAAAGGCATTTTTATTAGATACATTTTTGTAATAACTTTTAGTTTTTAAATGATCAGTTAAGAATTTAGTGGCAATAATTTAAAATTTTAGATTGACATCATTTGTGAGAGAAAATGAAAGCATATTATTTGGTTATCATAAATGCATAAAGATAGCAATCTGAATTTCTTAGCTTAACAACTCTATGTGTCTTAGCATACTTTTCGTAAGGAGTGTTGTAATCTGTTAATTGCCAGTCTTTATATTTAATATAAAGAGGTTCACATAAGAAAAGACATGAAAATAGAGTGAAGTAATAGTAAATGTACAAGACACAAGCTTAATTTCTCTGCCTGTTAGATAAAGAATGACATTATGATAAAAATTGAAAAAATAGACTCAGAAGTTCTAATTTGATGCTACATAGACTTTCTATTGGCATTAGTTTCCTCTAATTTGTGCATATATCTGGTCCCCTATATTTCTCTCAAACATTTACCTACAAGTAAAGATATGATGTGTCAAAAAAAAAATTGACATTTTAAAAGAAACTAGCAAAATTCGCAACCGCCTTTTCAACACCTGATCTGTTTGTATACTCAGAGCTTCTGGTGCTTACTAGAAGCCTCGGTGTCATCCGCCTTAGTGGAAGTATTGTGTTGATCTCTGTCATTCAACTTAAAGAATTATTCGAGATTTAGTAAAGCAAACAGCAGTGGGAATATTCAAGGAAAATGCTCTCAAATTTAAACCTCATACGAGATTACAGTAGAAGAGCATAGAAAAGGACCTTACCAAATATAAGAAAGGGGAAAAATTAAAGGAAAAAAAAAAGTGGCTTAGAGCAGAATGAACAAAGGGTAAAGTAGCATAACAGGAGAGAATGTCAGAGAAGTAACTAGTAACCAGATCAGGTAGAGCTTTTTAGGTCATAGTAAAGATTTTGGTTTCTCCACAGTGATGAAAAATCATTAAGAGATTTAGACCAGAAGAGTGATTTCAAATTTACACATGAAGGAGACTATTCTGGTTGCTCTATCAAAGATAACCTGTAAGAAACCAGTAAGAAGGTGAGAAATGCTGGTGTTTTTGACTAGGCTGGTGATGACAGTGGTGTAACTAGATGTGATGAAATTCTGAATATATTAAAAGTAAAGTACATGGAATTTCTGAAAGACAAGAGTGAGGTTAGAGGTTTAGAGAGGACTTAAACTTGGCACCAATGTTTTGTCCCAAGCAACTAGAATAGTGTTACTCTTAACTGAGATGGGCTAGATATGAGAAGAGCTCAGTTTTGAATATATTAAGTCTGGTATCTCTGTTAGACATCCAAATTCGAAATGTTGAGTGAGCAGTTGGATATTTGGTTCTAGAATTAAGGAGTGAGATAAAGATGTGGATCATCAGTGTATAGATGGTGTTAAAAGACAGAAGATTGGATTAATTTACATAGAGAGAAGAGTTCTAGGGGCTGAGACTTGGAATAGCCTAACTATTAGAGATCTGGAGAAATCAATGAAAGAGACTAAGAAAAATAGAAATGGAGGAGGAAATTCAATTATTTTTTTGAAAGACAAAGCAGGAAAGTGTTTTATAGAGAAAATGGTTACCAATGCTAAATGTTGCTATTAGGCCAAATAAGATAAGGTCTGAGGGAGAAATATTCTATTTGAATTGTGAATATTATTGGTGAACATATAATGGCCTATAAATTATATCTCAAAAAGGAAAAATTCCCATTATGAAAATATCAATGTGTGTTGACTTAAGTTTTTATTTAGTGATTAATTAGCTGGAGTACAGGAATATATGGACTTACTCAATAGAAAAATTAAAGCAAAATTGAAACTTTTAGCCTTTTGTGTAATACTCATACATAATTAAAATATAAAACAGTATAAAATAGTAGGATAAAAAGAAAAAAATGTGTACTCTTAATTATTTTCCTATCTGGATGTATAACTATTTAAAATATATTTTATACTTATGTAGAAACTATCTCAGAATTCATCTAATTTGGCAAAACTAACATGAAGAAATATTGCATTTTTTTTCAATTATTGTATTGTGATGTGGAGAGGATGTTTTACTTATTACATTGCATAGTTCAAAAGCTTCCTGGAATCCTATTTGTTACCAAGTATAAAAGGTCACCATGGATGTCATTTGCTGATATTAAACACAATAGCATGCGCCACTAAAGAGGATAATCTCATATTTAATTAGAGTGGGAGGTCTCTGGGACTGTCAACCAGCTGACTGCTTCTCTGACATTACAAAAAAAACAAATTAGAAGGATCCCGGACAATGCTAGAAATATCTTAGTTGCAATAAATCTAAAATTGGAAAATATTGAGTCAGTTTTAAGAATTGTCATGCTTACACACACACACACACACACACAACTGAAATTCTTGTCTCATGTGGCCTCCTAAAAACAGAAAAAGCTTAACATTTTATTGCCCTCATTATTTCCATCAGAGTGAAAGAAATAATTACTCTTATAACACCTTTCGTTCTGTGACTTCCAAAGTCAAAGCCACGGTCATACATAGCTGATGTGCTTTTTCCCAAATTACCTAATTGCTTAACACTATAATTCATTTAGGTGAGATAAAATAGACTGGAGAGAAAAAAAAAGAATTACAAAATTTTCCCTAGACTTTAGATGTCAATATAAAGAGGTTTTACTGTCTCAAAAGCTTTTTGGAAACACTTTTTTTGGGGGTCCTGGTTTGTATACAGTCTGTATCTTAATTCGTAAATGATGAAAAAGTTTATATAGTTTCTTTCACTGAACATTTTAAAAGGAAAAAAATTGATAAAATCAAGGAAAAAGCAAAATTGATAGAAATGGTTTTTTAATTCGATGCAAATGATTTCTGAAGACAACATGCTGCATTTAAGACTTACTTTAAGAACTAGAACACACGTAAAGCAGACTTCTTTTGAGTTGCTTCAGTTTTGGAGTTTTTTAGCTATATATACAGTCCATGCCAGATCTTTAAAAATAATCTATTACCATATAGTCTATTAATGTGGTAGGTGAAAGTGGTAAGAATCCATTTCATTTTTTCCCTGCACTAGTAAAGGGAGGAAGTGTTAACTAAAACTTACACACTCATATACACATCCATACACAATATTTATTATGCAAAACGTAAATGGGTCAATATGTAGATATTTATTTAAGTGTTATGGATTATATTTTGTCAAATAAAAATACTTTTCCCAAAAATATATTTTTTTCAGGGCTTCAGGATTTGAAAGTTTTTTTATTAGTGAAATATCAACTTGTCACATTGGTTGTTATCACTGAAGCACAAATAAAATTTTTAGTTAGGCTATCTAGTCACTTAATTGGGCTTTGGTATAGTGGGATGGGAATCAGGTGGGGTTTATTTCAGAGACACATAGGTCAACATTACTATTCACTTTGTTAGTCTTTCTACTAAATTAAGGCCCTCTGTTAAAACAGTAGAAATCTCTCCAGTGGATGATCTACCAGAGGTACACATACCTCTTACTGGCAAGTACACTAGTTATAATGCATTAATATATATTTTATTAGAAAGAAAAAAGCAACAATAATAGCAACAACTACAGCAGGCATATTCACTCATATTTTTGCTATAGGACTATAGTAACTCTCATAGTCTTTTTTGTTTTGGTAAATGCTTTCTTGAGATATAATTCACATACCATATATTCTATAATTTACAGTATAAAATTCTGTGGTTTTGTACGTATTCATAAAGTTGAGCAACCGTTACTATGATCAATTTTAGAAGCCCAAAAGATATCCCATACTTCTTAGTGGTGACCTCTCATTTACCCCTAACTTCTCTAGCCCCTGGCAACCACCAACCTCCTTTCTGTTTCAATGAATTTGCTTATTTTTGAACATTTCACATAAATGGAATACTTTATGTGGTACTTTGTGACCGAATTCTTTCTGGTAGTATAATGTTTTAATGTTGTCAAGTTTCATCCATGTAGCATTTTTCACCCCTCATTTTATTGCTGAATAATATTCCATTGTACAATATACCGCAGTTTATTTATCCATTCATGAGTTGATCGACATTTAGATTTTTTCCACTATTTGGTTACTACAAATAATGCTATAAACATTTAAATCCAAGTGTCATTTCTTTTGAGGGGAATTGCTTGAAGTCACATTACTAGGAGTAGAATTCTTGAGTAGAATATCCAAGAGTGGAAGTGCTAGGTTGTATGATGACTCTATATTTAATCTTTCAAAGAATTGCCAAACTGTTTTCCAAAATGGCTGCACTATTTTACACTTCCAATAGCAAAGTATAAATGTTGCAAATTCTGCACATCCTCACTAGCACTTGTTATTATCTGTCTTTTTGATTATAGCCATCCTAGTGAGTGCGGAAAAATATCTCATTGAGGTTTTGATTTACATTTTCTCGATTACTCTGCTTAGACTAAATGTTCGTGTTCCCCCAAAAGTCATATATTGGAATCTATTCCTTCAATTTTATATTTGAGGTGGGGCCTTTGGAATGTGTAACTTTGCCAGATATTGGCAGATTCCCTCCCCTGGGCGTTTTCCAGTTTGCATTCCCACTTGCAATATATGAGAGTTCGGATAACCCTGAATTTTTACCAAAGCATAGGTTTCACATTGAAATTTTAATCTGCATTTTTGTAATTATTAGTAAAGTTGAGAATCTTTCTATTTCTATTTCTATTTATGTGAGATAACTATATCATTTGCACTTTTTTACTGTAGAATTCTTGGTCATTTTTTTCTCACCTTCTAGAAGCACTGTATATATGAGGGAGGGAAATCTGTTGTCTAAGATATAAACTGATAATATTTTCGACAGTTTATCTTTTGCCTTTGAATTTTCTTTATATTTTTTCTTGTCAGGTAGTTTTTTTAATGTAGTTAAAATTATCGATTTTTCATTTCAAATAATTTCTAAATTTTACATCCTAGAAAAGATTTTCATGTTTCAATACTGTGAAGGAATTCACCCATGTATATGGTTTTATTTTTTTTAATTTATTTTTAAGTTTGGTAAAAAACAACAAAATTTACCATGTTAGGCAGTTCTAAGTGTACTGTTTAGTGGTGTTAAGTATATTCCATTGTTGTGCAACTGATCTTCAGAACTTTTTCATTTTGCAAAACTAAAACTCTGCACCAGTTAAGCAACTCTCCCTCACTCAGCCCCTGATGACTGCAATTTTGCTTTCTGTTTATGTCTTTGACTACTTTAGAATCACATAGTATTTGAGTACTTTAGAATCACATAGTATTTGTTTTTTTGTGAGTAGCTCATTTCACTTAGCATGTTGTCCTCAATGTTCATTCACATTTTGAAGTGTGTCAAAATTTACTTTCTTTTTAAAGCTGAATAAAATGTATATACTATACTACATTTTGTTTTTACATTCAGCTGTCAATGGATACTTTGATTGCTTCCACCTTTTGCTATTTTGAATAATGATGTTATGAACATCAATTTGCAAATATCTCTTCAAGACCCTGCATTCACTTATTTTAGATATACACCCAGAAGTGAAATTCAGAAGTTAAATTTGAAATGATTTAGTAATTTGATTTTTAATTTTTTTGAGGAAATGCCACACTGTTTTTCATAGAAGCTACACAATTTTACAATCCTATCAACATTGCACAGGTTTTCAGTTTCTCAATATCCTCACCAATATTTGTTATTTTATATATTTTTTTCTCTCTTTTGAGAGGAACCATCCCAATGAGTATGTAATGATATCTCATTTTGGTTTCAATTTGCATTTCCCTAAAGATTACTAATACTGAGCATCTTTTTATATGGTTGTTGGTCGTACATTCTTTTGACCGTGTAGTCTGAAGGGAACTTGATTATTTGGATATTCTGCAGGCTATTACATTGGCCACTATATCGATGCCATCATGTTCCTTGGGACTTTGGAACAGAAATTGTAAGTTCTCCAAGTGCCCCAGCAATGTCTCTTGCACACCAGATGGTAGAAGATAAACTCTTCAAAAATTCAAGACCTACCAAATTATTTAAGTTTTTATGAGCCTTAAGCATGCTGAGACATCTGCTCCGAAGTAAAAAACAAAAAAAACAACAACAAAAAGCATGTTATTATACCTCATACCTCTAAAATACTAAGAGAGAGACACATCATTTTCAGGCCTCTTTAAACTTTGGAGATGGTATATGCCAGAATTGGGAATACTGCAAAAATTTCTTTGTTGTGTGTCTTGGAAGAATTACAGCTTTAAATGACGACCAGATTATAAGAGGGGGGCTTTGCAAGAGATTTGAGTTACAATATAAAGTGAGCTCTGCTTCTTGGGATATGTGACCCAACAATTCCCATGGTGTTATAGGTATTTGTGGTACATAAGGAAATTCTGTGAATATCTGGAGCCCTATTAGGGGAATTGTAGCACAAACCCCTAAAGGCTGTGAAGTAATGCCATACCATAATCATCAGATTAAGGTTTACCATCTGAAAAGCAGTTTCTTCTATGGCCTTAGTCCCTAAGTAGGTGCTAAGCATCTGACATGGGACATCAAATGATTATACAGTCAGAAATAATCTATAAAATTGTAAGGCTAGGTACATGTCAGTAAACTGTGGTATGGTAGATGTGGTTTGTTTAAGATTGGGCCTGAACTGACCCAGAGGACATAGCCAAGCTGTGAAAGATCCCTATGAATTCTCAAGCCACCTTTTCACTGTTTGAGCCTCTCCCTCAACACATACCTATAGCCCTACAGAGTATTATCTGAAACCCAATGATGGGGTAGGAATAAAATTCTGGGCCTGGTTCATGGTTGGGATTGCTTGGTATATTGCTGAGGGCTACAAATGGACTGCTGATGCACTACAGCCTTACAAGGGAATGGTTCTGAAATATAGTGTTGCAGGGAATCCTAGTTAGCAGGGCTTTGTGCAATTTATGGGGTCATAAGCTGGTGCGCAAAATGTGTTCTGAGGTAGTAATGTATTTGAACTTCTAGAGATTTGAAAGAGCTTAAATGGTAGGTCAGGAATTTGGAAGGAACAAGAAAGAGAGATTGATGGCAAAGAAATTGGAGAATGTGTGGTAGTAGTAGGCAAAAGGTATGCAGGTTGTTATTTCTCACATCAATGACCACCTAGAGGTTCCTCTATAAAAGGGCACCTGTATCTAAGTTTTAGAACCTTCATTATAAATTGAAGTTGGGTTTATGAAAACCTGTAGACCTATAGACCAGGTTCTCTCTTCTTTCCGAGTTTTATACCATGTATGGCTTTGACTCCCTCCTTCGATGTGTCAAAGCTACAATCAAAGTTTTTTGTTTGTTTGTTTTTTAACTAGTCTGCCAATGATTGGCTCAGCTCCTTTAGATATTTCTCTTTGTACACCTACCTTCCCTTTTCAAGATCTATTTTGGAAAACATTCATAGCTTGTTGATGTTGCTTTGTGGATTACGGTGTTGTATTGGTTAGGTCACTCTAAACTTGTCCATAGTTAAATGAGAGATGAGGGACAAGATGCTTATGCCAATCAATAACTTTTTTTTGTATAATCAATATGCAATACTCTGAACTCAATGAGCACTCCCGAGAGAGCTCATAGTGCTGAATTGCCCACATTTGTGCTGTGCTAGTTAAGCTGCTCAGATTTCAGAGGAACAGTTGAAGGAAATAATGTCTATATTGGCATGGCAAGAGAATGAGCAGATGTATTTCCATTGCCAGTCATGGTTTGTCTCATCTTTCTTTTTCTTCTTTAGGGGCTGAAGGGTGGTTTGGGATGATGTGCATAAGAATGAGACAAACTTGGAGTCGGACAAATTTTTTTATTAATATGTCAATTTTGATACAATAAAAAAAAACCTCTCAGTGAAAGCAGAAACATAAAAACCTTCTAGCAGAATATCTTGCATTTTTCCTAGTGAATAGCATTCTTTTAGGAATTACTTTTTATTCACCTTCACAAATCTGTTCTAGCACTCTTCTCTGAGACATTTTTCACCTTGCAGTCTTAATCATTTTCACTGAAGTTTAGGTTAAAATACCTCTTTGGTTCCTAAATCAATTTCACTATGAATACTGTATAGGTTTCCCCTTTTTTTCTTAGGTTCCCAAGCTATAAGTCGTCCCACCCTTTACTATAATCTAACCCAACCTTCCATTTTTTCAGCAAGGCTAGTGCTCTAGAGGCTTTTCTTCTTGGGAGAGCAATCCTAACAGAGGGAAAGTCTTTATATATTTATATAAAGTCATATATATTTATTTATTTATGTTGTCTAGAATTTGCTAGCACAAAATAGTGAGCAGTAAATATTTGGTACATGGCTAAATAATTGTAGAAACTAAGTACTCCATTTGAAAGGTAATATTATTCTTTTGGAATAATGTCTTAATTTTGTTGACATAATATTTAGTCTATAAGTGATTCTTTTATTATCATGCCATGTTAGCAGGGATGCATGCATTCCATTAGAATTAAAGTTGAGAATAAAAAGTCATTTAAAAATATTAGCACAATACAAAGGACATCAGAGAATTCTAAAAGAATTCTATAATTTCTAGCTGGAACTCAAATTTTGCTTCCATCCAACTTACTCCTTCCTTCAGCCCTTTTATTTTCCTCAAAGAAGGAGAACATTAGTAGGCAAGTAAGTTCTATGGACCTTAATGGTACTCTACTGCTACTGGTTGGATCTATTAGATTGATGAGAGATGGGACTGACTATTTTAGCCATTGAGCATTCTCAACAGAGTGGGGTTTTCCACAAGACTGGAACATTAGATTCAAAAGAGATGTTGCTTCTTCAGAATCATCTCTGCTGTAAAAGTCCCAGGTGGAAATACTGGGTCTACGCTATTCTCATCCTTAAAGATCAGCTCTTTACAGCTGATTCTTCTGTGACTTTCACCCTTTTGCCATCTCTGAATTGTTTTTTACACAACATCAGATTATTAGTTTGAGATTCAGATGAGGTCTAGAAGGAGAAGGTCAACAGGAGGCCCTTTGGCCTACTTTCAGTTTTATAATTTCTTTGTGTCATTAATGACGCATGTCAAATGCGTTCTCCATGTGGTTCAGCATTGCATACTATGGGATACAGCTGGAGAGGCTCTCTCATGGTAACAAATAACATTAGTGAGTGTTTATAAAGTATATTAGATATGCGCTTTACATATATTGACCTTATTTTATTATGACAATGTACCTATGGACAGAATCCTATTGTCATCATCCTTATTTCACTTCAAGTATTTTAAGACAGAAAATTACAAAATTTGCTTAATTTCATACAGCTGTTAAAGAAGTATTTAGAATTACAGGTGAAGTAATCTGGCTGCACTTTTCACACCCTTAATTTCTTCACTATAACTCTTCTTTATAAACAGAGCATACATTTGACAGATCTTGACTTCTAGAAATTTAAAGGTGGTATATCTATGGAAATATTGGATAAGATTAAATATGTCATTTATTTTATAAATATCTACTTAATGCCTACTTTGTGGAAGGTTTTATGTTTTATTATTGGCCTATCTCTCTGGCCAATAATCTATGCAAAAGAATATGGCCTATGAAATAATAATCAGAATTATAATATATTTGAAGTAAGGCTACCTTTGTCTTTCTTAATATTTAAGTAAAACAACTGAAAATAATAAATTAACATTAGTAAAATGTGAATTTTGGAGATAGTGACATATTGAAGAGGAAAATTAGAAGAGAGGAAAGAGACTATGTAAAATTGTATTTTCAAGCTAGAAAATAGACTGTGAGAACTTGAAATTTACTAACGTAGAGCAAAATAACTTTTTCATGTATCCAGCTTTAGTGGTATTCATCTCTGATTTGTGTCAGAGGTAAAGAGAAACTATCTGGTCAAGCTGTGTGTTAGTAAAAAGTGAAATGAAATATCTGATAGAAATTTTTAATTATAAGAGACTATACAATGAAATATTTTAAAAACTATTGTGGTTCAGGGATGGGAAGAGAATTTCATTTAGCAAATGTAGCATTGCCTTTACCTTCAACCTACTTCTAATTAGGTTGGTCAGATGAAATTAGACTTAAGTGAAGCTCAAATGTAATTAAAGTCAATTTATTCTTAAAGACCTGTAATTCTTTTTTCTACTGATGTATTAAGAATGACTTCATTCTTTCTCAACCCCCTGATGCCACTTGATGAAACCCAACCTTCCCCCTTTTTACCTTTGTCCTAAACTGAAATGTTCTCTGATTTTTAAGCAAATGGTGGCAATATTTCTCTTTCAACCAAAATTTCTGCACTGCAAATATTAAGACAGAATAACTAAACAAATGTTTAATTACTAAATATTTCTAGAACATTCTGAGTTTTCTAGTAAACTCTTATTCAGTTTTAAGAACCATCTAAGAAATTCTCTCTCCTGAAATCCTTAGTTAGTGATTCTCAAAATTTGGTTTCTGGACCAGCACCTTTGCAATACTTGGGAACTTGTTAAAAATGAAATTTTTGCTATGTCTCAGTCTACTAAATTAGAAATTCTCGGTTAGTGCCCAGAGTTTAAAAAGACCTTTCGATAATTCTGGTGCCATTTGAGAAATACTGACCTAGATTATGTTTCCCTCCTTTATGTTCTAATATTTTAATGTGTGTACATCACTCACCATATTTGACATATTTTATTTATAAGAGCTGTTTATTTTTTCTATATTTACTAACAAATCTTCTTTCACCTTTTTTAGGTAAGAGACTTTCTATTCCCTGATTTTTATATTTCCTAGTGACTAGTAGAATTTGTCAAATTCTAGGGCAGATACTTGTCTAAGATGAATTTGTAAAATTTTCTTGCCTCTATTTTCTATATAAATGATCCTCATATGTTTTTTCTCATGAAAGATATTTTATTTCTGAAAGGATTTAAAAATTTGGTGACATAAAATATCTGCTCTAGATTTACTAGGATAGCAATGCATAAAATTTTAATGTAATTTAAAAATTAAAAAGTGCATGTTGACTTGAAGTTCTAAACTAAGTGGAGTAGACACACCTCTCCCTATTCTTGGCAATAAGTACAGCTGAAAACTCTGGACACAAAACAAACTTAAGACTATAAAGGAATGAGAGAAGAAGGTATATTGGCTAGGAAACTCAGGATCTGAAGAATGGCATGGCAGTAAGTTCCCTGGTTTCTGGGTTTTCTTTTTTCTTCACATATTCCGTAGGATATTAGAGAAGTAGGCAAATTGGAAACAACAATGGATGTAGATTGCCCACCTCCAAAGAAAAAAATCCATAAGAATCACCCATTCTCAATAGCCAAGGTCAAGAAGAAAGGAGCATACAACTCTAACAAACCCATTCGACTCTGGTAAATAGTAAAACATCATGAAAAAAATCTTTGACTCTATATTCGCCTCCATCAGCAAAGGATAAATGAAAATCTAGACTTCTACACTTTCCTGGCTAACCTGAATCATCCCTTCTCTTTACTACAATAGTGTCAGAGAAATTTAGTTAGGGAGCTGGGACTTGATTGCCTGCCCTACCAGTTTAATATTTGAAAATCAATCAGTATAATCCATTATATTCATAGGCTAAAAATCACATAATAATATCAACTGACACAGAAAAATCATTTAATAAAATTTACCATTCATAATAAAAACTCTCAGAACTCGAAGGATAGAGAAAAACTCCCTAAACTTGATAATGAACTTCTCAAAAAACAAATAAACACCTTTTTATATGTTTATTAACTATTTGGGTATACCCTTTTGTGAACTGTTTGTTCAAGTCTTTTGCCTATATTTCAGTTGGGTTTTCTTCCTATTTCTCTTTTTCTAAAAAAATAAATTTATTTATTTATTTAAATTAGTTTTCTTGAAAAATGGATCAAATTGTTGAACTCAACATACTTGTTATGTTTGTAAATAAATTTATAACATGAAAATAAATAAAACAACTTAATGCTAAACTTATACTTAATGGTCTAAGATCAAATGCTTTCCCCAAAGATTGGAAACAAACAAGCATGCCCATGTTTGCCAATTATATTTAATACTTTACTGAAGTTCTAAACAGTGAATAAAGCAGGAAAAGGAAGTAAAATGCTTACATAAACAAAAGAAGCAATAATATTGTCTGTATTTGCAGATATAATATGGGCATATGTAGAAAATCCAAGGAATCTACAAAAAATTTTAAAAACTAATAAGTTCAGCAAGATCATGGATATAAGATCAATGTTTAAAAAAATCAATTTTATATATACTAGTAATATATAGGAACCAAAATTAAAATACAATACTATTTACAATTGCTCATATAAATAAAAATTTAGCTATAAGTCTAATAAAACATAATTTAATAAATATAAAAAAAAGTAACAGAATTTATAACCTGAGAATTGCTGATAAAATGCTGATTAAAAAATCAAAAGAAAACAAATAGAGATAAATATTATGTTTATAGGCTGGAAAACAGCATATTAGAGATTTCAATTGTCCAAAATGATATGTAAATTTAATGTAATTCCTATCAGAATCCTAACAAAATTATTTTTATGAACATAGACAAAATTATTCTAAACTTTATATGAGAAAGCAAAGAAGTTGGACTAAAATAACTTTGAAAAATAATAATAAAATAGGAGGAATGACTCTATTTAATATTAAGGTGATATCACCTCATATTCAAGACTATGTGATACTGGCAGAAAGTTAAATACATACAGGACCCAGTTGTAGACCTACGCAAGTATAGAAAATACAAAAGGTTCAAAACGAAATGATAATATAAAATTTAAAAATTGGTAATTTAGAATTGCAAAAACCCTGTTAAGAGTATGAAAAGAGAAACCATAGACTGTGAGTGAAACATATATTTGACAAGTGTTGTATTTCAAATATATAAATTACTCTTAAAACTCAATAGTAAACAAACAAACAAATCCTTAAAACCCCAAACAATGAAGAGACTTTCCCCAAGACATTATAAAGATAGCACATGAAAAGCACATGTGTTTTAAGTACATGAAAAGATGTTTGTCACTGGCCATTAGAATGATGTAAATTGACACCATGGTAAGATATCACTACTCATATAAAATTAAAAAGTCACAATACAAAGAGCTGCCTTGAATGCAGAGAAACTGAGTCACTCATAAATGGTTAGTGAGAATGTTAACTTGTATATGCACTCTTGAAAATGTTTTGAGATTTTCTTAAGTAACTAAATATATTCTTAACATATAGTCCAGCAATAGCATCCCAGAGAAATGAAAACTTTTTCACACACACACACACACAGACACACACACACACACACACACACACACACACACACTAAGCCTGTGCATGACTATTCGCAATGGGTTTTTTTTTAATGGCCAATAATCATAAACAAAATGCCTTTCAGTACACAAATGGCTATGAAAACTATAGTACACCTATATCATAGAACACTACTCAGAAATAACAAAAAATGAACTATTGATACACAGAACAAGTTGGATGAATTTCAGGGACATAATGTTAAGTGAAAAAAAGCCAATCTCAAAAGGTCAGGTAAGATTTTATTTATATAATATTTTTTGAATGACAAAATTATAGAGATGGAGACTACATTAGTGGCTGCTAGGGTCTAAGGACTGTGGGAGAGAGACAAGGTGGTTGGTGTGACTATCAAGAGGTATTAAAATCAGATCTTTCTAGTGATGAAATACTAGTAGTGATGGTGACTACCTTAATTTACATGTGATAAAATGACATAGAATTAAGCACACTCAATGTAAGGAAGCCAATTTTCTGGTTTTGCTATCAATCTACAATTACTTCTGATATAACCATTTGAAGAAACTGGATGAAGGGTACACAGCACCTCTCTACTATTTTTGCAACTTCCTGTGAATACATAATTCAAAATAAAAAGTTAAAAAGATAATAAAACATGTTGGAAAGGCAGGTGAGGAACTGAACTGATATTCTGGAGCACAGTACACTGTAAGAGTCTGTGACGAAATTAAAGCATCGAGAAGTGAATTACATTACATTGACCAATGTTTGGCTCTGTTATTAATCAAGAATATGCTTCATTTCAGAACAAGTAAATGTCTTGGGAATTAAATAAACAGAGGTCAAGGAAGAAGGAACTCTTTAGGAACAGATTACAATACAAGGACAGATTTTTAGGGAAGAAGAGCCTAAGAATCAAGGGCAGAGATGATGGTCTTTGAGTCAAAAAGGACTAAAGCACATGCTCTCATGTCCAGGAGAGCCCCTGAAAAGAAAAGTTGAGAAGATTCTTCTACTTCCTCCAGGTTTATTCAGCTACTATGACTCTGTTTTTAAGACACTCTGATTATAAATGGATAGACCTTAGGGAATCAAAAAATAGTCCAGATCTTAGATCCTTCACTAAATATATTTGGAGGGGGAAAAAAAAAAAAACAAGAAAAAAAGATTACATAATCATGACTCACTGGAGTTTTTCTGTGGGTGTTGATACCTTCTGTGGGACTCTCAGATGGGATCTTGGTGAGATCTTGAACCCTCCCACACAACAGTTTAGTTTCTGAGGATCCCATCTTCTTTGAACAAAGAAGACTACATGAATCAAAGAGGCTTTTTAATGAAAATCAAGCACAGTATTAATTTGTAAGTATTTTATTTCCTTTAACTGTGTTTGCTATGCTGGCTGTCTGGAGCAGATGGCTGGATGACTGGTACCTTCCCAAAATGTTAATAGTCATTATCACTGTGTCATTTGAAGTGTTGCTTCCATCCTGTTTATTTCTCTTTCTTTCTCCTTTTATGTACATTTTCCTTTCATGTGTGCCACAAATCCTTGAAATTCTTTTACGCCTTTTTTCACCTGCTATGGAAATCCTTCTTGATATGGAAAGAAAGTAATAATGAGCCTGTGATGTATGAGGTGACTAATGAAGTGTTAAATTCAACAACTGCTTTTCTTAAAATTCTGGAGGCATGAAATGTGTATTTTTCTCATCAGTAGTCATACCAGTGGGATTATCACTTTTAAAAATTAAGATACTCAGGGCAGCCTTCCATTTTATGACACTTAAACATTCATTAAAGTGCATATTCTGTGGCTTGTATTGGGCATAAGATGTAAAAGTGATATATTTAATTAAATGGTCCTGAATCAATGCTAATTCATAAATACAGTTGCTAATTTGTGGATGCTTCTGAGTCTTCCACTAACCTGTCAAATCAGCTCTTGAAAATGCAGTATTTGGTACTAAACCTTATATTCTTATATATTTTTTTTTTCTTCCCTTCAATTCCTCTGTTAGAATATCTGACAAATAATGAATGTATAAGCTCCACTGCTGGCAAAATTTACATATTCTTTTGTGGCAGAATATTCTACAAAATGGCAGGTATAATACGTCATGCCATTTTAAAGGGAAAATGCAGTTAATTTGAGAAGAAATGGTCAGTGTAGTGGGCTAGAATGTATGCTCTCAAAAACATAAAGGAGAGTGGACAATGGAGAACATGACCTATAGTCTGGTGGAAAAGATAAATGAGAACACATTGTGAATATAAGAACTGTTTCTTCTGAGCAAATCTAAAATTCATAAAGCCTGTCATTTAACTCTCTACCTGATGTTTAACATAAGGGTGATATGCTGAAGTAGTTTTAAATATAAATTCATGTGCATATCAGTAATATTCACTACTATTATCCACAGTTGATTATGCTATCTTTAACTTATTATACAGGATTCTGAAACAATTTCTATGTATCCTTTTAAATATATGAGCCTTTATTGTATAATTTATTATCTTTAAATCTTTATACTTAATTTTTAAACACCGTAGTTTTCTTTCACATAATCATAAACTAACTTAAATGTTTTTAAGTATTCTTATAAAATTTTCAATCTATAAAACACAGTAAAGGCTACAACTTGGTAAAGTATAATTTATGTATTCTATGTGATTACCATCCATAACAATTTTAAAAGCTGAGAATGCTGTCTGTATTATAAAATGTGATGCACAATGAATTTTTTAAAATTCATACAAAATATCAAAAAGGCCAAGCTTGAATTACAGTTTGAAGAAAATTTCATTAACACAGGTGGCATGACTTCTTAATAAAGTAAATTTAAATTTGAATAATTTATTCTTTAAAAGTGGTTTAGAGAATACTTGTAGCCGTTTGTAGCATCAGTTGATTTCTGTCTTTGAAAGAGTCTCTAACAGAAAACAAACTTTGTAATGAACTGCATTTTAATAGGTACATTAGTGGTGAATAATGACTGAAAAAATGTGTAAATTTTTACTGTCTTTAGAATCAAGCACATTAAGACAAATTAGGGATTGCCACTCATTTAAATGCTATAAAATATTTAACTTGAAAAATCAACTTATATCCAGAACAGAAATGATTTTCTAGTTTATATATGGAACTTGAGATATTTGATAAACCAGTTTAATTTAGACAACTCATGCAGCTTTCTCAATTTTTCAGTTTGATAAATACATGTGTTATTTTAATAGAATGATACATTAGGTTTTTTTTTTCTTTTAGATTGCTTTTGTTTTTAATTTCTCACATATACTAACACTTCTTTTAACAAAAAAAGTACTTTATTTTTTTAGTCTCCTAATTTTTTCTCTGCTAATGAGCAAAAACCTTTAATATAGAATTACTGATAATTTTATTAAATGTTTCTATCAACAATATGTGATATGAAGTCAACACACATTAATGTATGAGGTGAAGATATCTTATGTTGTGAGAAATATGCAAACTAAGGTAGAAGAATAAACAAAATGAAGGGAAAATAATTATGAATCAGGATGTATACCTACATAAGCAAAATATTGTGACAGTAAAAAAGATGGACAATGAGTTGTAAAGAAATGATTTTTGAAAAGACAGCAGTTATATAGGAAATTTTATGTAGGCATAAAGAGGTAGACAGAAAAAAAAAGAATAGATTTAAAGACGACAGGCAATGTTTCTTGGACAATTATCTTGGACCTGAGAGAGGTCTCAGGTTTTCTTTGAACTACTTCTTTTGAATCTTAACTAACTCAGTATCAACATATGCTTAAAAATCACATTTTTTTCTCTTCTAATTTTTATCAGGATTTTTTGTCCTTTTTACTTCTGTTCTTTGTTGACAAGTTTCAAACAAATATCCCAAAGTAAAATAAGTTACTTCCTGTAACTTCCAGTGCTCTTAAAGAGATTCATGGAAGTTTAGCACTGATATTATTCTTTATGTAAGAGCCCAGCTCTTAAGTACTTTTACTCAACTATGGCCCTGTGTAAAATTTGGTTAATTTATTGAAAATGGACTATATCTCATGAACATGAGAGGGTAAATAGAATATTCTCTTTATTATATTTCTTTCTGAATAAGCTATTTTAAAAATAACTTCCTAAATATTATGCTTCATATCAAGTAATTTCTTTGGATTTTATTATTATGCTTGAAGTGCTATAGAGACTTTGTTTTCTATATCATCAACAACAAAAAAAGTCATTGCAATTTTTTCCAAGTCTTTTTTGAATGAGCTATCACTCAATTTTTAAACATTCATAAATTGCTAGAGTTTATTTTAAATTTTATCAATATATTTTTCAAGATCATCTTTTCACAGACTTCCATTAGTTTGGTCCTCATCTTTCCAATAGATGGTACATTATCTTATACAAAAAATCAGTGTAGTCTAAATCAGTTTTTAATATCAGGATCAAAACAATTAGATTTAATTCAATCAAAATAGTTTATTTCTGACTTACGTTTGAATTAATCTTCACAACTCTTCTCAAGCAGAATATCATAGCATACTACATTAATATGATAGAAACTGATATCGCTAATATACCAAAAATGCACATAATTAGGACTATAGCAACCTAATAGTCAAAATTTGGTTATTCTCATGAGAATATGTTTCACTATAGGGGAAAAAGTGAAGAACTACTAGTCTAGTTCACTCAGAGAATTCTATAAAAGACAATTTTATACCTGTTTTTGTGTGCTCTTGTCACTATACCTTTGTCTAGAAAGCAGATACATTTATTTTCTATTTCTGTTTTAACAAATTAACACAAAGTTAGTGGATTAAAACAATAAGCATTTACTCACTGTTCTGTAGGTCAGTATTTAGCACAGATCACACTGGGCTAAAACAATATGATGACCGGATACACTCCTTTTGGAAGCTCTAGAGGAGAATTTATTTCCTTGCCTTTCCAGCTTTAAGAGGCTGCCCACATTCCTTGGCTCTTGGCGACCGTCTTATATCTTCAAACACGGCAGCATCACAATTTCTCTGACTTTACTACAGTCATCACATCTCTCTCCTTGACTGCAACTGGCTTTTAAAAACTCATGATTTGATTGGGCCCACCTTGATAATCCAGAATAATATACCTATTTCGAGGTTCTTACCTAAATCACATCTGCAAAGTCCCTTTTGTCATGTAAGGTAACATATTCACAGGTTCTGGAAGATTGGGACATGGACATCTTTGTGTGGCCATTCTTTCTACTCTAGTAAAATATTTCAATTCTATTATTATTATGTAGCAACATCTGAAGGTGATTTGATGCAAAATTTTACTTCTAAAATATTCTATATACTCTATTACATACATATTACTTTATCCTTGCAAAAGCCATAGACTGTGTGGTTATGTGGTACAATGTTATAGTGCTGTCACATTTTTTAAAAAGAATTAAAATATGAATAATATAGTTAATTACAATTTCATTGCTCACAGTAAAAAGATCAGTGGTTGCTTGATGTTACAGATGAGAAAGAAATGAATTAGTGGAACATAGAGAATTTTTAGTGCAGTGAAACTATTCTGGTATGATACTATAATGGTAGATACATATCATTATACATTTATCAAAACCCATAGAACGTACAGAACCAAAAGAGAACCCTAATGTAAACTATGTAGGTTCATTAAGTGTAACAAATATACTCTGGTGTGGGATGTTGATAAAGGGAAGGCTGTACATATGTGGGAGCAGGGTACATATGGGAACCCCTTATACTTCCCACTCAGTTTTTCTGTGAACCTAAAACTCTCTCCCTGACTGCAACTGTCTAAAAAATAAAAAATAAAATCTGTTTCAAAGAAAAAAAAACATTACTTCCATTTTCATCATTAATTAAAAAAAAAATCCAATTTAGTATTCCTGCCTCCCTAAAAATCTCTTCTATCCTTCTCCCTATTGTCTTCAACTTGCTTGTGTCCTATACTCTATAAAGTCTCTCATTCACCAACTCTGACTCTGAAATAAAACAAAATTCTTCCCTAGACTATTAAATGTTCCTCTCTTAATCAGATCTTTATTATGTAGATTAACTATCTCTTCTTCTAAAATCATTTTTTTCCTTCAGATCCTATGCTTTTTTTTTTTTTTTTTGGTCTACTGTACACCACCATAAATGAAGACACTTTTTGTCTTTCAGGGAAATAAAAGTGGGAATAGAAATGACTGAATTGGTTAGTAGATTGGTGTTACAGTGTTTTCTTTGGACTAGTGAGGGAAACTGACAGACAAATATCTGTAGCTATTTTTATGTTAATGTATTTATATATTTTTATCACAGTATACAATGAACTGGGTCCAATTATTAGCCAAGAAAATGGTTACCGTCCTTTCATGTAGTGGCAAAAGTAATGTTTCCCAATTAACCAATTCTTTCTCCTCTCAGTCCCATATTGAAATTTATCTCATTTTTCTGCATCTAAGTATGGATTTTGGAGAATATGTAACTGAATTTGTTGGAAAGCTTCTCAGTCTTTTCTCCAACATACTATTCTTTTTCTCTTTCTCCTTTCTTTGTATAGTAACTTTATGATGCTGTACTTCTTATTCTAAGCTGAGCATTCATAATCTAGTTCTGTCCTTTTTGCTAACTACTCTTTTTTTTTTTTTTAAGGTGGAATAACGGCCTCTTTTAGCTGTTTTCTACACTCTTGTGACAGAAAGTTTTTTAAAAACATTTATTTTAAAGGAATAACCCTTACTACTCAGAGTCTAATAAAGCAAAATGGACCTTCTAGTGCAAAGAAACAGAAACCATGGTATTTTTAAAAATGAAATACCATTAAGTGTTGCCCAGGCATCAGTACTTGAAGAGAAGTTTCTTCATCTTTGATATGCTATTCAACATTGTAAAAGAGGAAACTGTGAGACTATAGCAAGTATTTTGGAAGAATAATCCCAAAAGTTAGAGTAGATGGAGGATCTTTAAAGCAGAGGCAGAACAGAATGAATGTTTTCAACAAGAAAGAAAAGCAGAATATAGGCACACACCCTTGAATACAGACATAATAAAAGGTTTTACAATAAATAGATAGATGATAGATGAAAGATGATGATAGATAGATAGGTAGTTAGATAGATGATCGATAATCTCATCCTAATGTTTCTTGGCATACTCTGATTAGCTAAATAACTAACTGAATTATGCATTCATTTAGGACAAATTCATTGAGTAGCTCTTGAGCACCTATATGAACCAGACATTTTGTCAGAATTTCTAGGGAAAAATAAAATGAATTGGATACAGATCCTGCTTTAAGAAATATATATGTATTAGAAGAAGATGAGTGCATATAATAGTTTTGACCCAGTAATGTTATCATAGTCTAGAGAAGGAAGGAATTTCACTGGGAAAATCAAGAAAAGCAACCGATAGCCTTGAATCAATAGGAGTGAGACATCTTAAAGTAGAGATAGAGCAATTCTGGAGGCAGGAGCATCAGGGAAAAAGGCAGTAATAATGAACACAGCAGAGAGTTTACCTGAAAATATGATTAAGGATGTCTATGAGGCTGCCTCAGGCTGCAGTAACAGAAAACTATATTCAAGCCAACTAAACCATAAGGGAATTTACTCTTCCACAGAGTGTCCTGAAGTAAGCAGGTTACAGCCAAGTGAATTTAGTGTTTCAGTTATATTTCTATTCATGTCTTTCAGTTCTGCCCTTTTCAAGATGCTGACCTATCCTTAAGTGGGCCTCCTTCATGTCTATAAAATGATGGCTACCAGCCCCTGGGGTATCATACCTGTTTGTTATTTATCTCTGGAAGAATTGGGTTGGAAAACTCCATACCTAACCTTGAAATATCAACTTTTTTCTCTCTAGTTTCCTTGGCTCAACTTACATCCTTTAACTTCCCAGGCCTCTAACTCCTGCTGAGGTGTTTCCACACTTATTTGCTTAGAGACTAAAATGAACCATGTCTGAAGATAGAAAAAAATTAGGCACTAGATCACAGGTGGAGTTTTGTTAGAAAGGAGGCTTCCATATAATAAAACGTGAACAGTGTCCTCCACTTAGGATAGTTTGAAATCAAACTATAGCTAATTCAAAACAACAAGAATACGAATTTGTATGCATTTTTAAATGCACATTGCAGACTTTTGAGAATAAAATGACATGAATAGAGTGGTGCTTTGAAAATATTAACAGCCACAGCCACAGAGTATAAGATGAATTACAGTGGGGGAGGGGGAAGTAATGAAGGAAACAAATTTAGTCAAGTAGCTATGAAAATGGAGGATAAGGCAGATGTAAGACATTTTATGAAAAAACAAATTCAGGATTTTTAAACTGATCTGATTTAAGGGCAAGGGAAACTAAGGATAATATTTTTGACTAGCAGGATGGTGATAGCATTATCTAAGATAAGTACCACAGAAAGAAAGGACACGTGGACAGTAGGGAAGATGATGAATTCAGCTTTGGCTCATTGGAAGGAATCAAAGGACATTATTTTGGCATTCATTTAGAGAGAGTTCACAGACTCTTGGAAATTGGGAATGAAAAAAATGTGAAGGGAGAAGACCATCAGAGCATGATGCTTTTGAAAGAAATCTGAAACTTGTAGAGGGGAAACAAGAGAGTCTTCTGCTTGGGAAATAGATCATAACAGAATTATAAAATATGTTCTTTAGTCCTCTTATTAATGATGACATGAGGTGTATATGACATACATTTACACATATATGTATTTTTTATAAAGATAAGTACAGAATAGCATGTATTCAATTTAGAGAGAAAAGTGTAAGTGTATACTCTTGTTTCCAAATGAAAATTAAGATTACAGATTTTTTACTTACATTAATTTTATGTTTGTATCTCTGCTTTCACTGAATATCTTGATTCTAATTACAATAACATAATTATCTACTTCCCTATATTTAACATGACTATAGTAATTTCAAATAGCAATATCAATTTTACCGCCAGAAAAAAAAAAGGAGAGAGACTGATAAACACATTTTGGTCAGTTCCTATCATTAGAATTTATTTAAAAAGCTGTATACAGCGAACGCACATGGAATATTTATCCATTTAGTGATTTTTGTCATTAATTTTGTATACAATTAGGATCATCTATTTCTATTTAATTTTGCTAATTTTAGGGAAGGTTTTTCCTTCTTTATTAATTTTACTCATATAAAATGCATATAAACTTTAGGTAAATATTCAAATGATTTCAAAACCTAAATTATAAACCGAGACATATTCAAGGACATCTAGCTTCTAAACATATCTATTTAATTCTATTTGCTTCATCCTCATATAGGCAAACACTTTTATTCATTTTTGGTTTATCTTTTAATTTCTTTTTGAAAATATAAATAAATGAAACACATACACATACACACATATATGTTTTATTTCCTTCTATGTAGACTTAGCATACTAGTAAAATAATCTGCATATTGATTTTTTATGAAACACTATATTCATATATATCCATAATACTATATTATTAACTGTACCATGAAATCTTCTCCATTAATTTTAACAGCATTGAATAGATATACCATAGTTTATTAAACCAACTATTTTAAATGTGCTTTTGAGTTACTTCTAGTCTTCTGCTGTTAAAAGTAGTGCTACTTTGTAAAATTTTTGCAGATGTTATTTCTTACTTTGATTTGGGATCATTCTTAAAATGATAATTCTAAGTCAAAGAAAATTCATATGAAATATTACTAGATTTCACCAAATATACGATCTCTGTTATAGTGCTCGGTTGTCAAACTTTTGGAGCTTTGTCATACAAATATATAAGAAGTAATTCAGTTTCATTTAATTTGCATGTTTCTAACTTTGGTAAACTTGACCATTTTTTCCTGTATTTAAAGATAATTTGTTTTTTCTCTTTATAATTCATTTTTTGTCTATTTTTCTCTTGATTTTATGTATTTTTTCCTCAAATTTTTAATTATATTGTGCATAATAATCCTTTCTTTGTAATATATTTTGCAATTTTTTCTTGAGTTAGCAGCACTGACCACACTCGTCATTATGCTCTTTCTCTCACTCTCTCTTTTTTCTTCCCACCACTATCCTGGTTATAAGCACTTGTATTCAAAAGTACTTAGCTCAGAATAAAACAAACAAACAAACAAACAAGAAAACAATAGGCAACAAACATAAGGTTCTCTTTCATTAGAATTGTCTGATATTTATAAATTAATTTAGAGATATGATATGGAGTACAAGAGCAGGATATGCTGGTCCAGTTTAATTTCTTAAATATATATATATATTTTAGTTTCTTCATATTGATTTCAGTCAATTCATGTGTTTATTTTGAGAGTTGTTTTTGAATTTTAATAAGCGAACACTTTTCTCCATATTTTTACAGGTTATATTTTTTAAATATAGAGGCTTGTGATTCCACTAATTTTGATACACTGCCATCTACATTTTTATGTTGTTTACAGTAGTGTTTTCATTGATTCTGTTTGGCTTTTCAAAATATTTATAAATAATATCTGCCAATATAGATAATTTTACCTTTTTCATTCCAATGTTTCTGCATCTAATTGCATTTGCTACCATCTCCGAATCAAAATTACGTATTAGTAAAGAGTTAGAAAGACATCCTTGATGTGTTCCTGAGAAGATTCTGATATTTTCCTATTATGGAATCATTATTTGAATAATTTAGTTTCATATGGTCCTGTTTCGAACAAACCCACCTATCATTGGTGTCAGTTCCAGGTGGTTTAATCTAACTAAGTAGTTAAGTTTGGAGACTGTGACTAATGTAAATGTAGTGGAAGGAAATAGCTTGGCTACACTCTGCTGTCATCATTTGCCTTCCCTCAACATTTTCTCCTCCTTAGGGCCCTACAGCCACTACTTTCAGGACCTGGGTCATTCAGGTAGTCTATCTATAGTGCTTTTTCTCACTACCTACATTTCAAATAGCAGGGGTATAAAGAGCTGTTATACCAGTGATAATAATGTAACCTGGGGGAGAATAATGATCCCAAGAGACATGAGAGGGCTGTGGAGCTGATATGAGAACACTCGCCCATCTGTTTTATTTCCTATTTGGGAGTATACTTGCCCCAGAATCCTTATAGGGAGATCAGGTGACTGAACCGAAGAAGAAATTGAGTATTATTTCAAGATTTCCTGGCCCAAAACATGTCAATAGCCACAGATAATCTTGAAACCAGAAAATTGTAAGAAAATACATTTAATGATCAATAATGAATATAATATAACAGCTATCATATCACTAATTTTATGGAGAAGTCAAAATTCCTCATGCTACCAAAATGTCATTCTGTGGATGCACTTAACCTCACCTGTTTGACTGAAAGGAACACCATCTCAAGTTTCAGGTAGTAGCACTATCTAGTTTTCACAAAATATGCAGATGATCAGAGTAGGTATCTGCTTATGCTTTGCTTAGAGGGTTATTGTAAATAAGCTCATATGTTATTATCTCTTTGTCCATTCACTTTTTGGTGATAAAAACAAGGAGCTGATCCTCATTTCTCTTGTCATATCTTTCTTAAGTTAAATCTCTGTGCTCTTTACTTCCTAGAAGTTCTCTGACAGTTCTCCTTCTCCAAGGAAATTTCTTGAGTGACAACCCTGTTAAACTTAAGTGAAGTTTCACACTTGGAGTATTTTTAGGCACAATGCTGAAAATATTGCAAAACTATTGTCTTTATTGTAGTTTTTTCAGAAGTGTTCATTTTCCAACATATTTATCACTTTGTGAGAATAATATTAATGTTATTAGTGTGAATATGTGAAACTATAAGACATAGGAAAGAAAAAAACAGAGAAAAGAACATTGTTCAAATTATTAGAAAGGAAAAATACAGTGATGTTAGCATTTGGAAAGTATGTAAAATAATAGTGATAAAGTATAGTAAGCATACACATATTTATGTGTATATGTATAAATAAACATGTATTACCTATATATGATATATTTATATATCATTTGTATAATTATACATGCGCGCACACACACACACATATAACGGATACACTCATACACATAAAGTAGTAGGGTTGTTATTCCTTAGGCTAACGCACACACAGCAATCCTTGGTGTTTAACAATGTTTCTAAATTTACTACCCTAAATCGGCTATTTATCATGATTACAAAGCCTATGCTGTTATATCTCCAATTTTCTCTTGGAGTTTTCTTTCAAATAAGTCAGGTCATTTAATGAGTAGATAGAAATCTAAATGTCTTCTAAGAAAAAAGGTTAAGGTGTTTTCATTTTTTTAATTGTATAGAGAGCTATATATTATGATACTGAAGATCAAGATAAATTAAGGCAACACAGGTTGCTTCTCAATGTATCTGAAATTCACAGTAGAAGTTGTGAAAGCATTGATAAGAATATAAAATGTGTTTTTAAAGTGAAATATAAAAATAAAATAAAATGTCAATATAAAATTGCCTGTCATACTCATTTTTTAAATAAAATAGAACATTTTAGGTGGGAAATTGAGACATTCATGTTTATTATAATGATTAACTGTTAACTTTTCATTACAATTCATTCTTCTTATAGGAAGTTAAACCTGGAAATGGAAAATAAAAACAATCTTTTCTTCTGAGCTGTTACCATTGTCAATCTAATTGTCTTCAGCTCCAGGGAACCCAAATTATTAAAAGTAATATAATAAGATGGGTAATTCAATAGTTGTGAACAAATGTATCTCAATGCAAATGGCCTCACATTATAAGGTGGTTTTTTCACACTCCTTGGTGTCCTTTTATTAATTCTTGGCCTGCATTTGATTGCCCCCATTACAATCTTTTACTTGCTGCAATCTGAAGTTATCTTTCTCACCCCAAAATAATACAAACTTTAATTCTTTACTATTATATTATCTAAGGAATTTACTCAAACCGATTCACCAATAATATTTAATTGATCATAAAATAAGAAAAATGACTATTGCTTGTTTTATAGAAACAGTAACTTTGGAGTCATCATTAAGGCTACATCCTTGACCAACCATATGAAGCTAAAAAATTCTTTCTTACCATGATAATTTTGTTGATAGTGAATTTGTAGAGTGCGGTTGAAGTGAAAAGAAATTGCCTTTTAACAACTGGAGACTTTCTGTCTCTGCCTCCTACAATCTCTGCCTCTCTGTTTTTTATTTTTATTTTTTTAACTTCCTCTATCTCTTCTACATTTTCCTTTTGCTTCTTCTTTCTCTTTATTTCTCATTTTCATCTTCTCAGTCTTCCTTTTTGTCCCTGTTTTGGAATTTTTATATTCAAATTCCTCTAGTAATTCATTAAAATAAAATGTTGAGTGATATGACTTGAGGTTCATTACAATAAGGAATAAAAATCAACAATAACAATGAAGTATGATAAGTGAAAGAGAAAGAAAAGCAATGCAAGGACATGCTTATTAAAGAAGGAGGCCAGGGACATGAGCAAAGGAGAAATTAAATAATGGAAACTGCACGTGGTTTCCAGGAGCTATAATGAGTATTGGCTTAAACTGATGAGAGTTCATGAATTTAGAGTATACGCTACATTTGTATGTTAAAATGGAAATTATATCTGTTTCTTTGTTGAAGAAAGGACTGCATTTAATTTATACCAAGGTCATGGTAGTGTTTCTGTTGGTAGTGTATTGATTCTTAAATTAACCTGCTCTTACAGTTTGAGTTTTTGTACTTCTTGTGTTTGCTATAATATAGAGACACAAAGAGGAATTGTTAAAAATATTTTAATAGTGTTAAAATAAATGAATGAATGAGTGAATGAATGAATGACAAATGAATATGAAAGTTCTTTTTCATCAATAAGAATGTTCATAACTGCAAAAGGCACAAAGTAATATAAGAATAGTTTGGGTAGTTAGGAGGAACTGAGCTTATATAATTTGAAATGCAGTTTTTAGGAATCAAATATTGATAACTTTGACTATTGACTATGATGAATATCTCAAATAGATTATAACTAAGCAGTAAATGTTTTATGCTTTTTCTTTTAATTCTATAATTATTTATTAAACTACTTTTATGTAAGCTGAATTATGTAACCCAAATGTGATAACCTCTGGTTAAAGTCATGGAGAGTTTATAAAAGGTGAAATCAATATTTGGAGGATTTTAAGACTTAAATAATTTAGTGAAACTTCTTTATGATTTCTTAACTAATAAGGATTTTCACATAAACTTGATGAAGAGAAATAAAAGATAAATGAGTAAGGGGAGAGAGGAAAGGAATAGTGGATAGAAAAATTTAAATACTACTAGAGAAAATACAGAAAAATTAAAGATTACTCTTGATAGCAGTCCAATCATCACAATTTTTTAACAAAACATAAGCCCTATAATAAAATATATTTAATTAAGCTATGAAATATTTGTCATGATATTTTCTTTAGATTTTCCTATAAAATAATCAACTAATTGTTAGCCATTTGTGTAAGTGTTCCAAGGCACACCAAAATAGAATTATGTTTTCTTTATTTTTTTTTAAACTTCACTTTTTCTTTTCCTTTTGGAAATTTTGGTTTACTTGCAAAAGAACTAAATTCATGCTATTACAGCCTAAAATATATTAAATCCAAAATGATAGATGATAAAATTAAAAGTAGTAATATGTGCCTATAGTAAACCCTAGCCATATATTAAATAATAACGCAGTGATAACAGTAGTAGTGTTTTCTGTATTTATCATAGTTACATGAAAATGAATCAAAATGTTAGAAGTGTTTTTGATATAAATAAATATCTCATCTTACAGTTTCTTACTCTCAATCTCATTCCAGAGAGCCTATCATATTAAAATTTTTGTCATGATTTTATTCAAGGTTATTTTAAAATTTCATAAAAATATTCATTTAATTTATTGATTCATCAACTACAGAAAATATTCATTTATTCTCCAATGTGAAAATAATATTTTAGTTCATCCCACCTCTACTCATATTAAAAATATGATATATCTTTCTTATATTATCTTTGTATTATTGATTGCTTTTATTGCTTTCATCAATTTTATAATATTTTGTGATTTTTCTGTTTTTGAGGCAATAATTCAGTTAGTATAAATATCAAATATATTCTCCTTGACCATATTCTCTTTATCTCTTTGACCATAAAATGACAAAATCTTAAGACTGTTAATTTGCATTAATGTGTGAGGATTATATATTGTTTGCTAAAAGTCTTTTATGGACTGACTGTTGTTCACCCCAAAATACATATGTTGGAGCCCTAATTCCCATATCTCAGAATGTGACTCTATTTAAAAATAGATTTTTAAAAAGATAATTATTTTTTAAATGAAGCCATGACAATGGCCCTTAATCCAATCTAACTAGTGTCTTTATAAGAAGAGAAAATTTGAACCCATAAAAATATCAGGGCTGTGCATGCACAAAGGAGAGACCATGTAAGATCATAGAGAGAAGGTGCCCATCTACAAGCCAGGGAGATAGACCTCAGAAGAAATCAAACCTAACAATCTCATGATCTTAGACTTCTAGGATACAGAACTGTGAGAAAATAAATTTCTGTTGTATAAGCTACCCAGATGTGATATTTTATTATGACAGCCCTAGAAAAATAATACATGGTCTAAATTCATTAAAATCATCACTAAATAGAGCATTTTACTAAGATCAGGGAAAATAAATGCCATTTCTTTCCAGTATATTGTTTATTTTCTGAAGTATGTATATATGTATGTATGTGTGTATGTATTTATATTACATTATTTGTTATTGACACATCTTCAAAATTTGAAAGCTCTTAAACATATAGATGCTATCTATTTTTTAATCTTCCAAGATACTTCTCTTCATAGATCGTGACTCCCTGTTCTGTGTAGGTTATTCTCTAGGTCTATTGCAGAGCTCTCATCTTGGACACATCTTGTCCATCATGCATTATATACATTTTTGTCTGAAACTCATATTTTCCTCTTCTTAATTTCCAGATTTATTTCACTGGTGTAAATATTCCATGAATTTCCAAATAAAAGATTCATGATAAGTGAATTTTTATTATTTACTTATTATTATCAATATTATTGTCATGATTTTATCTTTAAACTAGATCCATTAAATCCTAATTTACTCTTCTTATGGCAGAACATCTCTGGGATCTCATGAAATTTAAACCCAAAAAACCCTAGAGGGCACAGATGCTTGAAAGATGGGTAATCTTGAGTCTGAAAGCATAGCTCCTCTCAAGTCTCACATGTTAGGCAAATAATATATAT
>NW_006436298.1:1520577-1533818 GCF_000325575.1 Pteropus alecto
ACTCATATATATATATAAGTTTTAACCAAATAATCATAACTTGAATGTTGAAAAATGTGAGAGTTGTAGGAGGAATTATAAGAGGAAGAGAAATTTGATGAATAAACATATTATAAAGGTGATACAAGCTGTTTTTTTCTTCTTTTAATGTTTTGAATTTTACTTATGACAAGACAAAGATAACCCTTTTTTCTAGCCAGAATTTCTATAGCTGCCTTTAAAAATGGTAATTCATTATTTCTGTGGTAAATGAAACATGTACAGGTTTACACAAACAAAAATAGAAGAGAGCCTATATTCTGAAATAATATATTGATCCCATTTACTTTATTTATAAAAATAATGATTAATATGACAACAAATACTCAAATTAAATTATTTCTCTCATTATAAAATTTTCACAATCAAATCTTAGCCAATACGGAATTGATAGGAAATCACACCAGCTGCTACACATCCAGCACTAATTATTGGTTTCTGTCCATCTATTTCATTGCTTAAGAATTTCAACATTGTTTATATTAAATAAATTGGTTTTGTTGTTGTTGTCAGCTAAGAGCATTAAAATATCTTGTAGTGAGAAGTACCTTGAATCATTAAAAGTATTACTGTTCTGGCAAATTTTTAGGCTCTATTGTACCATAGTAGTATAGTGAAGTAAATACATGTGATAAAGATCCAGCTTCACCCAGATTCTAGTCACCATTGATTAGTTCTGCTGACCTCGAACAAGACTTATAAACTATTCGGGGCTCACTCAATTTTTTATCTGAATATTTTGAAGTTTAGCATGCTAAGTACTGTACATATTGGTAGTACACATTATTATTATTACCATTTAATTTTTTGTTTAACTAGATTATTTTTAACATTATCCTAAGTCTACAACATTTTAAAATTTTCTTAAAGATAGTGCCATGATTTCTTACTGTTGCCATGTCTTAGGTAAAAAATATATATGTATATATATAGAACTCATTATAAGAAGCTTTTAGTATCTTGGAGCTTAGAAAACAGTAAATACTAGGTTATCAAATCCAATTAAAATGGTCTCTCAGCTCATAAACTTACTCTTCAACTTAGAATGTGTAATATTGCTTAATGGTCAGGGTATTTGTGCTTCTTTTTAACTGTAAAACATGCCGATCCTTCATTATAATAAAGTAGTCCACTGTTGCACAGTCTGTATTTTATGAATTACACTACACACACTTTGTGTCAATTATAGGCCATAGAATAAAAGGTAACACTTCATCTTTCAGGTTGAATCATTTATTTGGAGCTTACTGATGTGTTCTTAATTCAATTTGAAGTCTCTCTCCACCCACAGTTTCTGGAGAAAGAGATGCAAACATTTTTCTTCATTGGCAGTGGCTGGAGAATGCATCAACGTGACACATGTTTTCCTGGTGATGGTGGTGAGGGGGGAAGGTATACTCTATGAATAATAATATTTTTTAAATAAAAAAAATAATCATAGCAATGTTTATAACTTATTATTATTATTTTTTAATCTCAAAAAAGCCTCCAAGCATTTTAGAAATGTTAACGATGATCTGGTTCTATGGGATTCACGTTTGGGGTCACTGAAATGGATTCATGTCTAACAGTGCATGGGGATGACAGATCTGTAGAAAACTCTGCTGGGTTTATGATCACGTCTGTAAGGAAGGGAGTACTGTTTATTCCAAACTGCCTCACCCTAGAATGTGTATCTATCACAGATTCAAAGACATGGACTCCATGCATGTGCAAAATGTGATGGATAGCATAACATCTACCTGCTCTGAGATAAATGTATTGATGAGGCATCCCAGGATACCTTGCCCCACACCTTCTTCTAATGGAGATGACATTATGCTTGTTAATAAGAGTATTTAAAAACATTTAATGTGTTCATGTGAAATAACATTGCTTTATTTGCCTTTTTTTTATAAAATAGTAAATTAGTAAATGTTTAGAATCCTATATCAATGCACCTATCAAATAGTACAACTATCATTTCCAATATTGAAATATTTAAGTCATTGCCAAATTCACTCATTTGTAGTAAATGGTTGACTTGAACAAAGATATATTTCAAATTGTACAATGATGAGTGACATTGCATGAACAATTGCAAACAAGTGTTGAGATTTTTTAAATATGCACATATACAATATGTGCATGCATAGTCATGTATATATTTATCCTTAATATATATTAGTTTCACCATACTTTGATTTATATCACATGCTATTATTCACATTATAACTACTAATGCTTAAAAATTAAAATAAAAGACCAGATGAAAATATATTTCAGTTTTTTCATTCCATCATTATATGCTATTTTGTGGCCAAATTTTATTCATTCATGTCTTTCTTCATTAGCAAACATTTATTCAGTCATTACTAGACTTTAATCTATGCCTTAAGCATTTCCCTCTAGGTACCACTTATAATCATATCCATGATTCATTTTAACTTTGTTTATAGTCCTCTTTTTACCTGCCTCTTGTCCTAATTTGCTAATGCAAAATTCCACCTATGTGCATTCCCATAGGGTGTCTTCCATAACCTCAGATTGAATAGGCTACCATGAGACATTCTTCTTTTCTCTTATTTTTCTGTTTTCCTTTCCTTTGGGTACTGATATGTGCCTTGAACATCTCTGCAATTTCTGTTAGACAAGAATGTAATTTGGCCGGACCCCACACCTCTCTCTGCCTCAAATGGAATCAACCATTAAAATTTCCAGGTTTCCATAAGAAACTGTATTCCATGTTACTGCTAATGCACATGAACCCTATTGCATTACATGGAATACAATAACCTGGCTGATTTATTGAAAAACCAGAGAGAGAAATTTAGTTCATTATGACTAGTCTGTTTTTCTAGAGTCTCAGCTCATTTCCAGAAAGCTCCTTCATCTCTCATGTCAGTAGATTTTTGTCAGGCCACAAACTGACCATGTATAATAACCAGGTAGGACTGAAATCCTCAAGTGAAACAGACAAAATATAGATAGATATTATGGATTAAATCGTGTCTCCCACCTCCCTCCAAAACGGATATGTTGAAATCTGAGACCCTGGTAATTAAGAATGTGACCTTATTTAGAAATAGAATGTCACTGAGGTTATCAATTAAAAATGAGGCCATTAGGATGGACCCTAATCCAATATGTCTTCTGTCATTATAAAAAGGGGAAATTTGTACACAGGGATAGACATGCACAGATGGAGAATGATATAAAGAGATACAGGGAGAACATGTAAAGATAAATACAGAGTTTGGAGCTATGCATCCATAGCCAAAGAATGCCAACAAACAACAGAAATTAAAAGGGAGGCATGAAACAGATTCTCTCTCTCAGTGCTCAGAGGGAACCTATTCTGTGGACATCTCAATTTCAGAATTCTAGCCTCTGGAACTGCGAGACAATAAATTTCTGTGGTTCAAGCCTTTCTTCACACTAGATGTAAGATTTAGAGGGTGCAAGTACTGTGTCTTATACATTTGTGTTTCTTTGTAGCTATTGCCTGTTGTTTTGCACACCACAGAAATGGAATTAATTTTTGCTAAATATATTTTAAAATAGAAAAATGCACTGAAGCCACTGATTAAAATTATTCTTAGATTCATAGGAAAAGAAAAAGAGGATAAATTGATGTAAACGGTCATGGAAAAACAAAATTATTTACTTCATTTTGTTTAATGTATAATATATCTATATACACACATATTTTCTCAAAATCATTAGTATTTATGACTATGAACTTTCAATGAAAGCAGATATATTTTTTAGAAATACCTAATGCCTATGTATTTATAATTTTATGAGATCTTGTTTTCTTCATGAATATTAATTATGGTTTTAATCTCATTCTATATTAATGCTACCGAAAATGCAATGTTGATTATTGCATTGTTTTGTATCACAACATAATACTTTTTAGCAACAATGAATCTAGCCTGATTTAGAATACATTAATACAAGCAGGACCACAAATTAATTTGAAGGTTAGTAGTTAAATATATCAAAACCACAATGCTACAGACTAATAGGCCCTTCTATACTATGAATTGTCTGTATTATTATTACTGAGACTTTCATTAGCTCTCTTCTAAGCATGCTCATTTGACTGGAAAATTGGCTCAATACTAATACATCACCTATTATGTTTAAAGAAAGAAATGTCATATTGGTACAGAGACTTTGTGAATAATAAAGATAGTTATATATGACTTTTTATAGAAAGTCTGAGGTGATTTAGAAAACTAATTTTTCTCACATCATAAGTGAACACATTATGATGTCTATTTAAGCAGCTTTTTTGACCAAATTCGTATTAAACAATATAAACAAGAACTATTGGAAATATATAATTATACATCTTAAAAGATATTTTAGAGAAAGTCTATTTAAAAATTATTCTTGGAGCTTTCAATTAATCAATTGGGCTGGTTTGACTAAATTTTTAATTTAACTATCTGTTTGATGTTATATAGACACAGTCAAATAAATGGAAATATACTGTATAGTGCTAGGAGACAGTAGAGGATGAGTACTATATGGAGCTAATTTTTTGCTCTATAATTCTAGTATTTTTTTTCTTAGTACAAGGTCAAATATTCAGTTATATTTTTTGAGTTTCAAGTTCAAAGTGAACATTAGCCGAAACAATGGTCTGAATTCATATTGGAAAATCTTTAGATCACCAATCAAATCAATTCTTATGTTTAAGTACAAGTCATGCAGCTCAATTTAATTTTTAATAAATGTGGTTGTAGAAAATTATAAATGTAAAAATCCTTAAAAAAATTACTTTTTACATAGAAAAATTGAAGAAAAATAATTTGATTTCTGATTGGCAACAAAGAAGGGAAGAAATCAAACTAAGAATGACTGCTGATTACTTTTAGAAATTATTAACATGATTTTCCTGAAAAATCAACATATACTCCATTTTGATTGAAAGCTTACTCCATGAGCTGTTAGAATAGATGACTGGAAAATACAAAAGAGGCAGTTGATACAAATTCTACATAAAGGCAATTATAAACAGGGCAAATCTGTATATAAATGAAATCTGACTTAGATAGTTCAGACTAGAACTGTTTTGGAAGGGTAATCATCCACTGAACTCTTTTAGGACTTTCATATCTGTAGGAGAAACTGAATACAGTCCTAGACAGGACATAAAAATTAACCACAATCACTGTTCTCAAGGCTCCTACAGACTAGTAAGTGGATACCTTACTTGTATACATGATTACACTAGGGAGTGATATATTATACATTTCATGAGAAATATAGAAGGAATAGAGTGAAAAAAGGAATTCAAATGCGTGAGAGGTCACTATTAGCTGGATTGATGTATAAAGTACCTTAAAAAAAAACAGTAGATCTGAAATTTGGTAAGTTGGGGAGGGGCATGATGAATAATATCATGAACATAATTCCTTCTTTAGGAACTCATTTATGAAGTTCAGATCTGAAATTATTTTGAGGTAGCATTCTATTCTATCATAATTCATCTTTCTTTTTGGAATAATATGGAGACCATTAATTGTTATACATTATAATAGAATTTTATTTCCTTTTATACTTCAATTAAATTTATTCAGATATTAGAGTCACTGAGACTAAATCTCTAAAAACTTGTCAATATATTCTCATCGGTATTTTTTAAGAAATAGAACAAAGAATCATCAGATTTGTATGGAAACACAAAAGACCCTGAATAGCCAAAACAATCTTGAGAAAAAACAACAAGGCCAAAGCTATTACTCTGCTTGACTTCAAATTATACAATAAAGCAACAATAATCAAAACAGCATGGTATTGGCAGAAAAACAGATACACAGACCAGTGGAACAGAATTGAGAGTGTAGAAGTAAACCTTTGCATATTTGCCTGTATATATATATTTTTGCCTGTATATATCGGCAAATAATTTTCAACAAAAAAGCCAAAACATACAATGAAGAGAGGAAAGCCTCTTCAATAAATGGTACTGAGAAAACTGGAAAGCCACATGTGAAAGAATAGAACTAGACTGCTGTCACCATACACTAAAATTTACTCAAAATGAATCAAAGACCTAAATGTAAGACCTAAACTTGTGGACCTTAGACTTAGGATTTTATGAATTTGACCTCAAAGGCAAAGGAAGTAAAAGCAAAAATAAATGAATGAAACTATATAAAACGAAAAAGCTTCTGAACAGAAAAAAAAAATCAACAGGGCAAAGAGGCGACCATTAAAATGGGAGAATATATTTGCAAACAATGCCTCTGATAAGGGCCTAATATCCAAAATATACAAAAAAAAAACCCTTTCATATAACTCAACAACAATACACAAAAAAACAACCAATCCAATTAAAAAATGAGCAGACTACCTGAACAGATATTTCTTCCAAGAAGACATACAAATGGCCAACAGACATATGAAAAGATGCTCAAATTCACTAGCTATTAGGGAAATGCAAATCAAAATCACAATGAGATACCACCTCACACCTGTTAGAATGGCTATCATCAATAGGACAAGTAATAACAGGTGTTAGAGAGTTTGTGATAAGAGAAAGGAACCCTCATACATTGTTGGTGGGAATGTAAATTGGTACAGCCACTATAGAAAATAATATGGAGTTTCCTCAAACAACTAATTGAATTACTATATGATCCAGCAATCCCTCTTTTGGGTATTTACCCTCCCGCCCCCCGCCCCCGTCAAAAAAAAAAAACAAAACTGAAAATGTTTATCCACAAAGATATAGGCACCCCAATGTTCATAGCAGAATTATTTATGGTGGCCAGGACATGGAAGCAACCAAAGTGTCCTATGATCGATGACTGGATACTCTGGTACCTATATACAGTGGAATATTACTCAGCCATGAAATACTGTCATTTGTGGCAACATGCATGGATCGTGAGGTAATCATGCTAAGAAAAATAAATCAGACAGAAAAAGTTGAAACCACATGATATCACTCACATGTGAGATATGAAACTGAAAGAAATAAACATAACAAACAGAGACCCATAGACATGGACACTGGGTTAGTGGTTACCAGAGGAAAGAGGGGCAAGTTGACATGGGTTAATGGGTTCAAATATTTAGTGGCAAAAGGAATTCTAACTCTGGGTGGTGAACACACAATGCAATATATATACATTGAATGATACACTTGAAACTTATTTGATTTTGCTAATGTCACCACAATAATTTTTAATAAAAATAAATAAATAAAAACATGTCAATATATTAATTTGGACAAGTGAAGTCAGTGAAGTTCAGTGTTTTTAAGATAATCCTCAAGAAAGAAATAAGTACAAGTGAAGCTTGTGTTCACATTTAAATTTCTCACTTTTATTTAATAATATACAAAATTTATTGAGTAATTATATAGTGTTAAGATTTTTACATTCATTATTTCATTTACTATATCTAGAACTCTATGTAGTAGGCCATCTTAAAATTCCCATCTTATAAATGGGAATTAAGTAATCAGGTCACACAGCCAGTATGTAATGGAGCAGAATTTGTACCGGGTAGTTTGAAACCAAAATCTATGTACTTAAATCATGATGCTTTTTAGGAACCATGTGCTTATTAATTATTCTCTTCATGGCACTTTCTTTGCATTTAATTCCAGAGGAGAAATATTCAAAATATAAATGACAAGTTTATATGTCAATACAAGAGCATACTTTCATGGTATCCTCACAGTCTGAGAACTTTAGATAGTAATACTCTGAATTGGCATGTTGCAACATAGAAAAAAAATCATAAAATTCTCTTTCATTTTGATCTAACAATACTCCTTCCCCACTTATAACCAGTAATTTCCTTTAATAGTAGGTGTAACCTCAACATCTTCCAAGACACAAAAAAAACCTTCCATAATTTTTTCTTTTTCTTTTTCATTACTTTTTGCCCTAAGCATTCTTTGTATTTTTTTACTTAGTACACTTTTAGTTGTTATATAAATTATGTACTTTATCGCTATGTCTGAATTATTTACTTCTTGGTGTTTAAAAACTAAATGCATGTACTATATACTTTTATATCTCTTCTAAGTCTACATGGTGTGACTTTGAGGAAGTCCTTTAAACTCTGTGGCTTATAGTTTTCATAAACGATTGAGCGAGTATGAATGGTTTCTTCAATTCCTTTTATCTCTAAATGTTGTCTCTAAATCATCTCCTTTCGAAAGAGAAGAGGTGAGATCTAGACTATTTTGATCACTGGAAGAATGAAGAGCACACTGTCACTCTGGGCTATATCGCATAGCCTGGGGAGTAGAGGAACCCATAGAGTGGCTAGTACAGTGAGTTATCATGTGTACAGTCTAATGACTTCCCTCCCTTATATAGGTTAGTATACAGAATTTTAGTGAAACGTGTTCTAAGTCCCAAGTCTGTTCTTTGCTCATTTTACTCCATGGACTTTTATTAAATAAATAATTTTTTAATAAACTGAGGTCAAATAATAAACAAACAACTGCTATATATAATCTTCGACAAAATATTATAATTTAAAATTACTATATCTGTTCCATCTATTTTCCTTATTTCATCTCATGTTAATTTGTATTAAGTTTGTATCTATTATAATTGTGAGCACTTTGAATTATTCACTTGGTACTTGCTTTATAATGCAATGTTTCACCTGTCAGCACCCCAAAGTTGTATGTTAAAATGCTAAATGAAAAAAATAAGAGAGATAATAGGATAGATAAAGCTAAATTTCAGTGAAGTTTTTATAAATTCCATTTTTCAGAAGCTAAGATTTAGATTATGTTTTACCACTGAATGAATTATAGCTGTAGTTATAAAAAATCAGAGCTTATTAAGCTGACTTTGAACTGTAAGTTAGTAAATTACTCAGCATAATGTGAATTAATAACATAGCTGAAAAACCTAAGTGAAAGTAGCTCAAATTATATTTTAATTTTTAAAACCTGCTCTTTACAGTATTTACTTTCTATATCTACAAGAATTTCTCTTTAGATAAGTCATTGTTTTTTAAGTGCAATCTGTGAAATTTTCCCAATGAAAACTTTGTTAACTATCACCCCCAAAAGGAAAAATGGAACAAGAAAATATGTCATCATAGTACCACCAACAAGGTCTGCGATGTGAATATCCAAAAAAATGGAACCTAAATTAATTCATATGTTATCAGAGCAATTGCTTTTTCATGCCCACCTCCCTTCAAAGTTTCATGTTTAGAAAACTATATAAATTAAGTGAAATCTCTTTTCCCATTACTAGCATGAGAAAAACAAAGAACTCTGCTAGATATATTTTCACTGACTGTGAGAGAAAGAACAGATATTTGAACATGAATCCTCATGCTTTGATTATTTGCCATTCAATGGGACCTGATTACTATATAGGGAGGCCGTTACCTAAATCTGTATATGATTCTTCCCCTGCCTTATTAAAAAAAGTTCCTATGTATGAGCCTGTAAAAATGGGCAATACACATGAACCCAACTGTCTTCATGAATTTAAGCCATAATTATAACTTCAGATTTTTGCACTATCAATACCAATATGAATATTAGTATGTGTAATATGACATCTTGTATTCAATTTGAATATTAAGGTTTACTTTCTTTCAACAGTTATATATCATATTAGTTGCAGTGTTTTCCTTTCTTTTATATCTTATTGGTTTTCTTTTATTTTGTCTGATTGGGCTAATTTTAATCTTTATGAGTCAGATTGAAAGTCATGAGATTTAAGAATCTGAGGCCCAAGTGAATTAACTGGGGTTCTCTGAGGCAGGGAAAGTTATATTTCATATCAAACTATAAGAAGCCTATCAATAACTTAGAATAGACATTCATCACTTTTTAAAAAAAGGCGACAAAAGGAGAAGCAAAGAAGATAGAAAAAATGAAGAGGAAGGAAAAAAAATATAAATAACAATGAAGAAGTGAGGTCGGATAACTTCTTGCTTGCTCTGCACTGCCCTTCATCACTATTTCTCCAACTTAAAACTGATTCTCCATTACTGTTTATACCAAAACATCTTTTCATCCATCTTCATTACTATTTAATCATCTATTTAATCCATGATTATCTTTCTTCATTTATTAGAGAGTTTAACCTCTTTCACCATCTTCACCTTAAGTTCTGTCAACCTCTTAGATGACTTTGACATCCAAGTGAGAGAAACATTACATATGACCTTATATCCTGTTTTCACCAATCTGGCATTCCCATATCTTTATAGCTATCTTACCTAGATTTCTTTAACAAGAAAATGACTGTGGGAATCTATGTTATAATTATTTTCTCTTACTATATAACTGTTTTCCTGCACCATGTTAAATGTCATCCTCCACTATACTTATCTCTTTACAGATGGGTAAAGATGGAATTTTGTGTTTAGACCCTCTTAATGCAGTTCAATGGCAATTTTTTTTTTTTAAGCTGGAAAATAATCTATTTCTTGATCTTCAAAAAAGCAACTTTATGCTATAACTACATTTTAATTATGTTTAATTGCCATTCTGTCTTTTCCTAAGCAAGCATCACATTGTTATAATTATTGAAAAGTACTGTCCCCCAAATTCTTTTTTTTTTAATTACATGGTTATTTTTATATGTTTATTCATACTGATTAATCTAAATTTTTTTTTTTTTTTTGCCACATTACGAAATAATTAGAATGAGATTTCAAGTAAAATTGCATTTCCTGTATAGATAATTTAAGGGCACTTGGCATTCTTTTTATACTAATTCTTTCAATTTAATAATAAATATGTTCCTTTATATAATCAATAGTTCATTATAGCATACATTTTATAGCATTCATTATAGGTTCTTTATTTTTCTTTTCAAAATAATTTCTAGACACTGTTTTTGCTATTTAAAATGTGATTTGTTTTCTCCATTATATTCTCAAAGACCTTTTTTATTTGCAGTGTAAAAACTATTTTTGGTATTTATGTCTAACTACCTTACTTTTAAAATACACTTAATAGTAACAATTGTATCATCTGCAAAGAATAATGATTTTTTTAAAATAATAATGTCTGTGTTTCTATTTAATATCATATTGACTGAATGGCCGACTAATGTGAATGTCAGTAGTCATAGTAGAACCTTTCTTTTGTTTCTGATAATTGAAATGGTTCTAGGTATTTACAATTAAGAAAAACTAATAGTCTGAGGCAGATTTTATTTTATTATTTTTATTTTTATTTTATTCTATTTAGTTTTTGGTATTATTAATGCCTACTTTACTAGCTTTTGTTAGTTCTTAAGAAATGGAGTCTAAATTTTATTAAATAGTTTTTCAGGAACCATTGAGATGGTTCATTATTTTTTTGACTTATAACTGCTCAAAGGTATATTAATATATTTCTTAATCTTAAATTATCTTTAAATTTCTTAAATAAACATATTTCCATTGTTTTAATAGTTTTATTAGTTTCTATTTGCTAATGTTGCATGTAATATTAATAAATTATATTTTCTGTAGTATTTGATTTGTATTATCTTAGATTTTCAGATTTTTTTGATAATCTGGAAATGGTAAAATAATTTACGAATTAGACATTTTAAAAGATAATCACTTTGCCCAGGAATTTTTCTAATGATCATTCTATAACAATTAATTTGTACAATGATTATAGCTTTTAAATCTTTAATGGTATTATATCCATCCCTCTTATATTCACTTAACTCAAGCCATAATGGCCTTTTTGTTGTTCCTTGAATATATCAAGTTGTTTTGTATCATACTGTCTGCAATTGCTCTTACCTCTACCTGTATATTTTACCTCTACCTGTATTTGAGTTGCTCATTATCACATCATTAAGATCTCCTGCTTTCATATTTTGGTTTAGAGAAGATTTTCTTAACCACTGTCCTATCTAAAATAGCAGTTCTCTTTATTTTTAAAAAATTTCTTTATAGTCATGCAGGAAGATAATATTTTTTGTCAGATTTTTAAAATCAATTTTAAAATCAGTTTTATAGTTTATATTTCTTCAAAAGTAATTTACACTATCAATTTAAATTTAAATTTTATTAGCAGTATGGGTAATCTATTATTAAAAATTTTAAATTATTACACAAACATATGCATGTTAATATACCTTTTCTTATTATTAATCATTTATTCTTTTATTTCATAATTAAACTACAAAGATTATTATTGTGGGTTTTTTTTTTTTTTGAAATATGGTGGAGATCTCTCCCCTTGAAATAACAATAAGCTGAACGTCTAAAACTCCACAAAAAACACACAAACTGCACACCAGCATGTCTGAGCGTGGGATCTGCACATAAGAGTTACCACAGGTCAGAATCCCTGGTATTGGGTGGTGGACTGGGAGAAGTAAAGAAGCTGCCTATTGCAGCCGCTGGAGCTCCCTTAAGGAAGGGGGGGGGAGGGGAAAAGGAGCAGAGAGTTTCTGCAGGGAGTTCCTCGATAAATCCTGCCTGGAAAAGTTTCAGGGTCCAGTCATCAGGGCAGAAGGCAGAGAAACCGGTAGGACTGTAGAGGAACAACAGGTGATTTTTACCAGCCCCAGTTGCAAAATCAAGCCTGAGCCACAGCCCCTAATCCCCAATACAAAGGGCCCTTCCCCCATACCCTCCAAGATCGATCACCACGGAGCCCCAGGGGAAACTGAGCAAATGTTGCTGAGACCGAAGCTACCTCTCACAGCCTCTAGAGCTCCTTGCAGGAGAAAATGTGGTGATGTCCCTGAACAGCCTTGCCTGGAAGTGCTGTGAGTTCCACACATCTGACAGTAGGGCTCAGTCATCAGGGCAGAAAGCAGAGAAGTGGGACAGGACCACAGAGAAACAACAGGTGATTTTTACCAGCTCTGGTTGCAAAAGTAACCTGAGCTGCAGCCCCCAACCCCCAAACCTGAGGACCCTCCCCCCATACCTCCAAAACAGATCACCACAAAGCCACAGGGGAATCTGAGTAAACATTGCTGAGACTGTCGCTGACACTGTCAGGGACTGAAACTGAGGGTAGTGAGTGTGATTAAATATTTACAAGAAAATTTAAAAAGCATTATTTAGGCTTTATATAAAGCAGTGATCCAAGAGGCTTAGCCGCTACCTACTAGAAACCAAAATAAAAGCACCTTCTTTGCAGCAGGCTAAAGAAAGACCTTTATATAACAAAACTTATTCCTGGAAAAAAAGCAGAATACATTTCTACTAATGCCAGGCAGAGAAATAGTCCATTAAACATCATGAAC
>NW_006436298.1:1535586-1539389 GCF_000325575.1 Pteropus alecto
AACACATTGCAAAAGATGAAAAATGAAATAGCAAGCTTGGGAAATAGAGTCGACCAAATGAAGGAAAGGATCAGTGATATCGAAGACAGAAATCTAGAAATAAACCAGAAGGAAGAGGGGAGAAAACTAAGAATGAAAAATAATGAAAGAAATACAAGAACTAGCTGATACCATCAGAGAGGAAGCATAAGAATAATGGGCATTCTCAAAGGGGAGGAAAAGGAGCAGGGATTAGAAAGCATTTTCAGACAAATAATTAGCGAGAATTTTCCAAATCTAAGGAATGAGCTTGGAATTCAAAAAGTCAATGGAACACCCAATTATTTCAACCCAAAAAGGCCTTCACCAAGACACATGGTATTAAAATTATCAAAAATCAATGACGAAGACAGAATTCTCAGGGCAGCCAGGGAAGACGGTAACCTATAAAGGAAAACCCATTAGATTATCATCGGACTTCTCAGTACAAACCTTGTAAGCCAGAAAGGAGTGGAATCGAATATTCAAACTATTAAATGAAAGGAACTACCAGCCTAGAATAATGTATCCAGCAAAGCTCTCCTTTAAATATGAAGGAGAAATAAAGACCTTTCCATATAAAAATTGAGAGAATTCTCTGCTACAAGGCTTGCATTACAGGAAATACTGAAAGGGGTCAGCTCACCTAAAATAAAATGACAAAAAAATAATTAGGAGTAAGGCAACTAGCAGGCAGATAGAAAGAAGCAGATGAGTGCAACCCTTACTAAGAACAGAACATTATAAGCTTAAACAATAAGAAGAGAATTGCAAGGTAATAATGAATGTTCAGCACACATAAGAACAAACTGAGACGACAATGACAGAAAAAGGTATGATTCAAAGCTCCAAATTAGCAAAGGGGAATGGAATATAGCACATGCAGAAGAAAATGGATAACTGTATATATAACTATCCTTTACATATTCACAATGGTAACCACACGCCAAAGATTCAGAATTGAAGTATATAACATAAAACAAGAAGGACCAGAGAGAAATCCCGCAAAACTCAACCAAAATTAAAACACACACAACGACAAGGAAGCAATGGAAACACCAAGCTACCAGAAAGCAAAGGAAAAAATGGTTATAGGAAAACCTAATATTTCAATAATCACCCTAAACGTAAATGGACCAAATTCACCAATAAAAAGGCACGGAGTTGCAGATTGGATCGAAAAACAAAACCCAACCATAGGCTGCCTTCAGGAGTCACATCTCAGCTCCAAAGACAAATATAGATGCAAAGTGAAAGGGTGGAAAATGTTATTTCAAGCAAATGGCATTCAGAGAAAAAGGGGAGTAATGGTACTAATATCAGACAAAATAGACTTCAAAATAAAATAGTAAAGGAAGATATTGAGAGACACTTCATAATGATAAAGGGAATCATGCACCAAGAAGACATAACACTTATTAATATCAATGTTCTCAATCAGGGAGCCTTGAAATATATAAAGCAATTACTAACAGAACTAAAGGGAGAAACAGACCAAAACACTATTGTAGTAGGAGACGTAAATACCCCACTGTCGTATATAGACAGGTCTTCCAAACAGAAAATCAGTAAAGAAATGACATCCTTAAATGACACATTAGACCAACTGGACATAATTGACATTTACAGAGCCTTCCATCCCAAAAGAGCTGCTCATACATTCTTCTCCACCGCACGTGGAACATTCTCAAGAACTGACCACATACTGGGACACAGAGATAGCCTCAATAAATATAAGAGGGTTGAAATCATGCCACTTAAGAATAACTGGGTCAGAAAACAAATAAAAAGATAAATCAAAGATAAATGGAAACAAACGATAATTATTGTACAATATATCAAACTTTGGGGATATGGCAAAAGCGGTCATAAGAGGAAAGTTCATATCATTACAGTCCTATCTCCAAAAACAAGAATGAGCCCAAATAAACAACCCAATTCTTCATCTTAAAAAATTAGAAAAGTAAGAACAAAAGAAGCCTAAAGTCAGCACAAGGAAAGAAATCATCAAAATTAGAGCAGAAATAAATGAAATTGAAAACAAAACAAAAGAAAACAAAACAAAACAAAAACAGTGGAAAAAATAAATGCAACAAAGAGCTGGTTCTTTGAGAAGGTTAATAAAATTGACAAACCCCTGGCTAAACTTACTAAAATAAAAAGAGAAAAGACACAAACAAACAAGATCAGGGATGAAAGAGGGGAAATTACGACTGATATCACAAAAATACAAAGAATCATACAAGAATACTATGAAAAAGTATATAATACCAAATTTAATAACCTTGAAGAAATGGACCAGTACTTAGAAAAATACAACCCTCCTAGACTGAATCAAGAAGAACTGGAAAATCTAAATAGACCGATCAGCAGTATGGAGATTGAAACAATCATCAAAAACTTACCAAAAGTAAAAGTAGAGGACCAGATGGCTTGACTAGTGAATTCTACCAAACATTCAAAGAAAATTTAATACCTATTCTCCTCAAACTCTTCTAAATACTTGAAGAGGAGGCAATACTTCCCAACTCATTTTATGAGGCCAATATTACTCTGATACCAGAACCTGGTAAAGATAAGAACAACAAAAAAGAAAACTACAGACCGATATCTCTCATGAACATGGATGCAAAAATCTTAAATAAGATACTACTGAACCGAATACAGCAACATATTAAAACGATTATACACTACGATCAAGTGGGCTTTGTTCCAGAGGCACAAGGATAATTCAACATATGCAAATCAATTAATGTGATACACCACATAAACAAATTAAAAAATAAGAATCATATGATTATATCAATAGATGAAGAAAAAGCCTTCAACAAGATACAGCATCCATTTATGATCAAAACACTACACAAAATTGGTATAGAAGGAAATTATCTTAACATAATGAAGGGCATTTATGACAAATCCTTAGAAAACATTATACTTAATGGTGAAAAACTAAAATTTTCCCTCTAAGATCAGGAACAAGGCAAGGCTGTCCACTATCTCCACTCTTAATCAATATAACATCGGAGATGTTAGCAAGTGCAATCAGACAAGAGAAAGATGTAAAAGGAATCCAAATAGGAAATGAAGAAGTCAAACTGTCACTATTTGCAGATGACATGATTCTCTATGTAGAAAACCCTAAAGACTCTACAAGAACACTATTAGAAACAATAAACAAATGCAGTAAAATTTCTAGATACAAAATCAATGTTCGAAAATCCATAGTGTCCTGTACTCTAATAATGAAGTGACAAAAAAAGGAGTAGAAAAAATAATTCCTTTTGCAATTACAACAAAAAGAATAGAATACCTAGGAATAAATTTAACAAACATGCGAAGGACCTATATAATGAAAACTACAAGACCCTATTAAAAGAAATCGAAGAAGATACAAAGAAATGGAAAGACATTCTGTGTTCTTGGATTGGAATAATCAACATAGTTAAAATGACCATATTACCTAAAACATTACATAGATTTAATGCAATCCCCATCAAAATCCCATTGGCTTTTTTTAAAGAAATAGAACAAAAAATCATCAGATTTGTATAGGACAAAAAAGTTTGAATTGTCAAAGCTATACTGAGAAAAAAGAATGAGACTGGAGGCATCACTCTTCTCGACTTCAAATTATACTACAAAGTGACAGTAATCAAAATGGCATGGTATTAGCAGCAAAACAGGCACATGAACCAGTGGAACAGAATCGACAGTCCAGAATTAAACCCATGTTTATATGGGCAAATAATTTTTGACGAAAAAGCCAAAAACATACAATGGGG
>NW_006436298.1:1540797-1581615 GCF_000325575.1 Pteropus alecto
AATGTACACCTGAAAATTATATAATTGTATTAACCAATGTTACCCCAATAAACTTAATTAAAAATAAATACATTAAAAATAAAAATAAATTAAAAAATAAAAATAAAATATTATTATTGTTTTTTCAGTCTTTTGTGTTTATATAAATACATTTTGTTATTGTTAAAAAAGTTTTTAATTTTTAATTATAGTTGGCATATAATATTACATAGTATCAGGTATAAAACATAGTGATTAGATATTTATATAACTTATCAAGTGATCACCCTGATAAATCTAGACATTATTTGACACCATACATAGTTATTAAAAATTTTTTATGCTTTATGTTACATCCCCATGACTATTTTGTAACTATCAATGTGTACTTCTTAATCCCTCACCTTTTTTCAACCCCCAAAACTCCTTCCATATGGCAACTACCAAAAAGTTATCTGTATCTATGAGTTTGTTTCTGTTTGTTTGTTTACTTATTTTGTTCTTGAGATTCCACATGTAAGTGAAATCATATGGCATTTGTCTTTCCCTGTCTGACTTACTCCACTTAGCACAATACCCTGTAGGTCCATCCATGTTGTTGCATATGGCGACATTTAATTCTCTTTTATGTTTGAATAATATTCCATTGTATATATGTACCACCTCTTCTTTACCAATTCATCCATTGATGGACACCAAAGTTGCCTCCATATCTTGATTATCATAAATAATGCTGCAATGAACACGTAGATTCACATGCCCTTTTGAAGTAGTGTTTTGGGTGTCTTTGGATAAATACCCAGGAGCGGGATTACTGGGTCTTTCTTTGTCTCTTGTTATAGCCTTTGTTTTAAAATCTGCTTTGTCTGGTATAAGTTTTGCTACCTCAGCTATTTGTTGTTGTTTTCATTGAAAATTTTTTGCATCTCTTTACTTTCAATCTGTTTGTGTCTTTCAATCTGAAGCGAGTCTCTGTGGGCAACATATATAAGGGGCTTGTTTTCTTATCTATTCAGCCACGCTATCTTTTGAATGGAGCATTTAATCCATCTACATTCAAAGTAATTGTTGATAGATATGTAGTTATTGACATTTCATTATTTATACTTTTTATCTTTTTTTTTTTTTTTTCTTTTTCCTTCTTCTAAAGGAAGTCTCTCTTAAATTTCCTATAATGCTGGCTTGGTGATGATGAACTCCTTTAGCTACTTCTTGTCTTGAAAGCATTTTATCTATCCTTTGATTTTAAATGTTAGCTTTGCTGGGTAGAGTAATTTTGGTGGAATGTTCTGGGTTTTCATCATATTGAATATTTCGTATCAATCCCTTCTGTCCTGCAAAATTTCTGTTGAGACATTGGCTGATAGTCTTATGGAAACTCCCCTATAGGTAACTAACTGCTCTTCTCTTGCTGCTTTTAAGGTTCTCTCTTTGTCTTTATCCATTAGCATTTTATTTACAGTGTATCTTTTTATGAGCCTGTTTGTATTCATCTTGTTTGGGCCTCTCTGCATTTCTTGGACATGTATATCTATTTCCTTCTCCAGGTTAGGGACATGTTCCATCATTATTTTTTCAAATAGGTTTTCAATTACTTGCTCTCTCTTTTCTCCTTCTGGTACTCCTATAATGCAAATGTTGGTAAACTTGATGTTTCAGAGGCCACTTAAACTCTCCTTATTTTTTGGAATTTTTGTTGTTGTTGTTCTGACTGGGTGTTTTCTGCTACTTATCTTCTAAGTCACTGATTCAATCCTCTGCTTCATCTAATGTTGATTCTTTTAATTTTTGTTATTATATTCTTCATTTCTGATTGGTTCTTTTCTATGTTTTTAATCTCAATTTTTATTTTTTCTGTCTCTTTGTTAAAGTTCTCACTTAGTTCATCTGTTTCTCTCCTAAGTTCATTGAGCATCCTTATAGCCCCTGTTTTGAACTCTGCATCTAGTAGATTGCTTTTCTTCATTTTGTTTAGTTCTTTTACTGGAGCTTTATTCTGTTATTTAATTTTGGACATATTTCTTCATCTCCCTATTTTGGCTGCCTTCCTGTGTTTGTTTCTATATATTACATATAGCTGCTATATCTCCTGATTTTTCTATAGTGGCCTTATATACTAGGTGTCCTGTGGGGCCCAGTGACATAATCTCCCAGGTCACTTGAGACAGATACTTCAAATGTGTCCTTTCTGTGGTTGTGTGTGCCCTCCTGTTTAATGAGTCTTGGTTGCTGTTTGCATGTCAGTATGAGAGATTGACCCTTGGGCTGATTGGTTGTGAGAACTGTCCATGACTACAGAGGAATTGCTGTTGTGAAGGTCTGATATTATGGACCAGGATTCACTTTAGCACAGCTCTGGTCCCTGCCCAGTCTTCCCTTTGTGTGTGTCATTTGTGGAGAAGGTTGGGTGCCTTGAAGAGGCTAAGCTATGAACGGCTGGCTATATTAGTGCTGGGCTTGAGGCTGATCAGTAAAAGGTACAGGGCATGCCAAGGCCAGAAGCTGCTTGTTTAGGTTTTGTGAGCCTTTGAAAGATTTTAGGAAAGTTCATGGCATGAGCCAAGACAGGCTATTTTTATAGAAAAGCCACTAGAAGCATCTTGAGTGGGCCCAGGTTGGGTAGGGTAGGGACCAAGGAATCACTGGAGCAAGGTAACCAGTGTTAGCCAGGTTGATGAAGACTCAGATATGACGGATGCCTGAATCTTAGTGCTAGGAGGTAAGAGGGCTCGAAGAAGAGATAATGGATTCTGTCGGCACTTCTGTTTGAGAGAATGCTGCCCCTCCAGCTCTTGTACCAAAGGCTGAGAATTCAGTTCTTCTCCATATGTTCCTGGTGCTTTTTGAACTGCTATCCCAGCTCTAGAACTCAGAGCAAGTGAGTCTGTGAACAAGTCTGTGCACAAGCCCCTTAAGAGGAAAGTCTACTACTCCAGCTACCCTCTGTCTCACTCAACCACAATCTTTGTTGATTTTCAGAGCCAGAAGTTATAGGGACTTCTTTTCCCAGCACTGAAACCCTGAGTATGGGAGCTCGGTGTGCAGCTGGGACACTTCACTCCTTGGTGGGACCTCTACAGCCTAGATATCTGTCCTAATTCTCAACTACCACATGTGAGTATGAGGTTGACTCATTCTGTATACCTACCCCTCCTACTGATCTGGAGGTGGCATCTTCTGTATCAAAAATATATTCTTGAAACTTGCAACATGCATTGATTGCTGAAAACACAGTTTGCATAAGCTTATATATCCAAGAGATCTTTCCAGCTCTATGAAACCAGTCCTCTGTTTTAGACTAGAAATATATGTTCATTCTCATTTATTTATGAAGCAAATGAAGCCTGGAATGCTGAAATAGCTTGGCTATTACATTAATACAGTTTTTTAAACCATAGTAAGTTTGGTCCCAAAGGAGAAATAAAATGTACAATACTTAAATGTGTAATTTTTTTAGACAATAGAAGTCTTGATTAAACTTCTTTGCTATCTGAGTAGCAAACATGAGTTTCGTGTTTTTTTTAAAGAAAATTTAATTACTACATCATATCGTTATCACTACATTTATCAATTACAATTAATTAAGCACCCCATATGTTCTAATGAAGAAAAACCTACACTGGAAAAGAGAACATCTTCATATAAAAAAAGAACCTGCAATCTGCCATGCATGCTGTTTAACAAATCTAAGTAACTACTTTCCTATATAGTTGCTTTACAGAGACTTATAAAAATTCCTCTATTTTATATTAAGCTTTCTTAGGTTTTCACATGCGCAATATACTGGCGCTTTATCTGGGTGATGACAGTGCAAAGAAAAAAAGTCCTTACTAATCCCTTCTAATCTCTTTTCAAGATGTGAGATTTTTGGAACATTTCAGTTATTAAAATTTGTCACTCAAACTTTATGTATATTTAAGTTAACATTTGAATAATCATCTCTGTCTAGTATATTTAAACAGTAAAATTATTTGGAAACTAAAATAGTGTTTTAGTCATCTTTTCAAGTGGAAGTAGAGGCAAGGTTATCCAGTGTTCAATTTCTGTTATAGAAAACAAGTTATCTTTATTCAAATAACGAAAGGGAATCTTTGAGCCTAAGAAATTGTGTTAACCAGGAGTCTGAATATGCAGAAGTCCATCATTATCAAAATACATTGCAGAAAACTGCATGCTTGGTGGTTTAGGTTAGAGACGCTGTTTCGATGACCATATATCCTTTCTCCTTGGGGAGTCCTGTTGCCATCCTGAGTGCCCTACTCATAGAGAAAACCCTCACCTGAAGCAGATTTCATCTGATGTTTTATCACTAACACATGTAAAAGCTGAGTCATATTTATTCAATATTTTAATGTAGCTTTTTACTTGCATTGTTTTTTTTTAATTTTTTAAAATTTATTTATTTTTTTAGCTCTTGTGGAAATTGGGCACCATATCCCTATTACAAAGATCAGTTTTGACACATCAATTTCCTCATGTTCTTTGATAATATAAAATGAAATTGTGTCCCTTAAATTTATGTTTACCTCAGTTCCTGTACCTTAAAAGTCATATCTACATTTTAACAAAAATTTTATAAGACATGCTAAAAAATAACAAAAGACAAAGTCTCAAAAGACAAATAAGCTCTTTGTTGTAATATATTTTTTTCTATTGGCCTTTGTTCTCAATTTTATTTAATTCTGCTTTAATTTTTATTATTTCCTTCCTTTTACTAACTTTGAGTTTCATTAAAAAAATTTTTTAGGATATAATATTAAGTTGTTTATTTGAGATTTTTCTTGTTTCCTGAGATAGGTCTGCAATTATAAAACTTTCTTCTTATTACCGCTTTTGCTGTATCCCAAAAGTTTTAATGTGTTGTATTTTCATTTTCATTTGTTTCCATGTATCTCCAGAACTCTCCTTTTATTTCTTCTTTGATCCAGTCATTCTTTAGAAGCATGTTGTTTAATCTACACAAATTTGTGGTTTTTCCCATTTTGTTTTTGAAGTTGATCTCCAGTTTCAAAGCATTGTTGTCAGAGAATATGCTTGGTATGATTTCAGTCTTAAATTTGTTGAGGTTAGTTTTGTGTCCCAACATATAGTCTATCCTTGAGAATGTCCTATGTGCATTAAAGAAGAATGTATAATATGGCGTTTTGGGGATGAAAGGCTCTGAAAATATTGATTGTGTCCATTTGGTCTAATGTGTTATTTAAGGCTGATTTCTTTATTGATTTTCTGTTTGAATGATCTATTTAGAGCTGTCAGTAGGGTATTTAGGTCCCCTACTATAATCGTGTTTTGTCATTTTCTCCCTTAGGTCTATGAGTAGTTGCTTTATGTATTTTGGTGCTCCCTGATCAGGAGCATATATGTTGATGTTAGGCATCCTTGATGTATTGTCCCCTATATCATTATGAAGTGTCTATCTTTGTCTTTCATTACATTTTTTATCTTGAAGTCTGTTTCATCTGATATAACTATGGCTATGCCCACTTTTCTCTGGATGCTATTTGCTTGGAATGTCATTTTCCACATTTTTACTTTGAGTCAATATTTGTCCTTGCAGCTGAGATGTGTCTTTGAAGGCAGCATATGATTGCAGTTTGTTTTTTGATTAAATTTGCTACTCTGTGCCTTTTTATTGGTGAGTTCAGTCCATTTACATTTAGGGTAATTATTGATATATGAGGTTTTTCTATAGCTTTTTCATCTTTTTGTCTTTTAGTAGCTCAATGTTTCCATTGTTTCTTTGCCCTTATATTACTGTCTGTTATTTTAGTTTGGTGTTATTCTATGACTTTTCCCTCTGTTCTATCTTTTTTTTAATGTTATGTGTCTTACCATATGACCCAGCAATCCCTCTTCTGAATATCTACCTGAAAATCTTGAAAACATTTATCTGTAAAGATATATGCACCTCAGTGTTTATTGAAACATTATTCACAGTGACCAAGACATGGAAGCAATAAAAATGCCCTTTGATAGACAATTGGATAAAGGAAATGTGGTACATATATACAGTGGAATATTACTCAGCCATAAGAAAAGATGAAATACGGCCATTTGCAACAACATAGATGGATCTATAGAGTATCATGCTAAGTGAAATAAGTCAGACAGAAAAGGTCGAGAATCATATGATTTCAATCATATGTGGAATATAAAACTAAAAGCAACAAACAAACAAGACAAACAAAGAGAGAATCATGGATATGGACAATAGTTTAGTGGTTACCAGAGAGAAAGAGAGAAGGAAGGGAGGTAGATGAAAGTAAAAGGGGTCAAATATATGCTGATGGAAGGAAATTTAGCTTTGGGTGGTGAACACACAATACAATATGCATATGATGTATTATTGAATTACACGTTTGAAACCTATATAATTTTATTATACCAATGTAACCCCAATAAATTTAATAAAAATAAAATTAAATTAAAATTAAAAAATAAAAAGCAGAAAATAAACTGGAAAATAAAAAGACAAATAAACCTCAGCACAAGAATCATCTATGATACAGATGTTAGAATTATCAGACAAGGAATTTAAAATAATTATGAATAATATGTTAATAACTCTAATTGTAATGTAGACAACATGCAGAACAGATGACAATGAAAGCAGAAATATGGAGACTCTAAGAAAGATTCAAAAAGGAATCAAAAACATTGTCACAGAAATGAAGAATACTTTTGTTGGGCAAATCTCTAGACTGCACACAGTCAAGGGTAGAATCAAGTAACTTGAAGATAGATCAATAGACAGTTCCAAACTGAAATGCAAAGTAAGAAAAGAGTGAAAAAATGAGCAGAGCAACCAAGAACAGTGGTACAATTTTAAATAGTGTAAATACTTGAAGAAGAAGAGTGAATGGTCCAGTGAAAGTGTTTGAAACATTAATAGTAGGTAATGTCAAATAACTCATAGATCCAGGAAGCACATCAAGCAAGATAAATATAAAAAAGGTATCTCTAAGCTTATCATAGTAAAACTTCTTCAGGAAAATCAAGGACAATGATAATTATTGAAAAATCCAGGGGCTAAAAACAACTTAATGATGGAGAAATGAGGACAAAAATTACAATAGACTGTCAGAAAGCATGCATTAAGAGAATGTATTGAAATACTTAAAGTGTTGAAAGAGAAATCTCACCAATTTAGAATTTTATATCTAAAAAAATATACTTCAAAACAGAGGCGAGATAAAGACTTTCCCAAAGTGATGGAATTTATCACCAAGGCCTGACCTACAAGAAATGTTAAAAAAAGTTCTTCAGGCAGAAAAAAAATGATATGGGAAATTTGGATCTACATAGGAAAATAACAATAAGTAATAAATAAAAATACAATAAATTATTATATAGGTTTTAAAAAAGTTCTCAATGTACTGTTTAAATTAGTAACAATGTATGTGGTGATTATACCATATAGATAATTGTCATGAATGACAATAATGTCACAAGGGATGTGCATGAGGAATTGGGAATGCTCAATGATAAGGTAACTACACTACACAAAAAGTTGTATAGTGTTTTTTGGAAATAGAATTAAATTAATTGAAATGCATATTGTAAAGTCTTTCATGAATATAAACCCATTGGAACATTCTGCTAAATTTCAACAACAAAAACAAAAATCTGTCAATCTAATATCTGGTAACAATTGGAGCAATAGACTCATGGAATTATTGCTGGTAGGAATGCAGAAATGATACAGTTATTTTGGGAACCATTTTAATGGTGTCTTACAAAGCTAAAAATAGTTTTACCCTACTATCTATTAATTGTGCTTCTAGATTTTACCAAACTGATTTGAAATTTATGTTTGCCCAAAACCTACAAATGAATGCTTATACCAAATTTATTCATAATCACCCCAAACTGGAATTAATCAAGATATCTTTCAATAGGTGATAGATAAACAAAATGTAGTATTTACACAATTTAATAATACTCAGGAATAAAAAAAGGAAATGAGATGTTAAGTCACTCAAAAATATGGATGAAGCTTAAGTGTTTTGGTAAGTGAAAGTGTCTAGTCAAAAAGAGACCACCTGCTATTTAATTTATATGAAAAGCTAGAGAAGACAAAATTTTTGACATATTACACAAATGAGTCACTATCATATTATGGAGAGAAGGTCAGTTGAATAGGTGAAGCATGGCAGATTTTTTAGTTCACTGAAAGTATTCTGTATGATACTGCAATAATAGATACACAACATTAAATGTTTGTCAAAACTCACAGCACCCCACAAAAAAAAAAGAGTGTAACTAATATATGCAAATTAAAAAACAATCTTTTAGGAAATATGCAGACTATGATGAAAGGATCCAACTATATTACAAATGTATAAAATAACCTCACTAAATGGGTTGGTAAAAAATGATGTCAGCCTACGTAACTTTGAAAATAAGTTAAGGGCAATTATAACTGCACATAAATTGTTGATAAATTTGTTTCCTTTGGGGTAGAGGATAACAACTTAAAAACTACCACATATTTATACTGAATTAAAGAATTAAATAAAGAAAAGCAAATGGAGGGAGGTAGGTTTCTCACTGTTGGAGTAGAAATTAACAAATAATGAAATCATGTTTAAATTAATATGTAGATGTGATTATATAAATATGATGATCTCTCTCTCTATATATGTATATATACACACACTAACTATACATTTAGTTAGTACATACACATATATTTCCTCATTCTCTGCTCAAAGAGCACAGAAACAAAGACAACCCAGTAGCAATGAACACACTTATTGCCTAGTTCTTGGTTTCTAATAACTTATTCCCATAAAAGGAGCAAATTCTCCTTCAGGAAATACTGATTCTAGGACTTAAGCAGGAAATATACAAGATAATTCTGGAGAATTTTGTTTTGTCAGAAAATAAAGAAATGCTTAAAAACAAAGCAACCAACCAACTGCCATGATTAGAGCTATGTCAAAGGGGACAGGAGCCAAATGAAAAAGTTCCCAATGACCAAAGATGGAACAATTTGAATAATAAGAAAATCTTCTATTATATTATAACCCAAAGTATAAAATAAATATCTATGATTTCATATTACTACAAAGACATGACTGAATAAACAAATGGTGCAGAATAGACAAGCCTTCCATGCAGAAAAATTCTAAATAACATGTAAATATTCCCCCTCAGAGAGTTGAGACATAATTCTCAACCCCTTAATATGGGCTATACATAGTGATTTTCCTTTAAAGAGTGCAGTATGAAAGGATGGTAGAAAGAGTATCGTTAGAGTGCAGAAACCCAGCAAATGCTACCTAAGCTGGTGATCAGGATTAACATAAACAGTGATGTCATATTGGTATTATATACCCTTGATATGATGTAAGAAAAATGGCACTTTACTTCCATGGTCTTCCTCCTGAAAATTCAAAAACTCTTGTCTAATCATGAGAAAAATGTCAGAAAATCATTCCCAATTGAGGGATATTCTACAAAAGTAACTAACCAGCAGTCCTCAAATCTATTAAGATTATCAAAAACAAAAAGTCTGAGAAATTGTCACAGTCAAGAGAAAACTAAAGAAACGTGATGACTAAAAGTTATAGGGTATCCCAGATAGGATCCTGAAAAAGAAAAGGGCTTTAGGGAAAATGAATGAAATCTGAATAAAATATAATGCTTAATTAATAATAATGTATTAATATCAGTTCACTCATTTTAACAAATGTGCCATCTTAATGTAAGATGTTGATAATAGGGCAGAAACTTAGTGTGGAGTATATGAGAACTCTTGAATATTCACAACTTCTATAAATTTAAATCTATTTTAAAGCTTAAAATTCATTAAAAAATTAATGTTATGAAGTATTTTGACACAATATACTGGTCCTGAAGAATTATTGTTCTGATTGCTTAAAAGTTTTTACTTAATCATGGCTGAACTTAAGTATAATAGCTCATAAAACACAGAATAATTTTTCTTTTATGTCCTATTCTAATTTTGTTTTCTGATTCTAACTTAAGAATTAAAATGATGCTTTTTCTTTTGTGAAACAATTATTACTTCCACTCCTTTTCTTAACCTTATATGTTCCAAGTGTTAGTATTTCTACTATTCATTTGTATCTTTTTATTTAATTCATGGAGTTGGTGATTATGGATGAGATATGATGGAATAATGTTTAGTATTAAATAGAACAACTCTAAAGGCTAAATTAGCTACCCAAATTGTCACATGATTTACTCATTTCCTGAAATACTGCTTTCGAAGATAAGCATGATCAGGTATTCAACCTGAAATTGATGACTCTGTGCAAAACATGGAAGATTCATACTAGTTCTTGGTCTTGAGCAGCAATGCAGGACTAAACTCTGGTAATGACTTTGTTTATATTAGTACGTTTGAAACCATAAACTGGTTCCCAATAGTTATGGAAAAATAGTGTTCTAAACACTATATAAATTTGTAATAAAAATTTTATTGAGATATGGGGAGAGGGAAGTATTATGAAAATTTTCCATTCATTACATATTTTAGAGCAATTTAAAATATATCTAAGGAAATGTGTACAAGCAAATTCAAAGACAAATGACAGAAGCAATCGTTCAAATAAAATCTAAATCAGCTTTAATTTTTTTCAGATATTTAATATAGAATTTTTTTCTCCTATCTCCTTCACCTGCAATCATTTATCTGAAACTTCCTCCATCCTTAAGAACTGCATGCTGAGAAAATAAAAAGAGGTGAATGCCCATTGTTCTAAAGGAGCATGTATATAACTCTGGGTCAGTCCTTATACCAGTGGACACTAGGATTTCATTCTGGCACATTTTGTAGTGACCATGCAATACTATGGTCAGAGTTTGTATCCTCATTCATAGTTTCATTTGTGATACATAATAGTAAATCTCTACTACTCAAACTAATTCACATCATTTTCTCTCATCACTTCATTATTATCACTTCATTTCTGACTTATTCTCAATGAATTTTATATTTCCTCAGATGATCAGTCCTGCAGGAAGTCATGCAGGTTTTTTGTTTTTTTTTTTAAATTTTCTCATAATTTTGAAAGCCATGTTTCTGGAATTCCCTCAGTACTGCACCTCTGCACCTGGTAATCAGATTAAGTCCTGTGAAGAATTTCTTTGTTCATGCCATGACTAGGTATAAAGGCTCTATGCAAAATCTATGAGAATAATAAAAGTACATGCAGGGATTGAAAACTGGACCAGAAGCAATAAATGACTGACTATATGAATTTCATTGTGATATTTCGTATATACCTTTTATATATTCATAGCTATATGATACTGTATATACTATACACTATACTTTGTATAATTATTACTATATATCTTTTCCATTTTTATTGAGGTATAATTGACAAATAAAATTGTAAAAAATTACAGTGTACACACGATTTTATATATGTATATATTGTGAAATGATTACTACAATAAAGTTAGTTAACATCCATTACCTCACATAGTTCCCCTTTTTTGTGTGTGTGAGAACATTTAAGATCAATTCTCTTACAAATTTCAAGTCTACGATACAGTATTGATAACTGTCATCATCATGTTGTTCACTAGATCCCCAGAAATTATTCATCTGATAACTGAAAGTTAGTTTATGTATTCATTTATTTTGTGATTTTATTTTTTGAACTTCTAGTACATGTCAGCTGAGAATCTCACACAATCTCTTTCCTACAGAACCCATAAGCTTGTAGAAGACACAGATTTGAGACAAGCATGCTATAATAATGGCAAATACATAGTATTAAATGCTGAAGGGCTCTCCAAGCTCAAGGAAGAGAGTAAGGGAATGAAAGAAAAGAGATTATGTTTTTATAACATATTAAAATTTTAATTATAAATGTTTAAATTATTTATGCTTACAGTTATCTTGTTACTTTGTGCCTAGCACAACTCAAAAAGCTATGATTGAAAATTAATAATGTTTATAACAGAATGTCAATGTTTTAATACTGTTCAAACTGACAGATGAAAGTTGAAAAATTATCTTTTCCAATATTACATTTACTTATTCTTTTCATGTCTCACACATACATAGACATACACATTTCATTCTATTTTACTTTATCTCATATGTAATGTTTTGATTAAGCATACTGAGATCAGTTCTGTTTTTCTCAGACTTCTGTGATGATTGTCCTTCTTCACAGCCTTCTGTATGCTTACCCACTGGAACCGCATAAAAGGAAAAACTACATATGTGTATCTTCTGCCAGGAAATGGAGTACCATACGCAGTAGCAGACCGAATGCAAATTTCTGAGCAAATGATTTGTGATTGGATCTGCCTCTCCTTTACAGACTCTACTATTGGTTTGAGTGCTCTGTTCAATTTGAGATTATAAAAGCCTGAAAGTGATCACAAGGTGAATTTCAATAAGTTGAATTTATAATGAGTGTGCAGGATGATTTTCTGACAGCTTTAAATTGTAAGCACTTCTTTCAGTTGTAAATATATCCAAGCTGCTTTGTTTTTCTCATAAGAGATTCAGCACTTTGAAACAAATATTTGCTATAAAGCGAGCTCTTCAATACACATCTGCTCTCTGTCTCTAACACCCTGAGACCAGTGAAATAGAACTCCGGCTATATAAGCTATGTCTTCAAGTCTTGACAATGGGAGTGAATTAATTCTTCAAATTTGTATCAATAAATGAACTACCATTCTTCTTTAAAAGGTAAAAACACCAGCTCTGTTTCAGATATATTTATCTAGTCTGGAGTATATACTCTGGCCCAATATAAATGTAAAACTATATAATCTGAGTAAAATATTTGATGTATTTTCATGCTGCTTGAATATTTATATATTTGATATTTTGGGAGATTCACTGTATTTTCACAAAAATATAACTTTGTATTATAAAGATTAGAAATGTATAGAGCATCTTCCCTCTGGAGAATCCCATGATCTATAAGTACTCACTTGTCAATATTTGTAGAAATGTAGAGTGTTAATGGAAGATACTATGTAAACATAGTATATAAACTAAAAAACCTAAAAATATACATAAAATTGCTAGAGACAGGACAAATGCATTGAGATATTATTGTATATTCACTGGATTAGCAAAATCTAAAAAGTGTGAAATAGAAACTGTGAGAAAGCATGTGGAACAAATTGGAACACTGATGTACTGCTGATGAGAGTGTAAATTGTTACAACTACTTTGGAAAAATATTTAACATTTTCTAGTAAATACAAAAACACATGACACCCATGACTCAATGATTCTACCCTTAATCATATATCTTAGAGCAACTCTGTTAAATAAGAACATAATGCAAGCCCCATACATAAATTCAGATTTCTAGCAGCCACATTAAAAAAATAGGTGAAATAATTTTTAATAATGTATTTTATTTATGTACTATATCTAAAATGTTATCATTTTGACATATAATTAGTATAAAGTATTTACAAGATCTTTTATATTGTGGTACTGTCTCCAAAGTCAGGTGTCTATTTTTTTCTTAGGGTACATCTAAATCAAAACGACCACATTTCAAGTGCTCAATAGCTACAAGTAACCAATGTCTATTATACTGGACATGCAGCCTGAGAAAATTCTCAGAAAACTCTTTCATATGTGCATCAGAAAGTACATACAAGAGTGTTCATAGTGACATTGTTATCATTTTTATTAATAGTCTATCTATATTGGTCAAGGCTGAGTGAACAAAACAGAGCTCATGACAGTGATTCCATAGAGGGAATTCAAAATATAAAGTTACTTATATTAATGTCAAAAGTGCTGAAAACTGCTCAAACAAAAAACGAGCCAACCTAGAGATCTTTAACAATAGTAAGTAGCTTCATCTCTCAGGCTGGTAGAATAAAAATGAAATGTGAAATCCTTTATGATGAAATCTGAACTCCTTTGAGTCATTTATAGAACTTTTATAATCACCTTGTCCCTATATGTTTCTCTATTTTCAACTGCCCAGATTCCCTACTCTCTCTATATGTGCCATTGCACATACAGTGTTTTCCTGAAATACTCCTAACAACACTCCTTTGGATCACCTTCTGCTTTCTCTAACCTCCAAAAAATGTAAACTTCTTTAATAAGAAGATCATGACTATCCTTGCTTCACCCACCCTCACTTGCTACACTAGGTTAACCACACTTTTATATAGTCATAGAACTCCAAGGCATACTCTGATTTAAACACTTGTCATATCTTTTTGTAATACTGGTCTTACTTTCTCCACTGTATTTTAGTGTAGTTGAGAGTGGCTATTTCAGAATTTCTGTAGCACCAGCTACTGGCACATAGTAGGTATGAAAGCAATATTTAAGAATGAATTGAATAATTGAGATGTTCAAATGAAAGAAAATAACACAAACATTCCTTTAAACTTAAATGATTTGATTCATGATACACTTTTAAAAACTATTTTAGTTTCAATGAATTGGATTATTAAGAATGCCAGCCAGATCATGATCAGCCGGGACAGAGAAAAAGTATAATGAAACTATAGATTATCAATGTAATCTCCATACTGATTTAGAAAATATCAATTTTTATTTTATATATTTATAACTTCATAATTCATCATAGTTTATGTATTACAAATAGTGTAGATAAAAAACTATAAAATAATTTTACACTGCAGAGAAATAATAAAGTAAACATAGAAATTTCTTTTCAATGATGATAGCAATCCAAAAAAAATACATTTTTTTTAATAAATAGTAAAAGGCTGAATTTGTTTTAAAAACTTTTTTACTTTTTATATGTTACATAAAAACAACTTCTGGGAAATATTTAACCCTTTGATTGAACACAGGAGACTCGGGGAGGAAACTTTCAAATAACTCAGCAAAGAGATAGGATTAATATGAAACTTTGAAATCAAACCCGAAAACTGGGTTTCTCTTCTAGAATTAAGTGTAAAAGAGATGCCAAATATCTGTAAAATTCAGAAAGACTTAAAGAAAATGTGGAAAAAATATCTATTTTAATATAATAATGCATTTGAGGATCCTTGAAAATATTGTCTTTGCTTCCTTATTGAAACAAGAGGAAAATGTATGTTAATTCTTATCAGAAATACCTTACAAACAGCAACAAAGTTAATAAATAGAGTTACTTTGCCTAGGTTAATGGAGATTGGAGATTTGTCAATTTCTTGGGATTAAAAATGGTGGTATTTTTCTAACAGATATGTATCCTAAAGCACTGAGAAAGTAGAGCCACTTGGAAACAATGTTTTTGGGTGGTGTGTGTGTGTGTGTGTGTGTGTGTGTTTAGAGGGAGAAGAAAATGATCATAGTCTACTTCCAGAAAAAAGAAAATGTGAAATCATAGAGAGAGAAAGAGAGAGAGAGAGAGAGAGAGAGAGAGAGAGAGAGAGAGAATTTTGATTTGGGGACCACAGGTGAAAATATGCATTTACAAAGCAAATACAGACATAGATTTTCAACCACTATCCCATTATTTCCATGAATATGGGTAGTTTTACTTAATAATTCCCTTTCCAAAAGTAAGCAGATTTTTAAAATATGTTTCAGCTTTTCTATTTGGCTGCTTATTTACGTCAAAAATATTAGGTGAGTTTCAACACTTTAATTCACTTTGTTTTATATAGACTTATTTTCTTTAGCAAAGCGATGTCTTAAGCACATAAAATGTCAAACAAAAATGGAGGCTTCTAAATAGGATATATCAGCAGTCTCCAACATTTTTGGCACCAGAGACTGGTGCTCCTATGAGAATCTAATCCCTGATGATCTGAGGTGGAGCTGAGGCGGTTATGCTAGCGCTGGGAAGTGGCTGCAAATACAGATGAAACTTTGCTTGCTAACCTGCCACTCACCTCCTGCTGCATGGCTCTGTTCCTAACAGGCAAAAACTGGTACCGGTCCATGGCCAGGTGTTCCAGGACCCCTGATCAGTATATGATCTTAAGGGGAAATAAGTCTGGCCAAAGTAAAATATTTAGAATTAATCCCATATAGATAAAAGGCTCTGAAGTCCTTTTATGTCCTGTATTCTCAGTCTTTTCCTTATTGCCAGTTTTAGCGTTAAATCCTTGTCTTTTTCCTTAAAATATTCAGAAGAAACTATAGCTTGCCTTCTTTTGGGCTTGAGAGACCCACTCACCACTTTTCAGTGTAAGAATCTCTGTTAAGAGACCTTTTCCTAGTACCACATATAATCCAGGATGGAGCTGGGGATCTAGTCAGATGGAATATCATGGAAGCCTATGTTCTCCATGGGTATTTATTGTATAAAATGTGATTTTCTGCATTTCAAATTTTATTATTTTGATTTCTGTGGCTTGAATTCCTATATCTTTATTAATTTTGATTCTTTTAAAAATCATTGGTATTTTAATTCATTAAAATGATTTGATTATTTATAAATTCATTCTGCTTAGTTTTCTGAGTGGATTTGCAAAATTTCAATTATATGGTAGCTATTAAAAAAATTTGCAAATTGTCTTGTTCCCAAATTTTGGGTCAATGCATGCATAAATGTTTCTATATAGATGGTCAAGTCCATCTCTAACTTTCTCAAAAATCTAACAATTCTAATTTAGATTATCTCACAATTTCATGGATCACATTAAAGATGGAGAGTATATATAATTTGATATGATTTTTTGTGTGAGATAATTTGTCGAGAAACAAAACACAAGAATTTAAATTGCTGACATATTTATGTATTTGGAAGAAAATTAAAAGAGGAAATATAAAGACTCGAATTATTTTTTAATAACTGTACCTATATTTAAAATAATTTATAATTTAACCCAACACTGGATTTTCTAAAATGTAATGTTGTGTGCTGCCAGTTTGGTCAGAATATATTTGTTAATTTTGATGCACATAAAAATGATATTACTTTTTAAAAATATGTATTTCCTAAAGCTTATCAAATTGAGATTGCTACTGTTCCTGAGAAAAAATATATGTGAATGAACCTGGTTAAGATAAATCAGCTATCAATACTAACTATCACTCCCTATGTCATATGAAATAGGTTTTTGCTAATGGCCTGCAACTAAGAACACTATGTATAGAATACAATTAATGGTGCAATGTACAGATGAAAAAGAACAAAATTCTGTAGGATATGTTAAAGAAATAATTATAATGCAAGTTTGAGAAATATTTTTATTTTATTAATGTAAAATTTTAAAATAAATCTAACTAAAATATATTTTATACTTTTGATATATAGCTCATAACTAAAATGCTCATAATTTTTAAAAATAATTTCTACTATATTTTGCTTTTCATTATAGCTGAGAAACATTCAAGATATCTTAGAGGATTTTGCTGTTATTTGCTGTGTCAGATTTCTTATTCAGTTATATTGGTTAAGATGGGCCAGTAGCAAAAAGATAAAATTAATTTGTCCTAGGAAAGAAAGCATGTTCAAAAGGAGAAAAATCTCTCTTAAACTTCATGGAAATTCTTTTTATTGCAGGTATAAAGATTTTTCTTCATATATCTTTATTTTAGAAAACTAACTGTACTATCTTTGTACCGAAGTTTTGGATTCCTTTTTTTTTTTTTTCCTGAAGTGCTGTTATTTTTTAAATTCCATAAGGAAAAAAACTGATATCATGTTGACTTAGACAACAAAGGAATTTCAACAGAATCCATAGCTATATGCACCATTTTTTGTGTGTGTTTTTTTAATGAATAAAATTGTTTCCTTTGGCTTCCAGATGACCAAAAAATTAGCTCCTTGGAAATGTTGTCAAAGCCAGCTGGATAAAATGTAATTCATGTCTCCACTTGACATTTAAATCTGGTTAAAATTTGTGAAATGTTATAGAATTTTAAAATCTATGCTCTCTTGCAGTAGTCACTTTGTGCTCTGACTGGCATAATAAGTAGAAATAATAATGGGAACATTGGTAGATAATCAGCCCATATGGTTACTCACCATATGTTGGGTGCTGTGCATTAACCTATTTTATTCTCACAAGAATAAATGGTTAAAGTAAAATAATATTTCAAATATGATCCATCTAATAGATTTCTAATCATTACTTTTGTGTTGTTCAACATTTCTACAAGGTACGTATATTGCTTTGACTTTTATATTCAAAGGAAAAAGAAGAAAAAGAAGACTATCCTACTTGCTGAATGCCTCCTAATACAATTTTAGTTACTTCTAGTTATATTTTAGTATATTTAGATAATAAGAATCCAATTATAATGTGTAAATTTCTACAAGCATTTAAAAAATTCAAAAACACAGAAATCCAGTGATCTAGGAAAATAATTTAGATAATTATGCTCAGAATATTTGCAAATATAATGTAATGAAAGAAAAGTTTCTGATATTTCTGTAGGTTAAAGAGCATATCATGTCAACTCAAGATTTTTTTTGTTAATATTTTATTCTTACCTTTAAAAACTTTTGTTATGAATTTCAGATACCATTTATATATAAAACATTTATACAATTATTATTACCTTTTTAAAGCATAAAATCAAGTGAATGCAATTAAATGCAAAATGCACCTAGATATAAAATGCAACTGTATTGCTTCATGAAAGCAATCTGATTCTTCGGGTAACCCAGGACAAATAGATTTATCAAGATGAAGAGATGGGGGAAAACAATACCTGAAAAACATAAAAATATCAGATAAACTGGTAACAATATATTGTATTATATAAACCTTCTGGACTGTGTCTCTAAGCAAAATATATCTTTGCTGTCAGTTCTGCAGGTACCACGCTGCAGAATTTGGAGAGTTATTCCAAAATTTAAAATTGAAAGAACGATTAAATAAGTGAAAGAAAACATGCTGCCTCAAAGAAATAGGCTAATTTTAAAAGCACACTTTACCATTATTATATTTAAATGAGGTTTGCGATCATTTGATCTGACCCTACATGGTGCATAGCAACTGCGCTTGCACAGTATTTTTGAATGAAGATTATTATAATTTACTAAGAGGTGCTGTAGGGGATCAGGAGACTTGGAAGGCCAAAACTGCACTTCCATAACAGACATCACTGCCAGATAATTAACCTTGCTGTTTGTTTAGCATCCACCAAATGCTTCATTACTGACTCAGTCAATTATCTCCTGGTAATGACCACTACAGAAGGTAGAATTGCTTAATTAAAATTATTTAGACCAAGGAGGAACTTTGATTGGGCCATGCATATTAGAAAGGCTTGATTAATCTTGATGAGATACACAGCACATTTAAAGCTTTACTTCATTATATCAAAATGCCAAATTCATTCTTGTTCAAATAAAAAAAATATTTTTTCCTTTGTCAATTGCATTTAAAAAAATAAGACAGCAGCAAAAAGGTAGATGAAAACCAGTCTTTTCAGTGCTAAATGTTACTACAGGGAGGTTTGAAGGCTGAAAGTAGAATCCTATTTATTTCATAAGATGCAATTTATATAAATTAGCATTCCTTATTGTTTGACGGAATGACACGTGCTTAGGTGAACTAACTCGGCATTGTGTGTACACGACAGTTAAAAGATGAAATACATTTATCTTCACCTTTCTTCATAAGTATCCACCGATGAATGTCCTGGTCCTTTCTTTGTATTAACATGTTGATCTGATTTGAGAAATGGCCAGTTGATACTCTTTGCGCATGAGTCAAAATGGATTAAACAAATCTCCATGTCAGCGGCAGGAGCAGTTCTATAGTGTCTAGTTCTTTTCTCTTGAATAAAGAATTTTTTGTTTCTTTTGTTTTTTTTTTAAATGAAGGTAGAATTCATTGTTTTGCCTCATTACTAGCTCTGGTTAGTTCAAAGAACAGTATTTTATCTTCTTGGCTCTCATGATAAAAATTTATAAATGAATTTTATTAAGGTACTGTCAAGTAAGTCGGGTGTTTTCTGTTTTTCTTTTCTTTTCTTTTTTTTTTTTGGTGGAGAGAGTGGGTTTTGTTTGTTGTTTTTACATATGATGCCTCCTTTCGAAGCTTTCCAAAACTTTAAGAAGGTGCTGTTAGTAACTACATTAATTTTCCAATAAACACATTTATTCTTTAATGAACCAAAAGTGACTCTTAATTGCATATGTTATACCATTAACACATTAATTTCTTATAGGGTACCTTGAATCTAAATATAATTTAGGAAATTAATGCTCCAGGGCAATGAAAGGGCATCCCAGCAGTTCTCAGATGTTATACATTTTTCTCCATGACACTCCCCTCCCTGTGAAGTCTGAGTTTTCATCAGGCATTTCAGTTCCGTAGAAAAATTAATCTTTTAATTTAGCTAAATTTAATAAAAATTCAACAGGTTTTCTCAAAAAAGTTGACAATCTGATCATAAAATTTTTGTGGAACAGAAAGGAAAAAAGTTAAGAAATTTTACTATACCAATAACAAGTCATATAAACAATAGATTAATCATTAAATTGTTTTGAGATTTTTGTGTTCATATATTAAATAGTAACATTAAGTATATTACATCATTCACCAAATGGATTTTAGGTGAATAAAGAATATGTATATATCCTTTATTCATGAACAAATAGAATTCCTTATAGTATTTAAGAAGAAATGATCTATCAATATGGATTTCTCTCATGGAAATAATGTGATATTTAAAAGAGGCTACATAAGAATATATTTGACATGATTGTATTTAAATAAGGTATTACACATGCAGCATGCTATACATTGATTACTGATGCAAACTATAACAATATGCATGGGAATTATAAATATTAAATTTAAGAGAGTGTTTATATCTGAAATGAATCAAGTAATATTGGATTGAAGATGAATATATATGCAAATTTCATTCAACTTTTAATGTGTTATTTTCAAAGGAATCTGATTAAATATAGTAAATGGTAATATTTGATTTAGCTGAGTGTTCTCTATGTGGATGGTCATTTATTAATCTTTATTTTTACTGTTCTTGAACTATTTTGTTAATAAAATGGTCTAAATGACATTTCATACTTTTTATAACTGTAATTATTTTGGTATTTAACACAAATTCTCAGAACTCCTCCAGCCACTGAATCACTCTGAAAGTGCTAGCCAAAGTATGTTCCATTTATGCAAAGAAAAAGATATAAACACATTTACAGTGTCTCATTATTTATAAACCAACATTGTAGGGAGCTAAAGCTCCCCAAATTCAAAAGAGTGCATGGATTATCTCGGGAGGCCTGCTTGCATAAAAAAGAAAAGGCTGGTTCTGTGGAATTCCAGGAAGAAGAAGATTAAGTATAGCCAAAGGGAGTGTTTGTCAAAGGGAGTGTCAAAGGAAGTGTCAATTGTACCTGGATCTTCAGGATGTTACTTTTATGTTATTTTGGGATACACAAAGGAACAGATTGTGTTTAAAAGAAGGATAAGAAATAAACTCGGAGAGACAGTTGTGAGATCTGTTCTCCCTCCTGCACCCTGTCTGTCTTCTCTTTTTTCTCAGTCCCCGCTCCCCCATTCAGGTACCCGGTTGACTTGGTCGGCTGGCTTCCGACACAACATACTTATCCTGGAGCCTAAAATGTGATCTGTTGGAATTATTTAGATGAACAACCAAGGCAACAACACTGATAATGATTAATACAACTGTATATGAATGAATGGAAACATTATTCTGATTCACAAAGGACAAATCTTTCAGCACCTCATTCAATATTGAGAAAACAAAATATCTTACGTGAATGACCAGATAATTAGCAATAATATTCATGTAGATCTGCTTTAGGAGTTTAACATAACTTGTATTTTTTCCTAAACATTGTTTCTAAGAATGCATATGATACAAACAAAAAAATGTCTCCAATTATTTATTCATGTATTATCAGTCTTGGCACCCAAGGCCTCCATAATCTCAGTAGACCTATTCCATTATTCAGATATGTGGTTCTGGAACAATAAGGAACTGGTCTGAAATCATGGGTCTTTTATTCTTTAATCATGTGGCCAAAAGAAGTCACTTCAAATTTTCTCCTCTCTATACTGTGTATTTTATAAGTTTGTGAGGATGAACTGAAATGCCATACTTAAAAATATCACACCATGCTTATTCCACAAGCAGTGCATCTATCAGTGCTTAGTCAGAGAAACAGAAACCACTTCAACTAATTACAACACAGGAAGTGGAGGAACAGAGATACCATAAGAGTCTGAGTGGAATCCCAGAAACTCTCAACGGCATTGAGTCGATGCCAACTTCAGGCTGGAGAGACAAAAAAGGGAAGAGATGTTACTGGATCACAAAAGTTGTGGTCTCCCAGGAAAAGTTGGAACCAATGTAGGGTGGTCCACGTAGAAATACAGAGATGTAACCATTGCTGGAGAGGCCAGTTGATACCGAGAGGGTCCTAGAGAAATATCCTGTTTCTCCCTTTCTCACACTTTTCATTCTCTAACCATTGTCAGATATTTACAAAACTAGCAGGAAGCCAGATGACACAGTGGCCTTAGAAATAGGGCTATCAGGGAGTCAATGTCATTTCCTACTATGCATTCACCTTGGAAAAAGATTAGGGCAAGAAATAGATATGAAGGTAAATAGTACTAAATATTTAATTTTTTTCTACAAGTGATTTTAATTAATGTAGAAAGTATGAAAATGGAAGTAAAAATCCCCTGTAATGTTATTATCCAGTTGGCAAATTGGTTTATGTCCACATATGGTATGTAGATGCAGATGTGATAAGTGAATAATTATTCATATATCTAATGATAATGATGAGGATAATCTTTTTTCCGTTTATGTGAGAAATTTTACTAAAATTCAATATGCCTGCACTGAAAAGTATATATCCACTTTTATATTATTAGGCATTTAAGCTTCTTCCAATTTACAAGTAGTATAAACAATATTATGATTAAATAAGTACATAATATTTTTGAAATGGCATTAAAATGTTTCTTTTCAGATAAATAAAATTAAGATGCTATAGTACTCATTATTGATGAGGCTGAAAGAAAATCACATTCTTGTATATATTGAGGTAATGATAACTTAGAACTTTTATGGAATATGAATTTTTTAATATATTTCAAGAATCTAAAAATAGTCTAACACTGATATGGCAAGTTATTTCTAACAATTTGTCTTAGGAAAATTATAATTTGAGGGTTCAAATTACAATGTATAGGTTTGTTTATTGCAGTACCATTTATAATATAGAAACAAGAAAAATGTGATCTTTATTAGAATACAATTAGTAAAATGTTACTTATATAATTTATCTGTAAATTAGAGTTTAGGCTTATTTAAAATGATGACACAAACTTTTATTTCAATTGAAAAAGCAAATAAGGCATGTATAAAACACATATTTCATATGTATGACTAGATAAATATATGAATGTGAATTTGCGTGTATGTGTTTGTATATACATGTGTGTTTTTATGGTTTTGTACATACTGTTGAATTGGTAACATCCTCTTGTCTCTTCTTGTCCTCTACTAAAAAGAATTATTTATTTATAATTTGCACTTCCTTATGGTCTTATTTATAATTTGCACTTCCTTATGGCCTTTTCCCCTAGCTGATGTATGAAATCATATAATCGTTTAAATCTATCTGAGGAGGACTGAAAAATCACATTATATTCTAAGAACTAAAATGTCAAATAAGTCCCAAATCATTGAATGCTTATGAATAAGTATGAAAGGTCACAAAATGACAGAAAATTAAAAAAAAAAAAAAAAAACCCTCGGAATTGTACCTAGAAGTTTGAGGTAGAGATTTTTGTTTCTTCCACTGCTAGCCCACCCCTTATCTTTTAAAGATTTTTGAAGGTGGCTAAAATGGTGAGAATATTGTGAAAAATAGAATAAAGCTTTCTGAAACCTACATATGTCTTCAAGAAAAACGCAAACCTTTGGTACTGATTAATTTATTTCCCTGCTTGCCTCCCATACGGTTACTTGGCTTCAGGAGGATAATGAGATATTTCAAGGTGGTGCCCTTCATATTCATTTTTTTTTTCCTACATTGTTACCAACTCTGATCCTACAAGGAACACAGTACAGGCCGGGCAGGATGCACTTCAAAATGCTGACGGTGGCTATCCACAGGGATTAGGCTTAACAGTAACTTTCCTTATCTCTGTATATCTTTGTATATTTGGTGATTTTTAATTTTTATGGTTTACAAAAACAACATTAGGTTGATGATCAACTAAAGAATATTAAATCTATTTTTATTATTTAAAAAAAAGTAGATATGGTTTTCTTTTGTTTTCCTTACTTTTCAATCCTGTCTGCCATTCTTTCCTGAATTTGTTTTCTTGTTTTTATTTGTGGGGCTTGTTTTTCCTAGAATGCTTTCCACTTTCTCAAAGCTGGGTCTCTCTACCAGCTTTTCAAAGTTATTTCCTGAACACTTTAGCTCTCAGTGATGTTTATTATATTTAATTCTTAATTTCAGTAATACTGATCATCATTGCATATCATTTCTTCATATGTATACACATATATAGAATTCCGAGTAATGTTTAAGAAAGTCAAATGTGTAAGAGTAAATTAGCTGTCTAGTGCCAACATTATGCCTTAGTTTAAAAGGTTCATTGCTCTGTTGAAGAATGAAAGTCCAAATACTGCATATAAATGATATTTTGCATGTGTGTAGCACATAGAAGTGTAGGTTGTGGGAGAATTCAGTTTAAGAAATAAAATATTTTATTTTTTTATGCCTCACCTAATATCAAATAAATTAATTCACCTACAAAATAATAAATAATTTACCAATGATTATCACTATTAAGTGACAAGAGGAATCTATATAAGATAGTTATGAATTGCAGATACGTGTGTTACAATTTTCTCATGATTCATGTGGCACGTTGGTAATTTCATTACAAAGAAAGCTTTCACAGTAGCTATACTACTCAGGATATTTAAGTAAGCTTTTACCATTCAGGGATTGATTTGCAACTGAGTGTTCTTTGTTTCGTTTTGTTTTGTTTTTCTCCCAAATACAATAAACTTAAAATAGAAACTGAAGAGAAAGTATAGTATATTCAAGTACATGTCAAATTTACAATTTCTGTATAAAAATAATGAACACAGTGCAAGTCCTTTAAATCTTATTTCTTCTAGAAATAGAATATAATGAGAATGTAATGAGCATTGAAATTAATAAATTAAAAATAAATGTCTATAAGAGGAAAAAATGTATTTCAATCAGGCTATAATCATGTTTTCAACATTTTAAATTAATTCCCCAAATAAATATCTTTCAGTGTGCCCAATTTATTACCCATTATCATCTTTTTATCTAAAGCTCTGTTTCTAATTTGACTAAACCATCACATTATTAAAAAAAAATAAAATGAGAGGTGTTTGTTAACACACCCTCTGATATTCTATCATAATTCTCCTGCTGATTTTTAATACTGGAATATAGCTAGAGTGTAGAAGAATTTTTTCCCAAAGGTTATACCAAAACAAATGGAGCCACCTGTAATTTTAGGTGGACAATCTCTAAGAACTTTAATATCAACTCACTGAAAAATAAATAAGCATGACATATAAGGTGAAGACTTACTAAGTCGTTAAATAATTAAAATGAGAAAAATTAAAAAGTTAATTTTTCTAATGGAAAGCAATTAATATAGCAGTGAATTGGTTGGGTCTGAAGTCAGATTCTGTGTCCTTGTTTTGCTTTGTAGATTTATCTTGCCATGAGCATGTGTAGGCTACTTCCTTCTCTTTGTTCAGTTTCCTTATCCAAAAATCATGGGAAAAAATTTACACCATACAGTTATGAGAATAAATTAGATATATTTTTAAAGCTTTTAGCTCATTGTCTGCCTCACAGTAAATACCATAAATATTAACTATTTTTTGTATTTAACTTAGTCACTAAATTAGTTCTTTACACTGTATCTCTTTTCTTCTGTTTATGTTACCCTGCTACTGCATGTCAGGTAAACAATCATCTTATATGTGGCTGTAAAAAATATTTCAATATTACTTCAGTTAATGTCAGCAATTCAGTTATTCTAAAACCATGAAGGAAAGGTATAAGGAGTACAGGTTCTGAAAAAGATAATGGAATGAATGCTAAGTAGAAAAGTGCAATGGATGATACAGTAAATAAGTTTAATATGCTTTATTGGAAGCAAGAAAAGATGATAGAATTAGAATTCAGTTTGGAGTAGTTATTTATCTCACTTGCAGGATTAAAAAATGACTTCTAATTTGGGGGGTAAATTGGCAAAGTCTTAGGAGGACTGATAATTTTACAGTTTGGAAACTATATTACTTTTTAATAGAGAAAGAAAGTCCAGTCTACACCGGTCTCTAGCTATTTGTGTTATTTTAGAAAAAGCATTGGAAAAATACTAGGGTATCTGATCTCTAGTTCTAGCTCTGTTAAGAACTGTAAGCCCTTCAAAAGTCACCTTCATGGACTCGAGATTCCTCTAATAAAAAGATTTGGGGGTATAAAGTAATGGCTTAAATTTCTTAAAATTTGGTGATGCTAATATAAGATGGTAGTTCTCAAAGTGTGAACTGAGGAAAACCTATATATGTATCTGAGGTGGGATTTTCACCTCATATTAACAAAACAGATTACAACAGATTACATACAGAAACAAGAAAATCTAGCTGTCTTCCATTAAGCTTCACATTACAGAAGTTTGCAAAAATATAAAATAATGCCATAATTCTCTGAATTAAAACCTTTTTTATTTTGGAAATTATAGTTATTTTCATAAAGTTGTCACATACATGATCATGCAATGGGTTTATTTTTATTTTAAAATTAATGAAAAAATAATTATTTTAAACATTTCTCATTTTAAAATTCTATTATAGTAAACATTAAGAGATATAATGCACATTAAAAAATAATTTGAGACCCTCAAACATTTTTAAGTTTGTAAAGAAATTTTGAGTTACATTTGTTCTTTCACTGAAAGTCACTTCATGGTTTTTCCTAATGGTAAATTATATTCCGAAATCTATACTGCTTTGCAATAAAGTCAATTTGACTTTTTCAAATGCACTATTATCTTCAAAAAGGTAAAAACATTGAGAATTTTCTTAACAACCACTATCAAATTACATTTTCGAACTTGGTTACCCTAGGGGAAGTTTTTATTTCCTCTACAAATAATGAAAATATGAAGTTATCATGAAAAAATATAGATAATTTGATCATAAAACAGCTTGTTATATAAAGGAGGAGATTCTGCATATGAACTTATGAATTCTAAGGACATTTCTACACTGAATTTTTCAAGTCCTAGCACCAGTATTTAAATGTACAATGGGAATTTAAAAGTACCACAAATCTCAATTAGTTTTCAATGGTCTTTGGAGAGCAGCTTAACGTTTTTTCCCAGAAAGCTTTGGGAATCTGGGTCAACATCATGAAAGAATGAGTTGGACTAGGAAGGAGTTTTAGTGTAGATTAATTTTTACTTGATTCTCACAAAGAGGCTGAACTTGATAGATTTGGACCTTGGTCTGATGAAGTTTTCATTTTCTCTGCTTAAAATCTACCCAAATCAACCTATTTGCTATTATTCTTTTGTTATTTGTTATCAAATATTTGCAAAGGGAGCAGTATTAGAAAGATAATTGAATTTTCTTCCTATGAGCTGTAAATTTAAGTATCCAGAATACTATTATTTTTAACACTAAAAACTATCAAGAACTCAAAATGGTCTAAGATTTTACTGTGCTTGCACAATAACATGTTAGCCGACCAGTTTCATTGATACTGGCAGGAGACATGAGACTCCTGGGTCAAACAGAGGACTTCATCATTTATGGCACAGTCGGCATTATGAAGTTTATGTTCACACCTGATGTTGCTCCCTAGCTCTCATAGACTCTTGTGAAGCAGTATAGTGCTTCCTATACACATAGTAGATTTACATTAGAGCTGAAGAAAATTGATTTCAGAGAAACACAGTATTATAAGGGAGCTGCTAACAAACCTGCCCAACATTTGTCCTAGAAGGAAACATTATCTTTATTCTCCTGCCCATCAAACAAATTGCCTTCTGCTCCTTCCCTGGCAAGAGATATGGTTCCTATCTTCCAAGGTGGTTTGAAAATCAAATATCCTTGAACAGATACTCCAGAACAAAAGCTTTCAATACCTCTGCTCAGTAGACTTGCAAAAAAAAAAAAAAAAAAAAAAAAAAAATCATGGAAAATAGGAGAAATAGGAAAAACTTATTTTCTTCCAACAATATGGGTAGCCCCCAGATCATGCCTTCTCCATGCAAAATATTTCTGAAATTCTTTTGCCAACCCTCTCTGCATCATTCCATGATTCCAAAAAATGTTACACTACTGGGAGCATAGACAAAGAGAACATTTTGCACTACCTATGCAATCCCTCAAATAGACAAGAACTACATTCATTTATTCAAATGAATTCATAATCCTAAGGCCTGCCAGCCAGCCAAGAGACAATATTGGAGGCACCATCAACCTCTGTCCTCTCTGCCTGATGTAAGTACTACCTGAAAGACCCTAAACATTGCAAACAACATTTTGATTCCAGGATTACAGAAATATTAATAGAGATAATATTTCTTATTTAGCCTCAAATTATTTTTGCCTCCCTTTCAAAAACATGGTGATTTGTGCCTTAAAGAGTGGTCATAAGAAAATATCAAATGTTGAAACATTACCTCAGCCCTGGAAGTTGTTCAGATCAGCCTTCACTCACTAGCCAGGATTTTTCTAGATGATAGATTTGCTCTCGAGTTCTTCTTTTTCAATTAAGTGGAGTTTGTGCATTTCCTAATACATTCTGCTATAGCTAGATTAATGTCCTAGGCTAAATGGAAAGATATCGAAACATAAGGAGAAACCACCTGTTTTTTTGAGATAGACTGATGGTGTGGAGGATTTGTTTAGCTGGAACACTAGAGTGTCATGGCTGTGTTCAAGACTGCAACTTAGTTTCATGCTGCTACATAGAGTCCTATTGATAGTAACCAAAATTAAATGTTGTGTGAAAAATGAATAAATTCTGTCCTAGTACATCAGTTAAACTTATTAAAGTGAGTGATGGACTGGTATGCTCAAGGGAAAATTTACCGGAAGCCAAGTTGGTGTAGAAATGAGGACTGGATATTGTTGTGAGACAATTTTCCTTGTATCTCTTGTGTTTCTATGCTTCCTCTGAGCAGAGATATTGACCGCTTTCATTCTGAACTATTTGTTCAAGGATGCTTAAAAACATGGAGTGAAAGAAATAGTGCTTTCTGCAGGGCAGAAAGTAAATTCATCTATCCCGGGTAATAAAGGTAGCATCTCCTTCCTAGACAAAATTTGGGCAGGTTTGTTAACAGCCCTGTTTTAAAATTGGAGTTTACTAAGTTTGGGGTTCCTCAGCTATAACAAAAGACAAACTTATTACATGTGCAGTATCGACCTGTGTCACTACATAAATCCCTCTGGGAATTGGGGGCAAGAGTACCAGTGTGATCATGAATGTCATCGTTTGCCATTCCATGAGTAATAAAGTCCTCTGTGTTTGACTCAAGAATCCCATGCCTTCTTCCAACATCCATGTAACTGTGGCAGACTAACTTGTCACCTTTTTTAGTGTAGTAAAATCTCAGATACATTAAATTATTGACAAATACGGATCTATATCAATTTCATTAATCGAAAGGAGTATTGCCATAAGAAACCATGATCATATTAACTCCAATAAGTTAAATATATTTGGTAAGTGAAAATTATTTATTATTGATCTCATATAGTCCTTTCATAAAAATATAAACTGTTAATAAGTAATTACTTTTTTTCCTCTGGAGAGTCAACAGAGGAGAACGCATGCTTTTTTGTAGTGCTGTGGATAAGATTGCCTAATTTGTTTTTAATGTTAATCCAAAATCTGTGGAGCCTTTATGTCTCTCTGATATATTAATGTTTTTAATATGCAAAGATTGGTTCAGCTTGCTCAAATACATACTATTTCTTAGTAAACAACTATCTCAGCTATTACCTTTATAAAACAAGCTCTATCTAACTTTGAGCTCTCTTTCCATTAGGAGCTTTCAGAGAGCTCAGAAGCATCAAGAGAAATCACCTGAGGCTGAAAAAGATAGTTGAAAATAAAGTAAATATTTTATCTCCCCAGATAGGCTTTGGTCACTTGGTCTCTCATTAGTTCCGTGTTCAACATTTAGTTCACAGCCTCCATAAAATTACACATCAGGGTAAAAGAAATCTAAAAGGTCTCCTGCATGAATATTGGTGAAGATGTTATTAAGCAGGTAAACTCAACTTGCCCCATCTTCTAGAAACACAACCTTGGTAAAATGTAAAGGTGAGGCAAGAACAAAAGGCAGCTTTTTCATATGAGCCAGTTAATTAAAATTATAGAGTTAAAGCTATAAATTCTCCATTTTTTTTCTGTTTTTCTGTCTGTATATGTATGTATTCATATATGTGTGTAGGTTATGAATGCATAATATTTACTAACCTCCAGTTGATATTACCAATTAGATAATAAGATATTTTTAAGGAGCTCTATTCTGATTTACTAGAGTTAAATGCTTAATAAATGCAATATTCTTAAAATTCCCAGAAATTTAACATATTTAACTTTCAATACCTTCAAAAATAATCTGATAGAAACAAACCCAAATGTTTTAACAATTCAAGTTCACATAATTTGGTAAATATGAGGCAGAAACTCATTCAATATTGTTAGTTGAATAAAAACAGTTATGTCTGCTGAATTATCAGTGCTGAGTACAATACAAGCACACTGTTTTATTCTATACCCTAATGTTACTCAGGTCCTAAACCTCAAATGGTATGCACCTCCTTTATTTGTGTGACTAATTTGTTCTCCTCCTTTAGGTCTTGGTTAAGTTAGTTCCTCAGTGAGTACTTGCCTAGTACCCTAACTTAAACAAGCCCAGCAAAATATTATTTATATCTGACATTATTTCATATCATAGAAATTATATGTAATTAAATTTGTAAATTAGTTGCTATATACTTTTTTCGATCACCAAATGAAAGTTCTCTGAGGGTAGAAACCATGCCAAATTTGTTTATCCATGGCCAATAATAATAACTGACCATTTATTGCATAGATGTGTGAAAATATCTTACTGTGAAGGATAATATAACACTTATTTAAAGAGATATTTTTATTTTAAAATCATAATTTAGTAAATAAATAAATTCTTTGTCAATAAAGCACATGAAGCTTGGCAATTTGGAATCAAATATCACAGCCAAGAAACAATCTGAAGGCAATGTAACACTAATAGAAACAATGCACTTAGGAGAAAAAAAAGTTGTTTGATTCCTATCTGACCAGTAACGTGACAATAAATAGCACAAGAGCAATTCAGACAAAGCATTCAAGTTAGTTGGGCACGTAAGTGTAGGCATAGTCTCTCCCTTGACTTATTTTTCTTAATGATAGTTTTTGAAATCTTCAAATCTTCTACCACAACGGTGTAAACATTCAGAGAATCAATTTTTGAAGAAAAATTCAACTTCCTAAAATAAATCTTGAAGCAATAGATTGCATTTGGTCTTCTCTGCCATTAGTAATTCAGAAGTTTAATGATGACTTCTCTCAATCTGATGAGCTTCTGATGAAATTGTCAGTTGTGTTCTAGAAACTGTATGCTTTTTCTTTCTGTGATATTAACAGAATAGTCTTTGAACTGTTGAACTGAGATTGCAAAGAAATGAGAAATTGCAATGAGATTGCAAAGAAATACTCTAACCTTGATACAGAGTATGTACTTATTGGCAAATGTACAACCTTTTTAATCACTTTTTATTGTCGACAAGAAAGAAATTGAAATGTGATATAATGATGAGTATACTCTGGTAATATATATAATTATAATTTTATAACTGTCATAGTTTGGATGTCATTTCTAAATCTCTGATAAGAAGAGTAATAACTGACCCATATCTGTCTCAGAAGGATGTTGCAAGCATCAATTAGATAATGAATATAAAAGTTTAAGATCTCTGGAAAACCAATCAAAACTATGTGCTGATTTATTACTGGTAATCAATCACATAAATCAATTTAAATGCCATGACCATATAATATATAAAAAGAAAAAAAATTTTAGTTATAAAACTATTGTCTATAATTTTATTAAGAAGCTTAATGCTATAAATGTCTTTTATCTATTTCTTGTCCCAGGTTTTTGACAGACTTTTTATTTCTTTGTTATTAATTTTCTCACCTACTTATAAGATAAAATAATAAGTAGAGTTGAATTTCTTTATAATTTTGAAGTTGTATAAATCCAATATAAATATTTTGGAATCTTCCTACAGGCTATAAAACACAAATATTTTTACTGATATTTTAAGTTTTATTTTCATATTTATTATTTCCATGTTTATTATTTCCGTATTATTTCCATATAGAATAAGTTGAAGTAATATGTTTCTAATTAAACAGACTACTCATCAAAATATTAAAAAGTTGAGATCATATAAACGTATATATAATTTAATGCTGACATTTTATAACCTTAAAACATTCCATACTTCAATATGTTTTATTTGTTCAACTCATTTAATTTTCATAAAATGTAACTTACTTAAGAATCTTTAAAATACAAGTGATATTTTACAGATGCGGAAACTGAAACACAGAGAAGTAAGCAACTTGTGTGAGGTCACACAGCTAGTAAGTACGAGCACTGAGATTGGAACCAAAGCATCTGGCTCCAGAATCTGTGTCTTTTGCAATCAATTTGTAATGTCTCTTGTTAATTTATGAAATTAATAGAATCATGAAAAATTATGTTGAAAATTTGAGAAAAAATATCTTTTTTGACAAAATTAGGGATTTACTTGAATGGAAATATGGAATACAGTTGGTTATGAAAACATAGTTATGTATAATCTTCACTTTTTAATTCTTTGACAATTAAAGAATAATGAAACTATTACAATCAGAATGCAAGAATAGTGGTAACTAATCTAGTGACATATCTCTTACTTCCGACTCTCACAGTTTAGGATAATTATCGATGTTTGGCGATTTCAACTAGGAAATAATTTGCACCATTTAAGTCTCATAAATTGGAGGATTCTAATAATCTCTTCTTTTCCAATGACATTAGATTATGTTGATTATCACCATTAGGCCAATATCACTCCCTCAGAAATATGATGAAGGAAGTGACCTTCAGAGAACTAATGCAAGTATCCTTACTTCTTTCAATGTGTCGCAGGTCTTACATCTCACATTTGTTCATCTAATTTTTAAGAATTTCAAAGCCGTCAATTTTAGAACCATTGGAATGGAGCTTTATCTTTCCATATTTTTTCCTCACTGTTTTCATTTATATTATTCAGGTCCACAGATATCATTTCCATCATTGTTGTTTTGTATAATTCATATATAACACTTTAATCATCAAGATCTTCAATTTTATAGAGATTTTAATTAAATAAAATAAAAGGAATGGTTATAGATTGAAATGGCAAAACTTTCTTATTTGTACTACATGTCCTGAAACAACACCTCATGTGTACTTTATAATTTTGACCAAACACAATAGAGAGGATATTACTGACTAAACAGGCTAATAGATACTAGACAGTTGAATCACTGACAAAAATTGCATATTTTATGAAAATATTTTATGTAAATATAAGAGAGACTTATGAATTTTAGGACATTGGTAGGTCACAATTTCCTTGAGAGCTTCCTGAGTATAATTTGAAATTGGCCCCCCTATAAGCAGAGGGCAGGGAAAAACTAAAGAAAAAGACAGGTCATTCTAGATTGGTAGGTAGCAGGTTTAATAAGCAAGATAACTTACTTACAGGTTTGTCTTGGGTGGCTGCAAGAGGAGCAGATTTCTGCACCCACCCACTAGAATCTTAAAAAGTTTATGAGGCCTAACTGAGCTCAGTTATGCACACAGGAGTTGACTAACATATCCAGTTCAGATAGTCTCATCACCACATTACTGTGTCAAGTCCTTGGGCAGCTTCTAGCAAAGGTGGTAGGCAAGTGTAGCACAGGGGAAAAAGTGGGAAGCCTCCAACTGCCCAGGTCCAGCTGTTGGCTCAAACCAGTGGTCATATCTTCTTGATGACCTTCTCTAACAAACAGAACAATTTTACATATTTTTTTATGGAAATCTTATATTTCCTCATAGAAACACAATGAAATTGACTGTTAATTATGAGGCCTCTGATCTTTTAATTTGGGTGAACTTTGGAAGTAATTATGGCAAGAAACTGAGTCAAGTTCCCAATATTCCACATTCATTTCTTATAAGAACTAAGAGCTGATTTTAATAACCACCTTCCTATAGCAAGCAAAACTTCTAATTATAGATAAAATGGACTCATCGAAAATCTTGATAGAAAAAAATAGTTACCTTGGAGTTTGTACTGATGGGGTTCAAGGTCTTTCATCAAAGAACTATGTTGTTCTTGTTAAGAAAGAGATACTACCTTATCTCTAATGCTTTATTCAACCTAAGTAACAAACAGAAATAATATTTATTAAATATCTTCTAAGCAATAAGTCTAGTGATTGTAACGGTAACTTTCAAAGCTCCCAACCAAAACTATTGTTTACATCTTGATGAGGTGTCTGTTTTTACCTAACAATTCCTTCCAAACCTTTTCTCCTCCTAATAGCAATAATCACTTTTCTTCTAGTAGCTAGTATAAAACCAAAGCCTAAAATTTAGCTGTCAGTATTAGAACCACACAGCATAGTCCTATCACTGCATCAGGATGGAGAGTACTTTGGTCCTTCATGAAAACAAGGGACCCAACTTAGACCTGTTGGCTAGTTATTTCGTCGTAAGATGAATCCTTTGACTCCGTGTGGAGTTATTCTGGACATCATAGTAGCTGAATCTAATCAAAAGACTTGTGTTAGAATAGTCAATTTTGAAGAAAAAAATTAAGATAACTTAGAAATTTTAAAGTCTGTTATTTTTTCATACAAAATTTTTATTACCTTCTATACCTGAAGAATATCTATCACTTTTTAAGGTTTTTTTGTTTATTTTATTTTCCTTAAAGCTAACTAGCCTCTGTCACAGAAAGCAAAAAGAAAAAAATATATTAAAAGAGACCTCAGGAATGAAAGGCATGAGTTTGAAACAATCAATGGTATTTGGATAAGAGAAAACGAGAAAACATGGTTCCAACACAACCATAATTAGACAATTATAAATCTACAGCAGTGATGAGTTTATCAGTTACATTCAATAAGTTTTAAATATTGTTTTTCTGCATTATTTCTACATGAAAGGATGTAACATGCTCTTGTAGAGCTTGCTTGATTTATTGGGGAAAATAATACGTATTTTGAAAAATGAGCTCTGTGAGCAATGATGAAAAAGACTAAGCAAGCACAGAAGGAGTAGTTACAGTCTGCTGCATAAATAATGCATTAGAAATCTGTTCTCATTCAGAAACACAAGTAAAATTTTTCCAATGGCACCCAAAATGTTAATTCTCAAAATCTTTCTCAATTAATAATGTCATCATCATTTTCTTTTTTGAAGATAACTAAATTAATTATTTTGAATTTAAAGGAGATTTTATTTTGATTTTTAACAAATGACTTTTTAAAGTGGTTTTTGGCATAAGAAAAGTATTTCTCATAAAAGTACATTAAAAGTAAACTTTTAGATCAAGTATTCTGTTACAGAATTCAGAAACTTATATTTGGGTTTAAATATAAAACTAAGTAACTGGGTTAACAAAATATTCCATAAATGAACCTAGTGAACCACTCAAATGTGCCTTAACAAGAAGTTAATATGAATTAATAAAATAATCTCATGATAGAATATTTATGAAATTAAAAAGTGTAAAATATGTTTAATTTACATGATAATTTGGCCAAAAGTAAATTTAATTTTTATCTCTATTTTTTGGAAAGCTGTCTGAGTTAATAGCTAAAAATAATTTTCAAATGGCATCAAATAATTTGTAAGTAGTCAATTTTAGGGGCTAGTATACTTTTTCTGCTAAGATATTAAAATTTTTATAAGGTGTTTAGTATGTCTATCTCCTTCAAGCTTCAAGAGCTGGGCTCAGTCTAATCATATTATAGTGTACAATAAGAGTAGTTTAATCAGAAAATTCAAATTACAATACGTGATTCATTCTATAAGTTTTAAAGTACTGCAAATCACTATTAGTTCATTCTGCAATAGAAGTTTATCAATTCCTATTATTTTTTCCATTTTCTGAGTCTGTTTCTTCTATTACCTCAAATGAAAGCAATGCTGACTTTTTGAGCTTTTTTAAAAATTTGATTTATTTATATTTTTCTACTCCTTAATAAAAAATTCCAATTTTAATTCAGAAAAAATTGTTGTTTTATTCCTTCTAATATTTTAATGATACCTTTCTGAAAACTCATATCTTAGAAAATTCTTGTACCAGTTTATGATACTAAAGACATAACTACAATACCCTGATTATGAATAGTTTGCACTGTCACAGTGTAAATCTCCATCTTAATAGGAAAAGAGATTTTTGTTTGATTTTGCTATGGAGAATAGAGATATGAAACTACAAAATGTAGTACACATGTACAAAAGCATACTTCAGAAATCCAGACCCTAACTCTACACATTCTCCTAGTTAAAAATGTAATATGTTAATATGAGTGCAATATATTCACATGCATTTTTATGTTTGTATGGCTAACGAGTGCCTGACTTTGTGCTAAGAACCTATATTAGTTATTTCACCCAGTTCTCCCCAGCAGTCTTTTGAGGCAAGAGCTTTCATTATCATTTCCCAGAGGAAGAAATAGATTTAGATTTAAAAAAAAATTATTTACAAAAGATGGTAAGTAAAAGGGCAGAATTTAAACTCTCATCTGTTTGATAATCTAGTTTGTGTTCTTGAGCATTCCATTTACCTCTATATATACCTCAGGAGGAGTCCATTAGGTGAACACCATACTTCCCACCACTCTGAGTCATCTCCAACATACCTCCAATGCTGATCCATACAATCTTTGATGGACTGAAGGATCCAAATAAATGTATGAGTCAGTAGACACTCTCTAGTAAGAGGAAATGATAGAATAACATAACTTTAAGAAAATTCAGAGCTAGTTTAGCTATAAGTATGAAAGGAAGCACTCTACTTCATATAATATGATCTCGTGTGCCTACACTTCTCCTATCTGCAGCCATGGTCCTCTATCTTTGTTAAGGGTCCATGGAATAAATAGCACTTTATGTCTCTTTGGCTTTGTCTTATCAGTTATCTTAGCGGGAAGGACAATTAGCCCATTAGTTTAGCAAGTGCAGCAACAGTGCAGAAAATCATCATTAAGTAGCAGTCTCTTGGAGAAGATGTTTTTGTGGAAGTAAGCATGTATAACCTCTTAGATTTCACCTAGTGATGCTAGAAATTTAGATGTAAATATAAAATCATGGCATTTTTGTGTTTGCTCAAACACCGTGGAAGCTGCCTCACTCCCTTGTTAAAGTAACCCAGGATTCGTGTATGGAGACCCCGGATTAGGGAAAATGCATATTGCTGAGGAAGACAGTCTAGATCCACCACCCATAGTAGAGAAAGCTCTGTTATAGTCCACAAGGTTGTATAAAAATGGGCCACTTTTACTATTTATCCTGGAGACTTTACTTGGTTATATTTTATGAAAATTATATGACTCCAGATCCCCTGATACTTTGTCACTATTCTGGATTTTAACCTAAGCAGAAGAATATAGATTCTAGTTGTCGACTTCTGTTATATAATCTAAAATAAAATTCTAATGAAAAAAGTTATTTTTTTAAAATTCCACATTTACAGTATTCAGCATGAATACTTTCATTTTTTCTGCTTCTATAAACTTGAGACTAGAAAACACAGTTTCATCTTTGTATTTCCAGGGTATAGCTCAGGATATATGTTGTATGAAATTATTGGAGAAATTAATGAATAAATGAGCCAAGTGAATATACAGATATTTACAGACATTTAATAGCTTTCATTATTTGATCCTAAAGCATCATCTAAATGTAATTATGAAATGACATTATGAATAGTACATAAGTACTTTATCAGAGAAGATGTGAAATAGCGGGTAAGAATATATACTCCTACAATAAGACTGCTTGGGTTTAAACCTTGGCTTTTGACATTTACTATTTATGTGTTCTCAGGTAAGTTTACTTACGCACATCATGTATAAGTTTTCAGCATGAACAGTTTTCTCCTCTGAAAATTAATTGCTGATATCCTAGGTTTGTTGTGAGGGCAAAAAATAGTATAAAATGCTTAGAATTTGGGTAAGATATGAAGGCTAAAATGGTGATTTTAATGGATTTTTTTGGCTATGTATACCTATCAGGAAATGTTGACTGGTTCAATCTCTAGGACTGGGTTCAAAGTTTTATTTTCAGAAAAAGTCTTTAAGCCAGTAGAGAGATTTTCTCTTATTTTATTCTTTTGCACTCATCCACTTCCACCAGCAACAGACAAGCTCAGCTTCTGCTGTTCTTTCACCCAGAATAGTTCTATTGATGATTTCTTGGTTCAAGGCCCAGTTCTAATGTGGTTAGGATATCACTGCAAACCTACAGAGAAAGATGAGAAGGGAAAGTTAATGACCGTATCCAAAGTTAGTACAAGTCTATCGAGACGTACCTTACTAGTAAGTAATAGCAAATACTGCAGGATATTGAATGAGAAAAAAATATCAAGCAATTGAAATTTATATGGAAACCGTATGTAGCAGCTGAATGCAATGTGTATCTTGACATAAAAACAAATATTGTCCAAAAAGTGGAACATTTTATATCATTTGATATCTTTTAAGCCTTCCCCAATATCAGCTGCCTGCTTCTCAAATTATCTTAATTAGACCCTCAGGACTCGGTTTCCTGCTTCCAAACATCCACCTTTATCTGCATTAGTTATTACTCTCAGATATTATTGCCTGGTGGCTTTCCTTTTCATTTCACCTGCTAACCTCTGTGCCTCTTTTGGACCATTTTGTTTTGAAGCCCTGTGAAGCTTAGTAAAAAGCATATTACATGTAAAGGGACAAGCTGTGCATTTCTAGATGATCAAAGAAACCTACTTTCTTTTCTGCTGAAAAATCAAGATTTAAACCATATTTAAATTAAATTAAGATTTAAACCATATTTACATAAACGATTCTCAAAAATAATGGAAATTATATTAGAATCAAATTGTCATACTGAAATCTAATTTAAGTTGATATTATGTGTTTATGTCACATAGTAATTCCTCCTAATTTGCATGTATTATACTAATTTACTGTACTAGGAGAAGTAGCGTAGACATTTTTCCAGCTTTCCAGAAGCCTGTAATCACATAGAGACAATAGTAATTATCATGAACAGGGAGTAAGAACCTGGAGAATAAAAGCCATTATCTACAAGTATTGTAAGTCCATTTCTAATTTATGCAGCTCATAGGTATACTGCGATTCAAGTTCAAAGTATTATGTAACTGCATTGGAGGGGTGTGCAATACACATGAGAAACTTGAGAAGCAGAAACCATTGATGAATTCTCTGATTCTTCTAGGGAATCTTTGTGGGAGGTGTTTAGTATGACTGATGCAGCCAAGTATTTCCAACCTCAGTTGTTATTCTAGGAAAGTAGATTTTTGTGGGAGGTAAGAAGATAAAGAGAGATTTGAGCTTGTACAAGGAGATGAGCGAAGACAGATAAGATGGGCATGATGCTGAAGAGTTTTCTATCAGTAGAATATTCATGCAATATTCATCTTATATTAATTAATCATTTGAAATTGGATACAGCTATCTTTAGTCTTTCAGTCTAGAGGAAATGTTACTCTGTTTCAGTGTTATTTGGAAGAGTAGGAGGTTAGTCTGAAGATTTATATAAGCAAGAAGACTCATAAAATCTGGCTGTCTAAGACATTACAGAAGAATGGATTTTTCTGAATGTACTTTTTCAACAAGCCTGTCTGATTTTATCTCTGTGAAGCAAATTTTGGCCACTGATTACCGCCAATATTCATCTTAATACATTTTAAATTATATGTATAACTATTAATACATAATTAATAATTAGATTATGAGATTTCACCAATGAGAATTTCAGACTTCTCAATAAACAGTCTTTCTTATTGAATTATTATGCTGATTTTTAAATCTCTATTTATAAAAAAAATACAGCTTGGAAGAGGCTTTTAAAATTAACTTTAGTGAGGTTCATTTAGATAATAGTAAAGAACTGATAGCTATAATTTTTATTACATTATCTGTGGGTATGTGTCTATAATACTAATAAAAATAATATTCTGTATAGAATAACAGTTCTAATATTTTCAGTTTGTTTGGTACATGCAAGAGACCTATGAGGTGTATTGAGTATTTTAGATACATTTAAACGTGACCAAAACAAAAAGGCATATTCATTATTGCCATTTCCATGCCTGTATCTTTAGAGTGCAAATACAGAGCACATTGCTTATTTCATTTACATGACCCAGAATGGCTTAGTGGAAGTAATAGTAAAGATGCATGTTACTTTTAATGGGCACTGAAATGACCAAAATCAATAATAGCAAACTGTAAAAGCATTCATCAATCTTATATTCTCCTGGTAAAAGCTGAAACATTTAGGAATCAGAAGAAAGGTACAGGTCTTCTTTTCTCTAAGACTATGCCTTTATAAATCAGAAAAATTGTATACTGTTCACTTTGGGACATGCAGGAAAGTTTTTTTTTTTTCATTTCTGCATTTATTTTTATTTTTCTTTGTTTAGTAATAAGTGTATCTCGGTATTATTTTGTCTCCTTGGATACCGAATTTTTTTTTCTGGTTTAATCCTGGTAGATAACAATATTTCTTTTTATGGAAATTTTTTTAAAAACTTAAGTGTGTGTATATATA
>NW_006436298.1:1581642-1594655 GCF_000325575.1 Pteropus alecto
ATATAAATTCTGTCAACATGTTTGCTGATGATGTAGGTATTTTCATATTTAATGTGTCATGATTTTATTGCTTTAAGATGAAATTGTTAGGCAGTTATTAATGAAACATTCATTATTTCCATAATATCATCTAATGGCTTTATAACAAAATGGTTTTTTAAAGTATTTTTAACATGTATTACTTCACACATATATATGCAGTAGTATATTATTGTTTCTATTCTAATCACAGGAGAAAACAGCTGAGTCTTGCTAGGCTCACACTGGTAGCAAAACTTGACTTGAGTATGACACAGTCCAAGCCACTCCCGGTCACCCCTGTCCCCCTAAAGTTTTCCTTTATCCATTTCCCACATTCTTCTCTTTATTCCTGAATGCTAATAGAATACATGCCAGCTAGAATTTGTTTCATGAAAGTTTATGTTTTTAATTCTACAAAAAAAGAATTGCTACCAATTACAAATGTTCAAAATTTTGTGTTGAACTTTCCTTTGTTAGCCTACATTAAAGATAACAATTAGATTTCTACATTTCGACTCACAGTCTGTCAAATACTCAGGCCAGAAAATGATTTCATAGTAATACTTTAGATATGGATCCTGTTTTATGATAGATAAAATCAAAAGATAATGATAACTTCATCATCACATTGGATACTGATAACAACACTAAGTTTTCATTTGTTTTATGAGATAAGGCTTGCAGTAGAGTTTAATAACTAGTGTAAAAACTGAGGCTTTATCATCATTATATAATTAGGTTAGGTAGAAAATTAATTACTTTCAGATGTGTCTGGCTTGATACCTTATAACTAACCATGATTACTCTAGTTCACTTTACCAAGCTTATTCCATAATTAAATTTATGTTACTCTTCCCAGTCACCAATAATTGATTCCAATAACAGCACACACAAATTTAAGTAGTAGAGAAATAGAAAGAAATCTTTGTCTATAAAATAGCTAAAATTTTAATATCATAATATATTTAATAATAAATTATGGTCATGAATTCAAGGGAAGTTTACATTAAATAACCTATTAACATAATTAGTTACAATAAAGTCTAAATACACATATTGTGTATCTGTTTTTATAAAAGATAGGTTTATATATTTATTTAATTGTAATATTTTTTGTCAATTATATAGGTTACACTAGCTTTATAAAATAGAGAGTGTTACTTTTCTAGTCTTATTCTGGAAAGAAACAAAAATATGGATAGATTTCACACACATATTTATAAATATATTTCCTCCCCCGGAATTATTATTAGTCCATTCAGAATTTCTGACTTTTGTTTATATGGGCAAACTCTTTGTCCACATAATTGGTTGGTAAGAATTGTCTGAAGCAAATAGTGAGATTATTTAATGATTTATTGGCTTATTTTTCCAGGAAAAAGTTTTCTGAAAGAGATAACTCAGACTGACAGAAGTGGACTTGTTTGTCAGTCCCAGTGACTGAGTAATGTCCATTTAAGTGTTCTCAATTCTCAGGTCAAAAACAAATCTTCCAGGATCTGGGCAGATAAAAACAAACTAGTCAATGAGATTAGGTAAATAAAAATACAGAGCAGAAAAATTACTGGAAACTGGGAACCTGGGGAATGTATCTATAACCAAAAGCAATAAAACAACAACAAAAACAAAGTAACATGTAGACTGAACAAAACTTTGCTGTCCAAATTTGCCCTTGGCAAACTGCTGTCCAGTTTGCTCTATCTCAGTTACAATATACTATATTCACCTCTTTATCTTGTATTCATTCCTTATCACACTATAATCTATTGTCTGTCTCTCATCTATACGAAAAAATTTTCTCGCTAAACCATAAAATGATCTCATTGGTAAATTCAATGAATATTTTTGGAGTTTCAATCTTAGACTTATCATCAGCATTTGGAATAACGTTTTTATTTTTTAAATACTATCTTAAAAATAATGATTTAAAAAGTAAATTTTCATGTTACTTACCTATTTAATTTTGAGTGTTAAAGGCTGTTAACCATAATTTTTTTGAACTATTACCTCTTAGTTATCTTCTAAGTTTATTATAATTTATTATCCTTGCATGTACAATTTACTTTTCTTTCCATTAATGGCACTGTTCTTCATGAAGACAATAGCAGATACTATTTATTCATTTACTAAGCATCTACTGAATAAATTTCAAGTTCTATATATATATTTTTCAGTCTAGGATCTTAGAAGCAAAAGTTGAGCTTTTCAAAAATGCCTAAACTAATTCCACAGAAACTTTAATTGGTGTAATATGCATCTTGTTATCATTTTTTAAAATATATTTTCTAGGGGATTATGCCTAAGACTGAGGCTACTCCAAGTTTTGGAGTTACAGAGACAAACAAGACATGGCTTCTTTTGGGAAAGAAGTTTGGGGAAGCTGTTTGATCCCTTATTTCTCTCATCCCTCTTAAAAAAATACATAATGAACTGCCTCTGTGTAATTTTCTTAACGGATCTCTGGTGAAATGTAATCTTAGAGGTCATTTTGCATTTTATTTCAGTTCAAATAATACGCACTGATATTTGAGGCAAATACCCATTATGATGACTAGCTTTGCGAAAGAAAGCCCCATTAATATAGCTGTATCGTGTTCTGGCAGATATACCATATGCCATTAATTTATTGGTATTGTAACAATATAATTCAATCATGAATAAGCAGGTGCTAATATTTAGCAGAACAATGGCTTTGGTTTTGTAGACTTTATTCATTTTTTCTCCCAATATTTAAGGAAAGAGTAGTTTTGCCAATTGCAGTAATGTGCACTGAGAAAAACACAATTTAAAACATGTTATTATTTCTCTGTTGCAAATATTTCCATCAATACGTACATATTTATTTCCATTAAACTTTTACTAAAAAAGAACAAAGAACAATGAACTCTCATGTATTTGCCACTCTGCCTCAATAACTACTAACATTTTGCCATGCTTGTTTCATCTATCCTTCCAGAAACTCTTTGTTGTTTTTGGAATGTTGAAAGTAAATTAAATTAAAGGCATTTTAACATTTTACCCATTAATATCACATTATTCAACTCAACATTCATTTACATAACTAAAATGTTATTATTATATCTAAAACTACTAAAATAATTATATAGTATCATCTATTACCCAGTCAGTATGCAAATTCTCTGAATAGCTAATACAGCAATTTTTATAGATTATTTTTTGAAAGATGAAACAAATAAGGAAACAAGGTTTATTAGTCCAAAATTATCATATCTTTTATATCATAAGTTTATTTTAATGTTGTTTTAATCTAGAAAGATTCTTTTGGTTTCTGCATAATAAACTTGTGCTGATCACTACCTTGATGACTCATTGGTTTTAATTTTGTTATTCTGGAATTTTTGACACTATTGTAAATGGGATTGTAGTCTTAATTTTTTTGGATAGTTCCTTGTTAGTGTATAGAAATACAACTTATTTCTGTATATTGATTTTGTATCCCATAACTTTTCTAAATTTATTTATTAGTTCTAACAATTTTTTCATTGTCGTTAGTGTTTTCTCTACTTAAAATCATTTCATCTGCAAGCAGACAATTTAACTTCTTCCTTTCTGATTTGGATATACCTCTGATTTCTTTTTCTTGACTAATCACTCTGCCTGAGACTTCTAGTACCAAGCTGAATAAAAGTGGCTGGAGTTGGAATCCTTCTCTTCTTCCAGATCTTAGAGAAAAAACTTTCATCTTTTCATCATTGAATATGCTGTTAGCTGTGGCTTGTCATTTATGGCCCTTATTATGCTGAGGTAGATTTCTTCTATACCTAATTTATTGAGAGTTTTTGTTGTGAATAGATGTTAAATTTTGTCAAATGCTTTCTCTCCATTTATTTAGATGATCAAATAATTTTTATTTGTCCAAGAAATTGAAATCAAGACCTTGAAGAGATGTGTGTACATCTATATTAATTGCAGCTTTGTTCATAATAACCATAATATGGAAACAACCTAAATGTCCATTGGTGGATAAATGGATAAAGAAAATGCATACAATGAAATATTATTGAGCCTTAAAAAGGAAGAAAATCCTGCTATTTGCAACAATATGGTGGAGCTGGAGGACATTATGCTGAGTGAAAGTTAAATACAGTGGGATCTCAGAAAGTTAAATAAGTTAAAAATACAGTTAAATATAGAAACTTAGAGTTAAATTGAGTTAAAGTTAAATACACAGAAAGTTAAATACAGTAGGATATTACTCATTTATATGTGGAATCTAAAAAAGTCAAACTCATAGAAGCAGAGTGTAGAATAGTTATTTCCAGGAGTTGAGGATAGGGATAAATGTGGAGGTGGTGGTCAAAAGGTCCATCATTTCAGTTATGTAAGATAAATAAGTTCTTTTACACAAAACAGTGCCTATAGCTAACAGTATTGTATTGTACACTTAAAGTTTTCTAAAAGGTCTTATGTTAAGTGTTCTTATCACAGAAAAATGAGTCAGGAGTAAACTTTAGGATGTAATGGATATATCTATGGCCTTGATGGTAAATGAAGGTAGTGAGCCTTGATGGTTTCACAGGTGTATATTTATACTCAAACTCATCAAATTGTATATATAAATATGTATATACTTGCTTTTTAACATGTCAATTATACCTTAATAAAATGGTTTAAAAATAAATAGCCGAAAAATCAAAAATTAAATTAAATTAAAATAAATGAACCGAACATGTCTTGTAAACCAGAAAGCTTCTGTGACAGCCTTTAAGAAACCTCCATTTTCACACAGGCACATGACAGACTGTGCTAAAAATTTGTCTTTGGTCTCATATAAAGTTGGAAGAGTAACAGAAAAACCTGAAAATATAGTCTTAAAATAGTTCTTAATAGAATCAAAAACTTGATAGAAGACTGGGACTCTGAAACTTAAGATGAGTTTGAAAACCCTTTTATCTCTAGATTCTTCTGAATACTCTGATATATAAAACTGTATTCGCAGTAATTAAATAACAGTCTGTGAAAAAAAGGGTAATCACAGGATTTTCTTTTCAAACTGCCAGTCTAATGACTTACTTGGGTTTTTGGTCTCCATCATTGCAGTGGTAACCTCTGCATAAGATTAGAGATCCTGATTCCCAAAGGGAACTGCTTTTACTAGGTAACATAGTAATATTTCAACTTAATGCTTTATTTATCTTGTGGACACTCTGTGTTTCTCATGCCAGTGGATCAGTACAGAAAAACAAGTTAATATAACGAGGGTGGAGGAGTAGATTGAGAGGATGGGGTAATTGGCACAGAATATCATGGGAAAATAAGATAACAGCCACATAATTGAGTAAGGGAGAAAAATGTCTGGAAACAGAAATATACACTGGAACATCTCATAGTGGTGAATGAGCTATTACTCTTAGTTGTAAGGACAAGTAAATTAAAGAATTAGACTCCTCATGAATGAATGTTTGAGTTATCCTATCAGGGAAGCAACATAGGCCAGACATTTTATTTATTAAAGTTTTTTCGGTTATAGTTAATTTTCTATATTATATTAGTTCAGGTGTACAGCATAGTGGTTGCACATTTATATAACTTACAAAGTGATTTCCTGATAAGTCTAGTACCCACCTGACACCATATATAATTATTTCAATATTATTATTACATATTTCCTATAGACAAGTCATGCTTTAACTAAGGATAAAATAAATCCATAAAGTTTGATGTAGGAGTAAAATGGAAATGTCAATTATGGCTGATATTTTGTATCAGCTGTAGTGGTGAGTACTGTAGCTTATATCATTAACTCACCTGTATTACATTTTTGTGATGGTTCATATTTAATTTTGGAGGGAGCACGTGATCTGATGGTGCAAGTGGTCTTCTCAGCAACATTGTTTACTCTAGCAAATTCTGTAGCCACTATTTCTATGAAAACTTTGATCAGCTTTGCACAGATGTAATCTAACTGCACCTTGTTTCTAGCACCATGATATTTATTTCCTATTTTCTGCTAGTTTCTCTGTCGCTGCATGATAGGATGCTATAGAAAGACATTTAAAATTCACACATAAGCATTCTAACAGCATGGGGACTGAGTAATGCTGTGATGACAAAGCCAATAAATAAATACACTTCTTTTTATTAATATCCTTTAGGGACAATTCTAATAGACATTTCGTATATATTTTAAGAATATACGAACAGATTGAATATCAGTCATCACTAGTAGTGGCCAATTTGATATCTCCATATTAGCTTCTCTTATTCCTTATATAGGAATATTGCATGGTGTGTTCACCAACCAAAGTTAAATTTCCTTCCATTAGAATATATTTGATACCCTGTACCCTTATCTACCTCTCCCCTTCCCCTACCCCAGTAACCACTAAACTGTTGTTTGTGTCCATGAGTCGCTATTTGTTCATCTTGTTCATTTGTTGTTTTCGGTTTTGTATCTCGCATATAAGTGAAATCATGTGGTTCTCAATGTTCGCTGTCTGACTTATTTCGCTTAGCATGATAATGTCAAGATCCATCCATGTTGTCGCATATGGCAGTATTTCATCTTTTCTTATGGCTGAGTAATATTCCATTTTATGTATGTACCACATCTTCTTTATTCAATCATCAATTGAAAGGCATTTTGGTTCTTTCCATGTCTTGGCCACCATGAATAACGTTGCTATGAACATTGGGATGCATATATTTTCATGGATAAATGTTTTCAATTTGAGGGGGTAAATACCTAAAAGAGGGATTGCTGGGTCACATGGTAATTCTATTCTTAGTTTTTTGGGAAAACTCCATACTGTTTTCCATAGTGGTTGTACCAATTTGCATTCTTACCAGCAGTGCATGAGGGTTCTTTTATCCCCCACAACCTCTCCAGCACCTGTTATTGCTTGTCCTGTTGATGATAACCATTCTAATAGGTGTGAGGTTGTATCTCATTGTGGTTTTGGTTTGCATTTCTCTAATAGCTAGTGAAGTGGAACATTTTTTCATATGTATGTTGGTCATTTGTATGTCTTCTTGGGAGAAGTGCCTGTTCAGGTTCTCTGTCCATTTTATAATTAGATTTTTTTTTATCGTTAAGTTGTATGAGTTCTTCATATATTTTAGATATTAGCCCTTTATCAGAGGCCTTGTTTGTAAATATCTTTTCCCATTCAGATGGTTGCCTCTTTGCCTTGTTGATGTGTGTGTGTGTGTGTGTGTGTATGTGCAGAAACTTTTTAATTTTATATAGTCTCATTCATTTATTTTTGCTTTTACTTCCCTTGTCTTTGAAGTCAAATTTATAAAATTCTCTCTAACTCCAAGGTCTATGAGTTTAGCGCCTATGTTTTCTTCTATGTAATTTATTGTTTCAGGTCTTATATTTAGATCTTTGATTCATTTTGAGTTAATTTTGGTGTATGGTGACAGATAGCAGTCTAGTTTCATTCTTTTGCATGTGGTTTTCCAATTTTCGAGGTTTATTTTTAAGGAAATCCAGCCTAAAAGAATAAATAAAACAGAAATGGTCTTTACTCACATTGAATTTTGTATTAAAGAGACATATATAAAGTTGATAATCACTTGAATAAGTAAACCATTAAAATAGTGATGAAGGTTATAAAGGGAAATATAAAATGTTTTGAGGACATAAATAAGATGGTGTTTTCAGGAAAGCCTGTTTAAGGAAGTTATATAAAAGCTGAAAATGAAGGTCTTATCAGGAATTAGTCATGTAAAAGGGTAAAACATGAGTTGTTTGAGGACACAGAGAGGGTAGTCCAGCTGAACCAATGTGAGTAAGCAGGAGAATGACAAGTGATATGATTATAGAAGTGGCAATGTCCAGATAATAGAGGGCCTTGTAGACTATATGATAGGTTTAAAAGTTATTTTAAATATAATGGTTCAAATTTGAATAGTTTTGAAGAAGGGAACGATAAAAAATTGTTTGTGATTGATAATGGCTGAAATTAGAGATGGCAAGTGTAGAATTACACTCAATACAATATACATATGACATATTATTGAATTGTACACTTGAAACATATAATTTTATTAACCAATGTCAACTCAATAAATTCAAAAAATAATGCTGGAGAAGACTGAAAGGGGAACATGGCTGGATGGAATATCAGAGGTTGAGTTCTGCAAAATAATTAGACAATATGCAAAAAGATGATAATTGAAGCAAAAACACTCTATTTTAGAAAATACATGTAAGTTTATGTTTATTATACCAATGTGTATATAATTATGTAAATATTAATTATATTAACATATCTATGATCAGAGTTCCACTAAAGAAACAGAACAAGTACTATATATATACATATATAATTCATAGCAAGAAAATCACTTATGCAATTATGAGGGCTCACTAGGCAAGCCCAAAACATAAGGCAGACTGTCAGGAGGACAGGCTGGTCTCCCTTGGGGAAGAACTGATGCTTGTAGTCTGCAGGTAGAGTTTCATTTTTCCTCTGGCAAACTTCAGGTCTTCTCTTAAGGCCTTTTAACTAATTGAATCACATTCACCCAGATTATCAAGAATAATTTCCTTTACTTAATGTGCACTGACTATAGATGTTAATCACATCTATGAAATTCCTTCACAGCAACAACCAAAATTGATGTTTCACTGAATAACTAGGCACTGCAGCTTACCCAAGCTGACATATAAAACTAGCTATCACATCGAAAATTTTATTTTTCAAGATCTTATCAGTTCATTTACCGTGAAACCATTTTTATCTTCTGATTTAATAAAATAGATAAAAACATGTTGCACTATTAACCTATGTGGCTATTTACAAAACTATTTCTCAGGAAGTGTTTTTTTGGACTTTCCTGACAATCAACAGGAGTGCTGGTTACAAATGGAGATGACCTAACTTTTTCAAGGATATTTTTTCTGGTATACACTCAAGAAATTTCATTTCAAACAAGCAATCCAGGTGATCCTTTTTCAAAATAAAGGATTGAAAATCATTTAACTTAAAGGCAGTTGAAATTAATATTCCCCAGTATTGCTTCTATAAGTGTGACTAGTATTGCAATATCTTATATATAATCTAAATTTCAATTTCTCAGGTTCTTACTTTGTTTAAAATAAAATGAGTAAATGTTTAATATTCCTATATGTATTTCAGATGAGAATTGAAATTAATCAACATTCCCATTTGGCAGTTTAACAATCTATATCTAGTCTTAAAAAGTTAGTTATAACATTTGACTTAGTAATTATAGAAAATCATCATATAAAAACAATTCAAAATATGTTCAAATCAGGTAATCAAAAATAGAAAAAAATTAAAAAGCAACCTACATGATGAAAAATATAAAAATGACCATGTAAATTAAAATCTATCTTTACCATATTTTCATTATAATTATATTTTATGATATTTTAATGAAATGGGAAATGCTTGGTCTAAAAATATAATTTTAAAAAATGGTATAGATCTTTAGATGCTTTATATTATGTATCAATACATAGCCCCATCTCTAAAAATTGAGAGTAAATATCAGAAAGTATTATAATTGTAAATAAAGACTTACAATGGGAAAAGACTAATCTCTTTAATAAATGGCGTTGGGATATCCTGATGCAAAAAAATTAAATTGAACCCCTAACTTCCACCACATACAAAAATCAAATCAAAATTAATTGAAGATTTAATATTAAGAACTGAAATTGTAAAATTCCTAGAAGAAAATGTAGCATAAAGGCTTCTTAACATTGGTCTTGATAATAATTTCTTGGATAGGACATCAAAAGTCCCAACAAAAACACAGCAAAAATAAACAAATGGGACTACATTAAATTAAAAAACTTTCACAAAGCAAAGGAAAAAATCAACAATGAAAAGGCAACCTATGGAATGGAAAAAAATATTTGCAAACCATATATATAAGAAGTTAATTTCCAAAACATACAAGAAACTCCTACAAGTCGATAGCAAAAATACTTCTTGGTGTATACCCAGAAGAATTGAAATTAGAATCTCAATGAAATATCTGCGTGCTCATGTTCATTGCAGCACTATTAACAATAGCCAAAACATAGACAAATCCTTAATGTCCGTCAACAGATGAATGGATAAAAGAAATGTGGTATATACATACAGTAGAAAATTATTGAGCCTTATAAAAAATAAGGAAATCCTGACTTTTATGATAACATGGATGAAACTGGAAAACTAAGTGAAATAAGCCAGTCATGGAAATACAAATATTGCATGATTTACTTAAATGAGTTATTTAAAGTAGTCAAATTCATAAAATTAGAAAATGCAATAGTGAATCTTAGGGGCTAAAAGGTGGAGGAAATAGAAAGAAAGTTGTTATTTAATGAATATAAAGTCTCTATAGTTATATTAGAATAAAAAGTTCTAGAGATTTGCTGTACAACATAGTGCCTATAGTTAAAATCATGTATTTGGCACTTCAAAGCTTATTATGCATAGATCTCATATTGTGTTCATACCACAAGAAAAAAAAATAAAAAAACAAGAGATGCAAGGAAACTTTGGAAGATGTTGGATATTTCTATTACTTTAACTGCGGCTTGTATGTTTAAACTCATTAAATTGTGCACATTAAATGTGTGCAGTTTTTTTCTATAACAATTATACCTCAATAAAGTTCTATTTAAGACAAAAACATTTTTAGCAGAAAAGAATTCATTTTTATTTTACCTAAATACAAAATAATAAATCAGTGTGAAGGATAACATATTTTGAAATTATTTAGATATTAGTATCAATTTTCTCTCTCACCAATTCTTATTCACTGAAGTTTTGTCTACACATTTTTTAGTCAAAAAAAAAAATCATTTTGAGTACATAGACAATGTCTCAGGGGGAAAAAAAAACGTTTTTCTCTGATGACTTTAGGAGCAAATAAATGGTTAAGTAGAAAAATTTTTCTATGCTAAAGATTTCTAAGTAGCATAGACCAATCTAAATACAGCTTTTTAAATATTGAGAAAATGAGGTGGGTGAAAAAGGGGATGAGAATAAGAACAAATTGGTGGTTACCAAATGGTCATGGGGTTGTAGAGTATAGCTTAAGGAATACAGTCAATAATGTAATAACTATGTGTGGTGTCAGATGGGGACTAGACTTATCAGGATGATCACTTTGTTAAGTTACATAAATGTCTAATGACCATGTTGTACACCTGAAACTGATATAATATTATATGCCAACTGTAACTGAAAAATAAAATACAATAAACGTTTTTTTTTAAATATTGGAAAAATGAGAGGAAAGAAGTTCTGATGTACTTAAACTTAAGAATTTAGTTATATAAAATATAATAATTTTATAAATATTTTCCTGTTGGAGTTTGGCACATTTATCAATCAATTTTTAGTTATTACATGTCAGGTAAATTACAGAGATACCTAGGTCAACAAATCTGATCCAATTTGATTATCTTAATATATCTAGATTTCTGCTGGAACAATATGGTAATTAAATATGCACATGTGGCTCTTTAAATTTAAAGTAAAATTCAATTAATGAAAAATTTAGTTCCTCAGTCACACTAGCAACATTTTAAATTCTCAATGGTCACGTGATTTACAACTAGAGTATTGGACAGTGCAGATATATAACGTTTCCATCATTGTTGAAAATACTGTTGGAGAGCACTGTTCTTAAACATTAATGATGAAATTACTTCAACAAAAAAATTCAAAATTATTCTGAATTTTAATAGAGTCTTAAAATTTACATTTAGAAGTAGATGAGTTGAATTAGTTTTCTAAGCTATGCTGATCAATTATTGTTTGGCTTTCAAATCCACATAACACCTTTTCTTCTTTTAAAACTTTATAACTCAGAGAATTGCATTTAGCAGGGTCCCTTATCCTTTAGCATGAGGTTAGGTATGGCCAGAAAGGCAATTTCTTTGCTTCATGGAATGTCTTGCAGCAGCTGCATCTTCTCTCTCTCTCTGGCTTCAGCAAATTGGTCCCTCAGTGTTTGGTCTCAGTCCTGCTGTGGAGTAGAGTCTGCCCGCTATTATTCTAGCTCCCTCAGATGGCCCCAGCTTCTCTGCATTAGCAATAGCACCTCCAACTTTATCTCTCAGCATTATGTAAATTAGCAGCTTCCTGCTCTTGCAATTCTCTAGAGTTCTCTTACTCTTGTTTGTCTTCTCAGCTCTTTCAAATTTGTTTAACCAATTCTCTCTATCAAATCCTTCCCCCACTTTTTCTCTTTACCTTTTGGAAAACTAGAGTGATTTCCATTTTAATGACTGGATCCTTATTAATACACAGATTAATTTCAATAAGTTATGAAATTTTGTTTTTAATAAGCCATGTGCTTTAGAATAATACCTTATTTTACAATGTTCTCAAGGCAAAAACCACTGAATGAGAGAAATAAAAGAACAGCTTAAGATAAAGACAATCTTAGTGTATTTTTATTTTGTATGCTTGTGGAATAAAATGGCTGAATTATCTACTCGACAACAACATAACTGGTTTCTAGTTGAGGTTCTAAACAGAAGTTAGAATAACTAAAATTTCCTAGAAGTCATTTCTGAATCCTTTAGGCGGTCTTTCAGCTGAAGTCCATTTAAGTGTTATCATTCATGAAGAAAGAAGAGAGGCTAAGTATATAAAAAATAAAATTCGTTTGTGTATTTTTTTTCATAAAACTAGTTCTGAAATTAGCATGTTGCTTTCATGAACTTTACAATGGCAAAACATTTGAATGTTCTTATTGTGATTCATTTGAGAAGCCACTGTAATATGGAAATTTGGGATAATAATATCCCTTTAACAACCAGAAAAAAATCCTTAGAGACATTTAGAACAATAATAAAAGTTTGCTTCTATTAGATGGAATGGTTTATGATGAGTTTTCTCTAATTATATCAAGGTTTATTTTGGTTAAAAATTAAATTACAACAAATCTCAGATAAGACAAAAAATTCTTATTGACAATTTCCAAGTTTTCTAATTTGGTGCTTATTTTTCACCTACTTTTTCTCTGACCATTTTCATATTTTCAAG
>NW_006436298.1:1595325-1632626 GCF_000325575.1 Pteropus alecto
AAGAGAAAAGATAGTGATGACTTCTTGTTAAATCGATCAAATAAAATCTTACGGAGTAAAGAAGAATCTAAACAGGGGTTTAAATGAGTTCCCATAATTGAGTTAGGTACTCTGATTAATGGGAAAACCATGGAATATAAAGAAGTAAGGAGTATAAGAGAATACAGCTGCTATAAACAGTACTTGGAGGTACAGGACAGAAATGCATAAAAGGTAGCATCTTAAACTTCAGGAAATGGGTTTAGTACTAGGAAGCAGCAGAAGCAGGAACATAGTAAGAGTGATGACTTAAATTTTTTTCTTTTTTTCTATTGAGATGTTTTAAGCATTGCTTCAGAACATAAATCATGTAGTGATTCAAATTATTCAGTACTAAATTGTCCTTCAAATAGCCAGATGAGCAGAACATTTGTATTGGTAGTAAATGGCTGCAGAGACTATTACTTTTATGACCCTCAGTGAACCACATTATGCCCCTGTTTAGTCCCATCCACATTAACTCTGGCTTGGTCTTATGACTGTCTTTGACCTCTGGGACTATAGCAATTTAGTTGTAAACAAAGGTATAATACATGTTTATACATTAGGACTTGATTTATTGCTAAACTCACTTTTGAAGCTAAATACTATGAAGTAAAAATAATGTAAACTAGTCCTTAGAAAGATCACACAAAACTAAAGAAGGTTTGAGCTATCCCCACCAAGATACCAAACATGTAAGTAAAGCCATTTTGAGCATCTCAGCCTTGACTACCTCTCAGTGCAGCTGCATGAGAAATCCTAAGTGAGTCTAGGAAAACATTTCAGCTGAGCTGTCAAATCACAGGCTCATGAGAAATATACATGATTGCTGTTTTTGCCACGAATTTCCAGGGGGATTTGTTATACGGTCATAGATAGTAGAACAATGGCTGAACATGGCAGAGGTGCACAGCTTATTAAAAATCTCAGAAATTTAAACCAAAAAAACAAAAAACAAAAAACAAAAAACATGAGAAGTGCTCAAGAAAGTAAACTCATCCTGTTGCTAAACAAAATATTTGTATAAAATCTTTAAAATTAAGGCAACCAATTAAGTAAAACATTATAATTATAGACTCTTTTTAATAAGTGAATTAAATGTTTCACTTAAGACATTTGGTGCATTTGGGGAAAAAATTTTATGACTACATCTTAAAATACTTAGTGAGCTTCTGGTTGAAGAGGTGCTTTGAGTAAAATGCTTTATCTTCTCTTTTTCTTAAAACATCATTAAAGTGATAATAGAGGAATAAAAACATATATCCATAAAAAAGAGATAGTATCAATAAAAGTTACTTCATCCATTTTAGAAGATGGAAATTAGGAAGAAGTGATGGTTGAAGAGCGAAGGAAGCAATGTCTTAAGAGGGGCACTCCAGCATAGAATACAGCAGATACTCCCAGCAGAATCCTGATGAGCTTCCAGATCCAGAGGCCACAGGTATCATGCATGTCAGATATAAGGAATAAGGCTGAAAACGAAAGAACAATGAGATGTTTGCTTCGTGAATTATTTGACTTCCCCATTCCACTTGCTCTTAATTACAGAATGACTTGTACTCAAGTCCTCAACATAAAATAGAATTCAGAGGCTTCTGCAGTAAAGACATTTAATTAGATTTCTTGGAGTAAGGGAGCAGCTAAAGTAAGTGTTGGCATATGTCAATTTAGCATTTAAGGCTCCTGCAGCCTTAGGACCATAAAATATTCTCTGCAGGTTGTGCCCTGCAGAGAATATCTGGACAAGAAGGCAATGGAGGCTAACACATTGCTCAAACTCTGCTTCCTGAGTCATGTGCCAGGGCTGCATCTACTTAGAGAAAGGATTCTATTTTTCTAATTTGCCCAATGGCAACTTATAACCTAATAGCATCTTTGTTGTGAATAATAATTGATTTCTCTACTGTCCTTAAGTAAATCCTACCCATTGAATAAGAATTACAAGCAATTATTCCATTATCTTGTTCTTAAATATGAAATTATAGACAGAAGTATTCAGGTACCTTAGGAAAATATAGAACATAAAAGAGATTAAAATATTAAAAAGTAAAAATAAATGTAAACATTATTTAATTAATATATTTAGAACGATTTGGAAACATATTGCATCTAAAAGATAAGAAAATGCCATGATTAAGGAGTAAAAGACCAAGAAAGAGCTGTTTTATATTGAATGTACTAATGGAAATTCCTGAAAATTCCATTATTACTAGGTTTTGGATAACCAATGAAATTAGTGGCTTTCTAATTTTCTAAATTTTGCAATTTTTTTTGACAACAATCATGTATTCATTTTTACTTACTGATTTAAGGAACACCGAACAAGCTGAAGATTTGTCATATGTATTATGTTTGTATGCAGGTATGTATGTTTCTTTGTGTACAGAGTGTAGTTATCAAGAGTTCACGTTTCAATAAACAAAGCTTTCTGGTGCTTCTGAGACATACAAGTGGAGATGTGAAGTAGGTAGTTACCTACATTGCATTGGTTTTTAAAATACAGTTCTGTGTTAGAAATAAAAACTTGGAAATTATCTATTTGGCAAGTGAAGACTTGGAATTGGATGATTTCAGGAAGAATGCAAATGAGAAGAAATCTCTAGATTCTAAAATGCATTCCACAAAGTTTAAACATACACTATAGATCAGGTGCCAATATTCAAAGTTTCATATTAAATCAGAGTTTCATGTAAAAACAAATTTGATCTTCAGAATAAGAATAACATTTTTCTTTTGAAGTACTAAGTAGAGGACTTGAAGTGAAAAGAAGGCTAAATATTTAGAAAGATGTACCAGATATGAATTTTGGGATTGTCATGAAGATATGTCTTTATAAAAATTATAATTTCTTTGAGGACTATGCATAATAAAGCTTGGATTTCATCTAAATGCTTAATATCTAAGTGCTCATTAAAAATAAAGTGGTGGTTTACTTGTTGCTATTATTTTTTACTTTGTCTTATATGAGCCACTATTTTGAAGAACTTAGAATGCTATTCAAGATGGACTCCAGAACGACATAATGTTATGTGGTTGGGTAAACTGACTGAGCACTGACTCAACTTCAGAACATGGATGTTTGCAGAAATTTCAGAGCTCTTTGTCAGAGTTTATATACAATGGAGCTTTTGTTTTGAGAAGCTAAAGGAGAAAATGAATAAGACTTTATACAAAGAAGCATTGTAAGAGATAAAGACAAAGTTCATGGAAGCAGATTGGGCTGACCCTTAACACCATGCTCTATATTTTTCTCAAAATATTTTAACTTTTCTCAGAAAGAAGAAATTACCTGACATTATTTTTCAAAGGTTTAAAAGAAAGTAATCAAAAACGAATTACCACAGTTTAAATACATGTTCAATTTTCTTGTGATTGGATTCTGCCACAGATATTTTGAAATACAAAGAACAAAAGCAAGTAAAGTTTTGCATCTCTATTGTGGATAATCTATAAGAGCCAAAGATTAAATCGGTACTCTCCTTAGAACTCAACCTGAAGCTTTCACATTTCCTCTCAAACAAAATATAAACAGGACCTCAGACAAGAATTATGCTTCAGAAACCTATACACTATTCTTCACCTAATATCCCTTATAGTTCATCAGCATTTCCTCTGTCCTATTTATAAACATTGCTGAAGCTTCCATTCTTGCAAATTACAATATAGTAATGAGAACTATAATTTATATAGGCACATTTGACTTTCATACTTGACTATAAGCACCTTAAGAACAAGTTTTGTCTTCTAGCAGATAAAATGATAATTTGAAGGTAATGAAAAAATATTTGCTACGTGAATAAATGAATTTGAATGGATGAGAAATGGGCATTGTTGAATCTTGTAATGAAAATTGTTCTGCTGAAGTGTGCAGAAGAGCAGAGATGGTCCAAATTATCTCCTCCCCACTCCTTCATCTGAGGTTAGAAGGAGGAATTGGAGTGTAGAAGGACAATGAAATATCAAATAAAATGACAGAACATTAGAGTTGAAGGAGACTTGTTATGTTGACTTATCCTATTATCTTATTATCTGATTCACAGAAAATCAGACATTTTAAATGACTTCCCAAATCATAGTCGTTTAGTAGCAGAAATAGAATTATAACTCTAGTTTTTAGACTCCAAAGTTTTATTTTTTACATCAACAATTTCCAAACATGTTAAACAAACTGGCTTTTATTATTTCGCCCCCAGGACCATAGGCTTAAAAAGAGCATTTCTATCAAAGTGATTTTCAACTAACAAGAGACTTTCTTGCCTTTTAGTTAAGTAATAAAATAGTAAACCATAAAATTGCTTAATACAATATTTTATCAGTGGAGAAAAGTAGATATTAATATTAGTTAATTTCTGATTTTAAAAGAAAATGCACCTCTAGTTCACAAAGAAAAAAAATTATTTTATTTTCATAAAATATTGAGAATAGCTCTGACTTTTATGACTGATTTTGTAAAGCTTAGTAGTCCAAGGATTCTGGGCTGGAACTCTTTTACCACATTCTAATGTTTTGCAAATGTTGTTTTTCATCACTTTGATTACACTATTGCCAATATGCTGGTACGAAAATTTCTTATGCAGTGATCTTATGGTTCTGAAGAAGTGTTTCTATGCCATTTGGTTTATGAATAATCTGTAATGATATTCTGTGAAAATATCAGGGAAGAATGTTTGGCGAGGATACCCAGCAAATATTCAGCAAATTATTATAATTGTCATTATAATAATTTCCCTATCACAGAGCATGTGCCTTTGATTAAAAAAAAAAAAAGTAAACATTCATCATCTTATTTTTTTCTGATAATTAAAGATGTTAAAAATCTTAGAGGTGAAATCACATTTTAATTAAATAAAACATTCTTCACGTGTCTAAGGGCTGGACTGGTTGATGGAGTGAATAAGAGTATGTCGTGGTACTTACGGGCATTTAATTTCCATCCTGGCCCCTACCTATCCCTTTACATAGACCCGATAATGAATGCCATTACAGTCAAATAAGCAACAGGAAAGGTCTACACATTATTACATCTTACTTACTTAGAATTACAAATTTCTATATCTCTTAATGAATCAAATTATCCTAGGTTCAATTAATTAGACACTGGATATGCCAAATATTTGCCAATCCACAACTAATCCTCTCTCAACACATCATCCCTGATTCTGATATGAAAGTGAAAGCACCCACTAGAGAGAAAAAAAAATGTCTTGATTGTGGGTTGTGCATCCCTCTTCTCTTTACATTTTATTCTATTGGGTTAAGAGTCATACAAGGAAAAAGGTATTCTAATTAACATTATCTTAAATTATTATCTAAAAAGAAATTAAAAATAACTAGAAACGCCACTCTACTCAGTGTGGTGGATGCTGTGGTATACTCCCCAAGCTCCCTGTTTCGGGGTTTAGGTACTAATTTTCCTATCAGCCTGCAGTATTTGCCTGCTTATAGCACATATCCGAATCTTCTCAGAAAGAGCCCTTAACCAAAAGTCACTGCCTGCATGCAATCACTGGTTAACCTGGTGCTAAATCCTGACTAATCTTTGCCTCACTTGGAAACATCTCTGAAGCCTATCCAGCTTGATAGCTTCCCATGGGATTAGCAGAGGTTGATATTGTGACTGCAATGAAGTTCAACTTATTTTTTTCCAACATGTTTTCCTCTTCTGCTTATATGTCTTGTTCCCAAGAATAATCCCCAACAAACTGTACAATCTACTTCTCAGAGGCTATTTCCTGGAATATAACATATGACACCCAGGTGTACCTTAATAACGACAGTGATTTTCATTATTAACTTAAGTTTTCCTTATGTGACTAAGGATTTCTTTACTCCAATAGGAAGACATGGTTTTAAATATTTAACTGGAAATTTCTTAATTATCTTCTAAGAGTTTATTCTCGCATAAACAATTTTGTGGGATTTAATGTATTGATAAGGATTCTTTTGCTTGCAAATAATAGAGGGCTGACTTGAAATAGTTTAAAGAAATAGGAAAATGTATTATAAAGAGAATTGTAATGAAGTTGAAAGTGAGGAATATGGTTATGAGGAGTAAAAAGTTACTATTTTTTCCTCTTTATCTATACTAATTCTCTCTTTGAGACTAGTTTAAATTTCACACATTAAATTTTTCTTCAAACTATATGGAAGACATGGCTGCCAATAGCTCCAATATAGAAATTTTATAGTTAATTCACTCAAAGAGAGAGATGGACTTTTCTTTTTAAATTCCCTTTATAAATATCACTGAAAATGACTCTACTTCCATACATTAGTCAGATTCTCTACATGGAAAGCATCCGCTTGTGGTGAAGTTTAGTGGTCATATTATATTTACATGGCAACTTCTATAATCATGTGGATGGTATGTAGGGCAAGAGTGATTTCAGATTAAAGCAAGAGGCAGGTGGGATAATACATTAATTAAATAAAAGATATTAAAGCATAGTGTATGCATTATAGTCAAAAGATAAAGGAGGGAGAGAGAGAGAGAGAGAGAAAGAGAATGAATCAGAATTCATCAGGAAAAATCTGTACTAATAGGCAGATATAACACTGATCACTTCTAATAAGCAAGATAAGGGCAAAAGGCAATCAGAACCACTGGTAAATTTCTTAGTGACCTCATCTTCAATCCCCAACAAAAGCTCTTAATGTTACCACAATACTTTGAAAGCCATATTTCACTCTCCTATTCTGGGAGAAAGATCTTACCAGCTGTCCTTTCCTGAGGTAAAACAATGAGATAAAACATGCTTACTAGGTACCCTGAAACCAGGAGAACATGGACTTTATCTCATTCTTAGCTGTGGCAGATGGATGAAATAGTATCAGAGCATTAGTTAGTGGGAAAACTTTATGTTACAATAATAACTGCTGTTGGACAATGGCACCCCTAGTGACTGCCTCTATACTACAATCATAGGCAGAGACTGCTCTTCTTGGCTCACTGCCACTCCTGAATATTGTGGTTTGGTAGTCTCACTTTCAGAGGATGACTTTTTCTTTCTAACAAATTAGGCCCTGTGCAGATCACCCTGCATTTTGAACTTCTCTTTGACAGCCAGATAAGTCATATTCAGTATAAAACTAGTATAAACAAATCATCAATCAGTAAAAATGCAAATAGTGATATGCATTGTGTCAAGAATACATTCTTATTGAGCCAGAATAAAATCACACCATCTTGCTAATCTCAAATCAGGAAGTGGCTTGTGTATGAGATAATTGAGAATATATAGACATGAATAATGCTCTGTACCAATCCTACTTTGACTAAGGAACAACATAATGTTTTTTTCCCCCCCAGATTATGACAAGTTGGTAGAGCATTGACACTTAACTCTCTTTTGTACAGCTTCACCGGTAAACTTATTCTCCATGTATACTTTCCATGATAGGCTGAAAACTTATATATTCAATTTCTTGGCACCAACAGGCATTTACAAAGAAATAAGTTAAGTTACAATGGGAAAAAAAAATCAACTACTATAGCAGTAAGTATAAAGAATATAATAATTTATCACCCCACTTTCTTCATCATCAATATGCATCTTAAGAGGTACTCTGGTGATAATTTATATATTTCTAAATAGTATTTAATAACTTTATACAGATTGTATTAACCATAATGAAAGATGAAGATTTCACTCACATTACTTTTTTCCACTCTTTTCTATTAAATTTCATTAAAAAAAAAAATCACTGCATTGTTGTTGATGTAAACAGGAAACATGCTCATTATAAGGAATTTAAGCAGAAAACAAACAAAATAAGATTTCTAATCCACTTCAAACCTGAAAAAAAATCCATATATATGTCATTTCCATATTTTGAAACCAATGAATTGTGAAAGGAAAGATGCATAAATTTGCTGATAGAAAATAATATCTTAATATGCTACTTAACACTTTTTAAAACTTTAAAAAAAGAAAAAAGAAACTGATGAAAAAATATTGCTAAGCTGAAGATAACTGTAACTTCATCTCAAAGGATAAATCTTACTTCCAAAAACATCTCTTTAAGTTAAAGAAATAACAGTAATTAAAAGGAATATGGAGTCAGTATTCTCCTAAATGACACATTCTAAAATTAGAAACAACTAATATTTTGAAAAGAAAAATAGTTTACTTAGAATTTTCTCATTTATTCCAACCTATTTCTCGCACTTCTCAATTTTGTCAATTTTTATCATTTTTACAATTTAAATTCTTGTAACTTTTTATATTGTATCTTATAAGTAAAAAAGTTTAGTGTTGATTTTACTTTACAGAGAGTGAATGTCATTCATAGGTCATTTGTCAAAGCCCTTTGCTCATACATTTTTTTGTTTTGTTTTGTTTTGTTTTTTTTAATTCATCAATAAATTGCCTCTTTCAGTGTTCGGGTTTCTCATTTTGGAAGAGCTAATAGATGCCATATTTCTTGTGTTCTTTTATGTTTCAGAATATTAGCTGTTATATATTTGAATGAAATTTTAGTTGGGTGAATACTGTTGAACTACATTTTCTTCAGTGTCAGAACTTAGAAAAAACTGATTGTAGTCTTTTCTTGACACTGAATGTTACTCTGGTGGAGTCTGAGTGCTACTTAAGGTTTTTTTCATCTTTTAGTCATTCTGCATGTTTGTCTATATAGTTCTTTATATTTGAAATTTAGCAATTTAGCTTGTTAATGATTCTGTATCGACTTTTCACAGAATGCAATATAAATTTTCATTTATTAATTATTTAATCAATCCACTCATTTATCTACTAAATATTTATTAGAGTCATACATTCAGTAAATGCACCTGTTATGTTATAAGAATGTTCAGGTTAATGTACACACTACAGTGAGCAAGATAAACAAGATTTCTGCATTCATTTAGCTTGCAATATACTGAGAGAGGTAAATAATTTCAGTTAATAGCCATTTTATTAAGGAAAATAAGATGAAATGTATTATCTTTTGTATTTGAGTTCTTTAATATTTAAAAGTCATAAAGATGTTAAAAAGTTCTTTCTAAAGGGTTGACATTTGAGCAGAAATAAAATTATGTGAAGATGTAAACCATAAGAAGAAGATGCTTCCAAGCAAATAAAACAGCAATATATGGCCTTATGACAGAAATGATTTTGTTGTATTTATCAATTGTTACATGCCAGTGGTTTACATTAAAAGGGTTTATTTCTTGTTCTTATGCTATACGTGCATAATGGGTTAGATGTATCTATGCTCAATGCTCTTTTGATTCTAGAACTTAGGCTATGTTAGCAGCCTTTTTGTAGAATATATTTCGTTAACATGGTAGGTAAAAAGATAGGATTGAACATGAAGCATTTGTCGGCTCTCACTTTTCAGAATAATACATATTGGTCCTGTTGACATTTCATGTGACTACTCTGGATGTGCTGCAAATTGTTTACAAGGATGAGCAAAGTAATATGTTTATTCTGATGACATAAGAAGGCAGAATGTACCAAGATAGTGATATTTATAGGTTTGTAGTTCATGGTAAGAATTTTGGTTGTTATATTGTGGTGGGGGAGCTGAAAGCTTTTGAGTAGAAGCTTAAAATGATTACTTAGTTGCTGTGTTGAATTATACTCCAGGAAGGACCAGTGTGGAAGAAGGAAAACTAGTCAGAAAATTATTGTCGTAGTCTAAGAAGGAGATGATGGGGTTTGGTCTATGGTAATAGCAGAAAATTGAATTCAGAATATATTTTAGAGATCTAGTAGCTGAATTTGCTTTGAAATATATCTAGGTGATCAGAACAGAAGGAGGATAGATTTTATATATATATTTTAAATCTAAGCTACTTGGTGGTATCATTACGCTGATTACTGGAAGTAAGGATGTTGGGAAGAGTTAACTACTATATCAGTAATTTCTGTAGAAATAACATATCAAGTGATTTAAGTAGAAAGTATGCTAGGACAGAAGGCAGAACCTCGAGTTCTCCAATATTTAAAAGTCAAGAAGAGAAGGATCCTGCAAAGGAGACTAGAAATAGCTCCAGTGGGGTAGCAAGTAATCGAAAGGAAATTGTTTTTGTTGTTGTTGTTGTTGTTGTTGTTGTTGTTGTTGTTTTTGGAACTAAAGTAAAAAATGTATACCTAGAATAACAAAATGATTGATTGTTTCATGTCACTTTGTATCAGTAAGGGTTTCTTTGAAGTTAATAGAAAAAAAACAGGTTAGTTTAAGCAATAAATTTAATAGTGAAATAGGTTCATACAAATTATAAGAAAGAAACATATAAAATAATCAGCATTAAAATTAATTGGGGGTAGTCAAGAGATTGAAAGGAGAACAGACTGCTAAAAACAAATGAAGAGACAGGCAGCATATGCTCTCACTCTCTCTGACCATGCATGGGTCATCTGTAGTTAGTGGAAAGGTCCGATATAGGCAGATGGCTCCTGATCTCAAGCACTTGCATCTCTTTCCACCTAAGGCTTTCTTCAGCTGTGGGAGCATGTTCAACCTGGATTATGATAAGACAGCATGCCAGAATATTAACACCTCAGAAGATAGCTTCAACCAGTGAGAGATAAGAAAAGGTGAAAGAATACCTCAGGTTTTTCAACCCACACTGGGTTGAATTGAGGTAAGTTCTACAATCTCTCTCAGAGGAGCTCCCAAAGATTAAGCCCTGGTTACCTGTGGTTGAAACCCACCCACCAGCACATTATTTTTTCTTTCCTTCTCTATTTTACTTCCCTACTCCTTCATTATATTTTCTTAGATTACCTCTCAACTATACTACTTAACTCCAAATTTTTGTTTCAAACTTTACTTTTGTAGAAGTACAAAATAAAACAAGATGAAGATAATAAAAATAAGGTATTATAAAGAAAAAAAACATTTAGAAAGAAATTTATATGCATTGAACATTGTCAGATGAGATCTAATGCATTCATAACTGTAGTCCCCAAATGACTTAATTTCCAGATATTTAAACTTTTCCAGATCATAGAATGATTTTTAAAAATTCCAGATTCCAATATTAATGAGAACGAACTGTCAATACAAGTATCTCAAGAATATAGCAGCCACCCCCCTAAAAAAATATCTATAGACATCTAACTTATGGATAATGAAGCTAAAATCCTGAATAGAGTATTATTAAACAAAAATATACATTGTATAAAGTGAAAGGTAAGAATTTTTCAATAGAAGAGAATCTATTAATACAATGAATCACATTAATAAACATAAAGAATTATGTGAGCATTTGGTTCGTATAGTCTGAAAAAAAATTGACAAAATTAGTCATTCTTGATAACTTGGAAAAAAATAGGAATAGCTCTCTCTTTATTCATCAGCAAACTTCAGAACCTATATGGATATTCTTCTCTTTTTTCATCATTATTACTCTAGTCTATGTGACATAGAGTTATTTCTTGATGAAATTTAATATAAATTATAGATTTAAACAGCATGACTATCCTTATTTCAAAATTTCTGACCGATTTAGGGACTCACAGATTCCTGCTTTGGATTTGAATACCACATCTGGAAAACCATATCAATTTGTTTGGAATGCAATAGTACTTTAATATAAATCTTATTTTTGCAAAAATATTTAATAATAAAATTTGCCAAAGCATAACAGCATTTGCTCTTCTATTCTCTTCATGACCATTTTAAGAAATTCTTATGATTACATTACCAATCCTCAATGTCAGTTTCTTTACTCAGAATATCTAAAACAAATTGAAATTTAACTTTTTAAATTATTTAAGTTATTGCATAAATACATAGTATTTTCTGTCCACTTGGTAATTTAAAAAAAAAAAAAAACAAAGAAAACAACAACACTCAAGTTTTGTAACCACAAATTTAGAAAAAAATAGTTATAGGTAAACAATGTTGTTTTAGGCTCATTTGATAAAACTAATAGCAAGTTAAGATCCTACATTTATATATTTTAGCTCTCTTTTTTCACCTTTGGAATCTGCCACCTATTTATTTAAAAAATATCTGTTCAAATAGCATCAGAAGTCCTCATTTGTTTTTAAAATGTTTTGAAGCAGAATGTCTCTGTTCTTGGTTTGTTAAATCAGTCTCTTCGACATTTGCTTATATGAGTCACCATTGGTATTTAAAGAATTTTTAATTCTTTCTCAATGCTACACAACAACCAAGAACAGAAAATTTTAACAGGCTAGATCGAGGAAAACCTTTTGTTATGATGAAATATGTGTGTACCAGAGGGAAAACTGAGCAGGAGGAAAGATTAGTTAATTGAAGCAAAAATGAATCACAAAAATTAAATGAAATGTACACCTAAGACTTTACATATTTACAAGTAAATATATAAATGGATTGTTAACATTTCTTTAGTATTTTATAGGATGTTTACTCTTAAATATGTATGTTCATAATGATCTAACTGTGCAGTGCTTACTTAAAAAAATATTCTATCATGATATTTCTTAAAAGAATTCATTCATTGGTTAGAGTTTCACATTAATGAGAATGTTTTAATTATGATACTTAACCGCTAAATTAGCTATACACAAATCATAGATCCCCATCCAATGTTTTCACCATCCATCCTTTAATTATTTGCTTGCCCTTCTTAAATTTCTAACCTTATCACCAATACTCTGTTATCACAGTCCCCCAAAACTTTCTCCAGTTTATTTTATCTTCTCTCACCTCCATCCCTCCTTCTCTACTCTTTCTTGATTTAAGGCCTTTGAGAAGATTCCAGTCAAGATGGCTGCACTTGCCTCTTCTCACGACCACATCAGAATTACAACTAAACTACAGAACAGTCATCATTAGGAGTCACGTGAAGTCTGGCTGAACAGAAATCCCACAACTGGACACATATGGAAGAGGCCCCCTCGAGATTGGTAGGAGAAGCAGAGATGTGAAACAGGCTGATCATACGCCCATCTATGGTGGTTGAGAATCAGGAGGGATATCTTTGCTGAGAGGTTCTCTCAGAGCTGCGAAGGGTCCTTGCCCACAACAGGCTCCCTAGCTCAGGGTTTCAGGTCCAGGAAGAGAAGTTTCCATAACTTTTGGCTGTGAAAAACAGTGGAGATTGTAGCTGTGTGAAATGAAAGGCAGCTGAAGCCATAGACATTCCTCTTAAAGGGCTCATGAACAGATTTACTCACTGATGGACTCACTTGCTCTGAGATCCAGCACTGGGGCAGCTGCTAGAAACTCACTGGGGACACATGAGGAAGAAGTGAGTTGTCTGGCCGAAGGGGCAGCTTTCTCCTACACAGAAGGGCTGGAAGAATCCATTGTTACTTTGTTGAGCCCTCCCACCTTCTGGAGTGCAAACATTAGTGGCCATCATATTTGAGTCTCCACCAACCTGGCTTACATTGGTTGCCCCACCCAGGTTATTCCCTGAGACCCCCTGACCCAACTTTTAGGCCACTTCCAGTGGCTTTTCCATACAAATGGCCTGTCTTGGATCATGCTGCATACTTTCCTAAAATCTCTCAAAGGTTCACAGGACCCAAAGGGGCAGTATCTGGACTCAGCATGCTCCACACTTCTTGCTGAGCAGCCCCAAGTCTGGTGCTAGCAGTAGCAGGCCTTAGTTCATGGCTTGATCTCTCAAGAAACCTCCAAAATCAGTGCAGGTGGCAAACATCTGAAGATTGCTTGGTGAATCTTGCCTGGTGGCCCCGGGCAGGGAACAAATTGTGAGTGAACTTGGTCGGTGATGGTGCCCCTCCCAGGGAGCCCCAGAGCTGGCACACCTGGTGGCTAGCTTCAGACAAAGCTAGAGCACTGCCTGGGGATGCATTCAAGTATGACACACCCAAAGGGCACACTGGGCAGGAACCAGAGTCTTGCTGAAGTGAATTTTGCTCTGTAGGGTCAGCTTCTCACTGGCCAGGCCTCACAGCCAATCAACCTGAAGGGTAATCCCTCCACTGATGTACAAACAGCAACCAAGGCTCAACTACAAAAAGAGAACATGCACAATGCATATGAATTACACACCTGGAGCTCCTGGCTCAGATGACTAGAGAAGACTGCACCACTGGGTTCCACAGGACAACTACTACATAAGGCCACTCTACTAAGATAGGAAGGTATCAGAGCCCCACTTAATACATAGAAACAAGCACAGGGAAGCAGTCAAAATGAGGAGACAAAGAAATATGTCCCAAATGAAATAACAGAGCAGAGCTCCAGAAAAAGAACTAAAAAAAAAAAAAAAAAAAAATGAAGACAAGCAATCTACCAGATGCAGAGTTCAAAACACTAGTTATACGAATGGTCAATGAATTTAAGGGAAGTAGATTAACTCAGTGAGAACTTTAACAAAGAGAAAAGATAAAAATGGAGATAGAAAAGAACAAGTCAGAAATGAAAAATACAATAACTGAAAAAAGAAAGAACAGATTACAGAGAATCAACAGTAGATTAAGTGAAGCAGAAGACTGAATCAGTGATTTAGAAAATATGTAGCAGAAAACACCCAGTTAGAACAGCAACAACAAAAAATGAATCAGGAAAAGTGAGGGGAGTTTACAGGGCCTCTGGGATAACATCAAGCATAAAAACATTTGTTTCATAGGGATACCATACTGGAAGGAGAAAAGAGAGTACAAGAAATTGAAAAACTGCTTGAAGGTATAATGATGGAAAACGTCCCTAACCCGGAAAAGGAAATAGATATACAAGTACAAAAACAGAGTCCCAAACAAGATGAAACCAACAAGCCTACACCAAGACACATCATAAATAAAATGCCAAAGATTAAAGACAAAGAGAGAATAGTAAAAGCAGCAAGAGCAAAACAGTTAATTACCTACAAGGGAGCTCCCATAAGACTTTCAGCTGATTTCCCAACATAAACTTTGCAAGTCATAAGGGATTGGCATGAAATATTCAAAGAGAAAAAAGTAAGAACCTACATACAAGCAAGATTACTCTACTCAGCAAAGCTATCATTTAGAATGGAAGGACAGATAAAGAGTTTCTCAGACAAGAAAAAGCTAAAGAAATTCATGAACACCAAACCAGTATTATAAGAAATGTTAAGGGAATTTCTTTAAGAAGAAGAAAAAAAGATTAAAATGAATAATAAAATAGTAATAACTACATATATCTCCATAATTACTTTAAATGTAAATGGATTAAATGCTCCAATCAAAAGATAAGGGGACTGAATGAAAAAGAAAACAAGACCCTTACATATGCTGCCTACAAGAGACTCCTTTCAGATGGAAAGCCACACACAGACTGAAAGTAAAGGGATGAAAAAGATATTTTATGAAAATGAAAATGGTACCAACAACAGCAACAACAACAACAACAAAAAGCCGAGGTAGCAATACTTATACCAGACAAAATGACTATAGAACAAAGGTTATAATAGGAAACAAAGAATAACCCAGTAATCTTGCTTCTGGGTATTTATCCCAACAAATCAAGAACATTACTTTGAAGGGACATGTGAATCCACTGTTCATTGCAGCATTATTTACAGTAGCCTAGATATGGAGGCAATGTGGATATTCATCAATAGATGAATGGTTAAAGTACATATATACAATGGAATATTACTCAGCCATAAAAAGAGGATAAAATGTTGCCATCTGCAACAACATGGATGGACCTAGAGAGCATTGTGCTGAGTGGAGTAAGTTAGACAGAGAAAGACAAATGCCATATAATTTCACTTACATGTGAATCGCAAGAACAAAATAAGTTTAAAAAAGAAACAAATTCATAGATACAGAGAACATTTTGATGGTTACTAGATGGGAGAATGGTTTTGAGGGATGAATGAGAAAGGGGAAAAGATTAAGTAGTACAAATTGGTAGTTACACAATAGTCATGGGAATGTAAAGTATAGCATAAGGAATATAGTGAATAATATTGTAATAACTGTCAGATGAGTCTTAGATTTTTTGAAGTCATCATTTCATAAGATTTATAAATGTCTAATCACCATGTTTTACACCTGAAAACTAATATAATATTGTATGCTAATTGTAATTTAAAATTATTAAAAAAACAATTTAAAAAATCAATCTAAACAAGTTTAATAAAAACACCACTCACACATACACACACAAAAAAACCTTTGAATCTATTCTTTTCTGAAAGAAACACTGCTTTCTCTCAATCTGCTTTACCTAGCTATCCTAAATTTATACTTTGGTTTGCTGTTTAAGTATCATTTCCTAAGAGAAGTGCCCCCTGACCAGCTCTAAACTTAGAGCTCTCTGTTATGCATCCTTTGATTAACTTTTGTTTCAAAACAGCTGTCAAATTTTAAATAAATACTTTATTTATTTTTATATTTAATATTTGCATTCTTCTTTAGACTGTCAGTGAAAGAGATGAAAGCCCAGTGCTAGCAGTGCTAGCACATAGTAAACAATACTCATTCAATGTAGGAGAAATTAATTGGGATGAGAAGTGAGTGAGAGTGTAAATGGGAATGTAGCAATAAGAACCAGGAGTGTAAGAATGGAAGCAATGCTATATGAAAGGAAAACATAAGACTTACAATGTGAGGATCATAGAACAGTGTGGAATTAAGAATGGTTTCATTATTTGAGATTTTTTTCAGATTGTATTAACTAGAACATTATGATTTTTAACTGCCTAATTTCAGTGTAAATCATATCATTGTAATCATATAATTACAATCATATAATACTAACAATGGACTAGACCTTAGAAATTCAGTGTAAATTCATAACTTGAAATAAAGATACTCAGTCCAGATAAAGTAAATAATTCTTAGTTTCTTAACAGATTTATCAACAAAATAAACATGCATGAATAATGCATTGCTTACATGATATTCAAGTATTCAGGTATTGATACTTTCATAAAATGAAATTGTGGTGATAGTGCTATAAATATATTAAAGTGTGTATTTTCAAAGTGTGCATATTCTTAAGTGGGTCTGCTAAAAATAATTTGATTATGTTTTTGGTTATTGAAAGAAATTGACATTTTAATATTCACTGTTATTGGTTGATAATAAATTTAATATAAGTAAATTCTGAACATCTATTATTGATTTGACATATTTAGTTTTATTAACATAACTTTTTGCTATTGTTTAGTTTAATAAATACATTTTAAAAATTAATTTGACTTGTTTCTAAGTCATAAATCTTTTATGTGAGTATATAGGTGATTTATATTTCTCTTTTTAAAAAAACTAAAGAGGGTTAATTTAGATGTAATCTGGGGAGACTATCGAAATAAGGCATATAAAGCACCTTCACATCTTTGAAGAAAACCATCTACATAAAGTAAAGTACTTGTTACTTTGATGCCTGTATACTGAAGTATATTATTTCCATGTGGGGTCTCAAGACTATAATATGTTTACTGTATTATTTTTCAGAGACAGTAACTTTTGGTTTTTCATTTTTATTACAGCAATAGTAGGACTTTTTGATGTTTAAAGAAAGTAAAATTGTTTTTCTGAAGTAATAAAATCTTATTTTATTGCTTATTCTGTTTCAACAATAATAATTATTATGACTTAGAAACCCTTCTGTCATTTTGTAAGGAACAGAACAAATAAAACCATGTCAACTTTTCTGTTTATCATAAAATTCTAGTACTTGAAAGTTGTTGATGAGGGACTTTAAAGTTCAGGAGCTTTACAATGTGAAAAATATAATCTAGCTCTTCAGCAGTGTTTCAGCTATGAACCAGGACAGTAGTGATCCAAATTACTAACAAGGAAAATGTATATGGAACTCTAACTAAACCTATCTAAAGCTATTTTGTGTATCATATCCCAGGAAATATAACTAATTTTTTTTCCCTGTGATACTGTGTTGGAGATATGTTCATAGTAAGATTACCAGAATTATTTGTAGGCTAATTTGAGTTGATAATTTTCATAAATGTAGTTTTTTTTTTTAAAAATAAGCACATCATTTCCAAACTTACTGTAACTGGGCCCAAGTACATTTTAAAAACTTTCCTGGTAATACTGATAGGCAGAGAACCAAGAGCCTCTGATTTAAATAGATATAATTTGTTTACAATATCTAGCATGTTGCCTCATACATAGTAAGCAGATAGTAACTGTGCATTATTATTGCCAATGATTATAATTTTTGTCTTGTCATATCCTGGGTCACATTGCCTGGTTCTAGGATGTGCTCAAATAGGTCTTATTTACGAATATGATTTCAAAGTGTGAATTTGGTCCATACTAACCCTTCTTGAATGTGGCTATTTAGACAATAAACAATACCTCAAAGTAATGAAATATTCTTTACTGACATCTGTGAGAGCACTGCATTGTACCACAGTATAAGATATCTCTTGTAACTCTTGCCAGGGTCCTGATATACACCACTTCTCTATCAACTCCAGGTGATTGAGTCTATGGCACAGGCCCTGAATTTCTTCCTTAATCAGCTGCATGGTTAAGGATGCCCAAATGAACTGTCCCGAGAGAACAAGGCCTGTCTTAAAAGTCAGGTCCAGTATATGTGAAAGAAAGAGTTGAGTGTTTGCTCCTTTCTTTAAAGAACAATATTCTCCACTCTTAAACCTGGCTCAAATTGTGTACTGGGGTGGGCTAATTAGTGCATCCTTTCTTTCTGGAAAAGAAGTGAAAGTAGGATATGAGCTCTGAAGAAGAAGAGACCAATGTCAAACCTAATCATAGCAAAGAAAATCATCTTACTTTTTAGTTCTACTTAATTGTTGTAGCTTTTGGTTACATTGGAGACAATATAAGAAATGAAAATCACACATAAGGCTTCAAATCTTACTTCTTCCATTTACTAGAATTCACTTTAAAATAATTGTATGATATCGATTAATCCCAGTTTCCATCACAAATTGTTTATGGTATTAATCATATTTCAGGAATTTGATAAGAATCAAATATGATAAATGGATTTCAATAAGTAATCCATAAATTATTTACATGCATTAACAACAAAAGGGTTCCATAGTCAAATATACTTGAGACAAACTATCTTTATTTCAGGATTTATTAGATACTTTAATATGCATTGTAAACTTCCAGAGGAGGATATGGCAGTATTCTTTCTCAAAATTAGTTATCCATAGAACTTCTTTTCCAAAAAGCATCTCAAGGATTAATAATTTGTTGAAAAACCTTTGGAAAACATTGGGTTAGGCATAATAAGTAAAGTGACTAAGAAAGCACTTAATGTAATAAACATTTTATACTATATGATTTGTGAACAATGTATATTTTTGTATTAACAAAATATAATATCTTTTTATTGGCTTATGTGGTTAAAATGATAACTTTGTGTGGAACTTATAAATTATGTAAATTTGATATTTCAGAAGAGTGATGAACACCAGAGTTCCACCAGAAAAGAGCAGTGGGGTGTGAGACATAGAGATTCTCTTAATCCGAGCCTTGATAAAACTTGCAGGGAGAAAATAAAAGGGCATGGCTTTTTTATCAATCACAAACTTAGAGTTTAAGAAAGGGATGAGTTAAAATTAGGCTACAAATATGCACAACAGAAAGAAGGGTGGGAAAGAGGCAGCAGAGGAAAGAAGGGAAGGAGAGAGGAAGAGAGGGAAGGAAGGAAGAGTATCCCTGGGATAATGGCAGAGAGATATTTGGTTAGGAATTATGTATGCAACTGAAGAAAAGCAACAAAATATTCCAGAGCTAATGGATACCTCTGTAAAGTCTTAGTAAATTTTTTCTCTTGAATTGAATGAATTGAGATTCTTTTGTTCTACTGACACATACCATTTATTACTGGAAAATTCTTATACTACAGTAAAGGAATAGCTATTCTAGAGATACTAGAATACTGTGACTATAAAGTGAAAGACTAGAGAGAAAGCCTTCCAGTTCTTAAGCAGTAGCAGTTGTGGATACAATAAAAATAATAATAATAAATAATAATGATAATGCAGAGAGCTCTTTTCATCAAAATGCCCAAAATGTTTCTTCTTTGTGACTTATACTCCACCTTCACTGGGTAAGAGTTAACATTTTTGTTCCCTTATTCTTATAATATCCCATAAACTAGTTATCAAAAGGCAGTATAAATTATTAGATGTTACTAATTCCTTAGTGTTTTTGTTCTTTCACCTTTATACTGGAATAATATTTAATCACCAAAAACATATTCTAGAATATTAGAGCTAAAAAAAAAAATCACATGAATGTAAACTCTTATTTTAACCAAAAACTAGGTTAAAGGAAAACAGATCATTGAGATCTGGCTTTAAAAACTGCATCCCATTGTTACATAGTCTCATCTGCACCCTATTCTACTACGTGCTGCTAAGCGATTTCACAATCCATTTCTCTCTCTACTCTGTGTAACTTCGATGAGCATAATTTCAGATCTGTTATAACTAGAGTGTTTTGATGAGTAAAATGATATTTAAAGAGGAAAAAAGGGAAACCTGTGATCCACTTCAATGAAAGTCTGCCAAATACTATTTAAAATGCTAGCATTTCTCATCCAGAAACCAATGTAAACTAAAATATAGATGACTTTATTCATGTTCCATTTAATAAAATTTCTTAATTCCATAAGGCAAGAAATTCTGGATTGACATTTAGTTATACAGTAAGAGAAAATATAGTCTTGTGCAGGGGCAAATAAAATACTGTCACAATGCACGATTTTATACTGTTCCTCTAAAAGTCTATGAAATAAATGTCATTGCTAATTGTGCAGTTAGTCCCCAGAGGTCAGGCACTGGAGGTTCCTGATGTGACAAGCTATACACATACCAGGATTAACCATAGGAAATAGTAAATATATTTGATTCTCTTATAAAGAAAGTAAAAAGATCCATTGCTTGTGAATTAACGGAATTTTAAAATAATCTATAAAAAAAACAGTTATATGAATACTTTGTGTTAGCTCGACATAACCAACATCTTTATACCAGAATGGTTGTCAGAGGAAAGGAAAATTGACATTGTATGCAAGATTTGCCAGAACAATAATGTGGGTGCAGGGACTGGAATTTCCAATAGTAAATATTGGGGTTATATTCCCGTGGTCTCTTCAGCTCAAAATGTTGCAGTTCCATTGACTGTTGAGGTAAGTGAGGGTATGTAAATTGTGTATCAAAGGGTTCCTATAGGTAGACTTAGTCCTGTGGGACTACCTTACTTTTGTCTCTTCAACCTCACTTTTATTTCCTTGCTTCTTTGAGAATTGATCCCCCTTCAATGAGACTCCTCTTTAGCTGCAATAATTTTAAAAGAGTTCCCTTTAGTCCTGTGTTAAGAGAGAGTTCATGGCTATGTCCTGACTCAGAATTAAAGCATGAATAAGATAGAAATCTTTGCTGTTTATTTTATAACTCTGATAGACTCTACTTTAAAATACAATTAGTTCTTCCAATTTAATAACTTTGGCTATTTATATCTGCCAGCGGCAATAATTCAAATGCAGATTTGCTTGTAATGAGACTCATTGGTGATGCTCTTTGATAATTTCCCATGGACAGATCTACCATATATCATATGGGTATGAAGACAGAACTACAAGGTACACGTATGCTTACCTAATTCCATTGTGGTTCTTTATTAAATTTCTTTCTGTAGTTGTAGATCTTGTCATATGGAGTAGCTTCCATAAGTCACCACACACAATGATTGTGATAGTTTTTAATTCATTGCATCTCAGCTCCAAATTCACTTGTCATTGCAAAGATGGATCTAAACCCTTTAAATTATTTTCCTTTGTCAGTTGGCATGGTATAAAGCTTTGTCAGTAGATAGTGATGAAGATAAATACAAGATGAGCCCTCATTTATTAGTGGCATTGATATTTTCTTGGCAGGCTCCTGTAGCACATTAGGCTTCATCAGGGTCCACTCCTATGGTGTAGACAGTTTTCTAGTACCTGGCTCTGCAGCACAAGCAGCTTCTTCAGCACCTGGCTCTAGAGTGCATTACAATCATGTGCATCCAGTGACCAGGAGCTTCCCCTGGCTTTTCACTCCAGCAGTTTCATAGTGGATGCCTTTGATGTGACATGACTTTCTGTGGCAACCTAGAGAACAAATTTCAAGTAAGTTTCTCTGATGCAGCACACCGCTACTTGTCCATCATCCAGTAAGAAATGGCCATTTACTCACCAACAAGGTCTAGATCTCAGCCCTTGGGTCTCTTTTGAAATGCTCTATTTTAGCTCAAGGGATACTTCTACTTTTTACATTTATTATGCTTATATTCTTTAGAGTTCTCATTATATCTTTCTAGCCATAATGGCTAATTTGTGTGTCAACTTGGTTATTCTTTGTTGACAAGTTGTTTGGTCAAACACTGTTCTAGATATAGCTGTAAATATATTTTAAATCTAATTAACATTTACAATTAGTTGACTTTAAATAAAGCAGATTGTTCTCTATAGTGTGGGCAGGCCTCATCCAATCAGTTGAAGACTTTAAGAGGAAAAGACAGAGGTTTCCTGAAGAAGGAGGAATTATGCCTGAGTTTTCAATCTTCAGATTCAAAACTGCCATATTAACCCTTACCTGAATCTCCAGTCGGCTAGCCCTAAAAGTTTTGTATTTGGTACTCTCCACAAACTGATGAGCAAATTATTTAAAATAAATCTTTCAGTGTCTTCTTCTTTCTATTCTATTTATTCCATTTCTATGGAGAACTCTGACTAATACACACTAACCAATTCTTCATTATTCAAGTCCCTTGTTAGAATGAATAATTTCTCTTATTAGACTTTCCCTATGCCTATTACTGTGTGATTTCTGTCTCCTGATTGGACCCAACTGCAATGCTCTTGCTAATATGCTGACAGCCTAAGGTCTATGAGAGAAATTTCTGGGATAGAGTTGGGATCCTGAAATACACTATTCAGTATCAGGAGATGTTTCACATGTTTCCTCTATGTCTATCCTTGTTTATATTTTTCTAGATTTCTAGTTATCTTTGTTTGAGGTGATATGGGTGGGTATGGTCAACATAAAACCAAAACTAAAACCAACCCTAAAATAATCAGGGTTAAACATATACTTTAAAAATAGAATTGGAGTTGTATTGCTATTGTTTTTGGCATATATCATTTTCCTGATTTTTATTGTGAATATTCCTATAACAAAAGAAAAAGATAAAGGCACCAATTGTTCTCTAATTAGAGAGGGCATCAATTCTAATCATGTAGAGAAATAGAAATCATCACAAGTGGTAGAGTAATAGAACAGCTCTTAATGAGAAACAAATATAGAAGAAATCACAATTGGAAACAAACATGGGCAATAGGAAATAAACTTTGTTTTTCAATTTTCAAAAAGATAATTCTGTAAGAAAAGCAATTTAAGAGTTACCTCTTTCTTCTCTGTCTATACAAATATGCCTTCCAATAACCTGGAAATCATTTTTTTTTAATAACCTCAATTCACTATATGCAATAATTCCACAAGTTTAGTATCTGTTAGCACAAAAATATAGTTCAAATCACTTCACTTCCTTTCAATTGTATACATTACACTAATCCTTCAATTTTTAGCCTTAGTTAATTCTCTAGGAGAGAAATTATCATTTCTCTCCTAGATTATTGCATTGGTTTCCTAATATCTTTCCAGATTTCATTATTGCTTTCATCAGTCCAATCTTTATAATCTTTATAATCCAAGTGATATTTGAAAATGTCAATATTATCACAATTTCCAACTTCAAACTCGTTGATCGCTACTCATGCTTTTGAAAATAAAATCTAAATTATTTAATATTAACTAAAACAAAAACAACAGCAAAAACTAACATTTGCTTTTATGTTAAGCCAGAAAATTTTCTAAATACTCTGATTATATTTTTAAAATATTTTTATAATTTCATACTTTATATTATGTAGATATTATTATTATTTCATAAATGAGTAAAATAGGCACACGAAGGTTAAACAATTTGCCCATACCACCAATGACTGCTACTGTCAGAATTCAAACACAGTCTAACTTCAGAATTAACAATGTTAAACTACATGCTTTACCCAAACTGTTGCTCAGCATAATTTTTCATAGGCATCTGATTCAGCTCTCCGACTTACAATGCTCTAACCACACTAGTATTTGAATGTTTCTACAAGTATCAAACGATTACATACGATTAAAAATGTATATTTTTCATTTGATTAATTTCTCCTTTCTCAAGTAAAGTATATAAGAACAAGGACTGAGTCTGTTTTGTTCACCGAATGGTTTCTAGTGCCAAGAAATAAATAGTTCATGGATGACTGAACAAGTGAATTATGAAGATAGGTCTCTTGATGGAAACTGAAGGGGTTCCCATCTGGCAGCTTCCATTATTTCTAAATACAGGATCTTCTTCTCAGTGAGGAATGGAAAAGAGTTAGATGTGCGAAAAACATCAGAAGGTTTAATACATTATTGCATAAGGTGAAGAATGTATATGTAGTGTTAGCAAGCTGTCCCAGGGTATAACTGATTTTTTTTCTTTTAAGTATCACTCATTTTTGGTGGCACATGAAAAGAAAACAAGATGGCAAGTACTTGAGTTTAGCTATGTTTGAGGTTTGGTCACATAGTTAAATAGAAAAGACAGAGGTCAAGAAGCAACCTTGAACTGAGGATCATCAGAACTGACAGTGTATGTTAGGGGTGTAATGTGGAAGCCGAGGTGCAACGGAGATGGTCATTGGAGATGAGAAGACTGAAGAACTGAGAAGCCACCTGCTTCCAGTAAATCTCACCTGATTTCATGAGCTCAAATATCCCACTCTTACCACAGCATTCCTCTTTCTCACTTGTTTGTCCAGCCACTCTGATTATAACTGTTTCATAATATGACTGAAATATTAACTCATTTTGTCTTAAAACCCACATCTACCACCTCAAATCTTATATTGAATCCACCTTTACTATCACTTAAACCTCAATCTAAGTTCTTAAAATCCTTTTCTGATAACCCAAAGAAGGATTCAACTAAATATACCATGATGTGACTGGTATAGGACAATTACTACTATGACTAGGTTTTAACTTCTCTTTGTTCTGTAGTTTGTACAGAGCATTATCTACTATCTTCTGTCCAAATATGAAATGAGTTTTTTTAAAAAATAATAAATCCAATTAAATAGTGTTATGAACTCATCAAAACACATATAAGTATGCAGTATTATGTGATGGAAATTGCATTGGACAAGAATTCTTTTAATGTCTTCTTAGAAGGGTTTTCAAGGAATCCAATATTATCAACAACACTTATAAAGTATAATATGGTAGTCTTGGAAATGTTTTACATGATTAGTAAATATTCTGAAATTGCATAGGCAAAAATATATCAACGTAAACCAATTTTTATATATGTATCTAATCTCTCTATAAATATTTATCTCTATATCTGTCTATGTACATAAAAGGTAAAAATAAACATTATGTTAATAATGAACATTTATGTAGGAGAGAAATTTCAGTATAATCCATTTATGGTAAAACTAATTTTTGAGGAAATTCTGAAATCCCAAATAAAATAATGTATCTCAGCATATTTTCAGAAATATATGCAACATAAATAAAGGAAATAGATCCTATTATTTGTTTCCAAAAATAGATAACATACCTGTAGATAGAATGAATGTCACCATCTAATATTTCTTTGGAATTTAGAGTTATAAATATAAATAATACCACTTACTTTCCAGACATAGGGAAGTGATCAGTTTGAGTAGATACTGAATATTTAAAGATACACTATATTTACTTAAATGCTGGAAAATAAATGTTTAAATTATATGTAATAAATTTAAATTACCTCTCTTTTGTCTAAGGACTAGTATTGGAAGTACTCCCAGAACAATTTGAAAAATGTCTTCAATTTTCTACTGTCCTTCTAACTTCTAGTTAATTTCGCACTCAGGTTCAATCTGTGAAACAGTGATTTCAAGTACTGGAACCATAGGAAATAGGGCTTTTTGTGATCTTTCAAATTGTAGCATTAGAGAATTTTTGATATTATCTATATCACCACTTGAACACTGCATTCTTAAGACCGTATGATTCTACTCTTTCAAAAATTCACATCAATTTATAATCATATTTATTATTAGTAATTAACTTTAGATCTTGTGTCACATGAATAATACAGTGAGGACTTTTGGTTAACAGCTTGGTTTTAATATGATATGATCATTTGCCAGTTGATATACAGTAGTCCCCCTTATCCATGGTTTCTGTGGTTTCAGTTACCCACAGTTAACTGTAGCCTGAAAATGTTAAATAGAAAATTTGAAAATAAACAATTCATAAATTTTAAACTGCACACCATTCTAGTCAGTGTGATTAGAAATCTCACGCTATCCCACTCCACCTTGTCCAGATGTGAATGAATCATCCCTTTATCCAATGTATCCACACCAAATACATTACTAACCCATCAGTCACATAGCAGTTGTCTTGTTTTCAGATTTACTGTCACAGAACCACAGTGCAGTGCTTGTGTTCAAGTAACACTTAAGCAGTAGCCTAAGGCTATGTCACAATGCCTATGTCACTCATCTCACTTCATCTCATCACATGGACATTGTATAGTCTCATATCATCCAAGAAGAAGAAGAATGAGTATAGGGAAATAAGATATTTTGAGAAAGAGAGACTTCATTCACATAACTTTTATTACAATATATTTTTATCATTATATTTTATTATCATCAATCTTTACTGTGACTAATTTATAAATTAAATTTTATCAAAAGTATGTATGTATAGGAAAAAAGCATAGAATATATGAGGTTCAGTACTATCCACAGTTTCAGGCATCAACTGGGGGTCTTGGAAAAGGGAGAAATACTGTAATCTTGAAATACTTCCTAAGAAGGAAATTAGAAAATCTATCTCAAAACACTGTTAAATATATTGAAATAAGGAAATGTCGGTGAAAACAATGCAAATTGTTTTTATTAGTAAACTCATGAAATCTTACTAACAGTGACACAAGTGTTGGGAATGCATTTGATTGAGAACAAGGTTATCCCTCAGGTACAAATCTTACTTCAAAGCGAAAAAAGGAAGTAACCATATTTGGTTCACGTATATCAACATTTCAGAAAAAAAAAAAATTACAATGACCTATCAAGAATGGCAAACAAAAGGTTTCTATTTAATTACATGGTGCTAAAACTAAATGAAGGACTTCTGGCTTCCACTCAGGATATAAAGAGGTAGAAAGAGCTTTACTTCCATATACATGATGAAGAATATGCCAAATAATCTGAATATTCACAATTTTCTTGAACTTTTCAAAAAGGTGAGGACCCAACACTCTGATTTGATTTTAAGCTCTTAAAAGACTAGCTAAAACAATTCTGAAGAACACAGTTGGAGGACTCACACTATAAAATTTAAAGACCTATTTTAAAGCTCCAATAATAAGCAGTGTGTTATTAGCAAAAGGACAGATGCATAGATCAAGGAAACAGAATAAAGAACTCATAAAATTTCTTACACAAATACAGCTAACTTATTTTTGACTAAGATTTAAAAATAATCCAATGAAAGAAGACAGCCTTTACAACAAATGTTGCTGGAAGAATTGCATGTCCATATGCATTAAAAGCAAATAAACAAACCTCAATCCATACCTCATACCTTATACAAAAATTAACTCAAAATAGAACAGAGAACTTAATTTAAAATGTAAAATTTAAATCTCTTCTAAGTCAGACGGAGAAAGATAAATATCATATAATTTCACTTGTATGTGGAATCTAAGGAACAAAAGAGATGAACAAACTAAACAAAAACAGACTTACAGATACAGAGAGCAAACTGGTGATTGCCAGAGGGAAGGGGAGTTGAGGGACTGGGTGAAAAAAGTGAAGGGATGAAGATATATAATTTAGTAATTACAAAACAACACAGAGATTTAGAGCATGGCATAAGGTATATAGTCAATATCATTGTAATGGTTGTGTGTAGTGCCGGATGGGTGGCTAAAGTATTTTAGGGGATCACTTCATGGATTGTATAAATGTCTAACTTTTATAAATTTAAGAAATAAAGAAATGGAAAAAATCTTCTGGTAGAAAATATATAAGAAAATCTGTGTGACCTCAGATTGTTGAAAAGTTTTCAGATTAGTACCAAAGACATAATCTATGAAAGAAAAAAAAAAAAAAACAACTATAAGTTAACATCATCAAAATGAAAATAATTTTCTTTGTGAGATATTATTAAGGAAATAAAAAGCCAAGCCATAGATTGGTGGAAAATTTTCACATTACACATCTGATTAACTACATTTTTCCAGAACACATAAAGAATTCTTAAAAATTAACAACAAGAAAATATATGATCTCATTTGAAAAATTTTAAAAATTAATTACTTTATTTTGGGAGGAAATGACATTGATTAACAAAATCCAATAAGTTTCAAGTGTACAATTCAACAGTAAGTCATATATACATGATATATACATCTATATATATATATATACACACACACACACACACATATATATGACTTACTGTTCACCACCCATAATTTTCTTTCCATCACCACATATTTAACTTCTTTTACCCCATCTACCATCCTCCTCCCCTGCTCCCTTCCCTCTGGTAACCACTAGCCACTGTTCATGAGCATGAGTCTCTGTTTGTTTGTCATATTTGTTTGTTGCTTTTAGATTTATATCTCACATATATGTGATATCATGGTTTTCAACTTTTTCTGTGTGGTTTACTTTGCCTAGCATGATTATCTCAAGATCCATCTATATTGTCACAAATGGCAGTATTTCATCTCTTCTTATGGTTGAGTAATATTCTATTGGATATGTGTAGCATATCTTCTCTATCCGATCATCTATTATAGGACACTTCAGTTGCTTCCATGTCCTGGCCACTGTGAATAATACTGCTATGAACATCACTGTGCATATATCTTTTTGGATAAATGTTTTCAAGTCTTTTGGGTAAATACCCAATAGAGAGATTGCTGGATCATATGGTAGACCAATTCTTAGTTTTTTGAGAAAACGCCATACTGTTTCCCATAATGGTTGTACCAATTTTCTGTCCCAAAAGCAGTGTATGAGGGTTCCTTTTTCTCTATATCCTCTCCAAAACTTACTACTTGTCCTGTTGGTAATAGCCATTCTAACAGATGTGAAATGTTATCTAATTGTGGTTTGGATTTGCATTTCCCTAATAGCTAGTGAAGTTGAGCATCTTTTCATATGTTTGCTGGCCATTTGTATTTCTTCTTGGGAGAAGTGTCTGTTCAGGTATTCTGCCCATTTTTTAATTGGATTGTTTGGATTTTTGTTGTTATTGTTATTGAGTTGTAAGAGTTCTTTTGATATATTGGATATTAGCCCCTTATCAGAGGCATCGTTTGCAAGTATCTTTTCCCATTCGGATGGTTATCTATTTGCCTTATTGATGGTTTCTTTTGCTGTGCAGAAGCTTTTTAGTTTGACATAATACCATTAATTTATTTTTGCTTTCACTTCCCTTGACTTTGAGTTCAAATTCATAAAATCCTCTTTAAGTACAAGGTCCGTGAGTTTAGTACTTATGTTTTTTTCTATGCAATTTATTGTTTCGGGTCTTATATTTAGGTCTTTAATTCATTTTGAGTTAATTCTGGTATGTAATGTGAGACAAGAGTCTAGTTTCATTTTTTTGCATGCAGCTTTCCAGTTTTTCCAGCACCATTTATTGAAGAGGATTTCCTTTCTTCATTGTAGGTTTTTGGATCCTTTGTCAAAAATTATTTGCTCATATAAACAGGGGTTTACTCTGTACTCTCAATTTTGTTCCACTGGTCTGTGTGTCTGTTTTTCTGCCAATATCATGCTGTTTTGATTACTGTCACTTTGTAGTATAATTTGAAGTAGGGCAGAGTGATACCTCCAGCTTTTCAACAATTCCATTTTTAAGCAGGTAAAATATCAGAAAAGCGTCTTCACTTAAGAAGCTCTACAGATTTAAAATAAATATATTAAAATATTCTCAATATATTACTCATTAAGTAAATGCAAATAAAAACCACAGTGAGATGCCACAGTGAGATACATATCTGTAAAAATGGCTCAAATCAAAATAAGTTGGTAACACCAAGTCCTGGTGAGGATGCAGAGCAACGGGAACATTCATGCAATGCAAACTGGAATAGTCACTTTGGAAAACAGTTTGGGGATATTTTATAAAGTTAAACACCTAACATATGAACCAACATTCCATTCATAGAAATTTACCCCCCCCAAAATAAAAATATATGATTTTCAAATACCAATTAATGAATATTTACAGAAGTTTTATTTATAATTGTCTCAAACTAGAAACAACCCAAATATCCCTCATTAAGGACAGATACACTGTGGTACGTACATACATAGAATTCTACTCAGCAATAAAAAAGTAGTAATTAGTTATTTGAGCAACAATATGAATGAAATTTATATGAATTATGCTAAGTGTAAAAAGCCAAATTTAAAATGTTAGATATGTCTCTGGCCATGCCACCTTGAACAAGCCCGATCTGGTCTGTTCTCGGAAGCTAAGCAGGATTGGACCTGATTAGTACTTGGATGGGAGACCACCTAGGAAGACCAGGTGCTGTAGGTGTATAAAATAAAAAATAAGGGATTGTAAGCCAACAAGGTCCTTGAGATCTGTGAGGTCAACCAAGGATTACCTAGCTTGAAAAAAAAAAAAAAGAAAATGTTAGATAGTTACTGCATGATTCCATTTACACATTTTAAAAAGGCAAAATGGTAAGTGTCATCAGTTTTCAATCCTGGGGATAAGATGAATGATTGAGTGTAGAGCGGCATACAGAATTTCCATGTTAGAACTGTTGTATATCTATGTTATGGTAATAATCACAAATATATGTTGTCAGTACTCACAGAATTATACATCTCTATAAAGGGTTGAATTTTACTGTATGTAAATTATGCCTTAATTTTTAAAAAAGGAAAAAACTTAAGAATAAATGTTTCTATGTAAATAGCGAGTACACTACAAGAAATATTCCATTTATTTATAAGATAATTAAACTAGATCTGCCTGAGAGACAAGAGTAATATAAAAAATGATTAATATACTATTTTTATAAAATAAAAACAAAAATCACAACCTAGACATAACTGTGTTTTGGAAAAAAAAAAAGATGACATCGTCTCAGGCACACACAATATGATTGTCACCTAATTGAGGCCTATTAATAAGACATTTATTTATCTCTACTCCTGAATATGAGTTATTCATGGATACAAGAATCAGTTCTATTTTTCAAAATAATGGGGGAGATAGAAGCAGAAACTAAGAGGAAGAAAAAAGAAAAGGATAAATTAGAATAAATATAAGGAAGAGGAGGAAAAACTGAAAGTATTTGAATGTACATAAATAAATGGGCACATTTTCAGAACGCAAATAATAGAAATAGGAAAAGAGATGTAATTTAAAAAAGCATAACTAAATACTGGCATGTTTCCAAACATGATGAACCCAAATGATAACAATTACAAAAAGAAGGAGGTGGTATGTTTTGCTGTAGTCTGACTTTCGACGAGAGTGACCATGACAGAAAGTATGCAAAAAGATGCATTTGTAACACCTGTTATTTGAGTCTAAATTCTGGGTACAGTTCTATCTATTCTGAGTTCCATATTGTTCTCTAAAAATCATTCTAGAATTTTAGTCAATAAAAAGAAAAAAACTCTACCGTCCATAATGTTCAGCAATATTTCTACCTTTTTGATGACTCAAGCTCTTCCCAAAGCTATTTATGTCTTATAAGTGGATGAATAAAACTCTATCCCTAAGTGTGGAGACGCAGCAAACACACCCTGGTTTATTCTACAAAAGATTCCACCATTTCCTATTGAATCTTTAAGAGTCAGACACCTGAAAGAAATAAAAGTCTTTATACTTTTGTCCTCTCTGTATTGCTGATAATCCACCCAGCACACACCTGTCAACATTTGTGCCCTGTGTTTCTTTGACAAATAATAAAGAAAATCTTCCTTAATTCATTTTTAGTAAATAAATGGTGAGGTATGAGTCCTTTCTGCTTACTAACTAGCTTCATGGATTCTTGCTATGTCACTTCTAAAATAATTTGAGATCACCTCTGGTGTGTAGAGAAGTAAAATTAACAAATCAAGTAATTTATTCAAAATTTGGTAGATGATTTGTGCTAATGAGTAAAGGTTACCAGTAAGGATTTCCCCCTCACCTGTCGAAATGTTTCCAATTTAACCTACATATCTGGAGGAAATGAGTGTCCTATCCTTGTGCTCTAACACAAAAGAATGAATTTTAGAAATGTGAGGCTAGATGGAAAGAGAAGGTAGCAGTAACAAGATGGAGAAGATATAGTGTCAGTAATTTCTTACATTACTTCTCAAATTCCAGGATGCCTAAAGAATGGAACAAAATGGACTATTATAGTAATATGATACGTGAGCTGAAGATAACAGTACAATGATTCTGTGACAAGCTGGCTGGTGGATTCAATAACAGGCAAATATGTGTGTCCACACTCCTTTTATGTGAACCAGACTCAGTAATCCTTTGTCCTTCTTCCTCCTCCATCTTTAAACCAGATGGAACGAGCCTTGAACTTTTACTCACATTTATTGAGACCGCAGGGACCTGGCATTAATTATTTCCTAGAAATTGGCTTGACTTTCTACAGACAACCAGAGGACAAGCTTGCTGAGACAGCACATCAGTTAAGGGTACTAGTCCCTCTAGTGGGCTGAAAAAAAATTATTGGAAGATTCAAATTGACCTTTTCCTAGTGGCAAGTTTATACATAGTATTGTCAAAGGAGTTTAATTTTCATAGAATTTAATAATGTTCTGGATTTATACTTTTAAGTTCATAGCTGTACTCCCAGTTGATTTGCCTAGACATTCTATTTTCTAACCTTTTCTGCTTTGGAATTATAAACCATGTTTCTGGACCCTACATTTTCTATCATGGACTTTCTTGATTCCCGTTTTGAGAAAGTTATTTAACTTCTCTAAGTCTTAAATTTCTTATCTGTAAAGTGAGTGTGATTATACCCACTACATACAGAATTGTTATGAAGATATAATGAATTTAATGAAATAAGTGTATGAGGTTCTTAGCATATGGTTAGCACATATTGGATACTTAATACATTTTATCTATTATGATTATGTCTTAATTCTTCCTGCCAATCAGCCCCCAGCATAGTGCTTAACACACAGTAGACCCAGGTTTAAAGTGTACACAGTGAAAGAATATGTCTTTGAAATAGTTCTTCCAACAAGTAAGTTTTATGTAATTTCTAAAAATAGTTCTTTTATGTGGCAAATTCTTTTTGTGATGAATCTTAAGCAAAATGATCTCCTGACAGTTTTTAAGAACAGGAACATTGTTTTAAAATTATTTCCATTATAACACTGTAGTAGTTTCATTAGACAATACATTGTATGATTGCTTGCCTTGAAAAGAATTCCAAAAGAGATTAATTCTTTTCTCAAAAGATAATAAACTCCACAGAAAAATATACTATAAATATGTACGTGGGTGGTGGTAGTATATGTTTGTATGTTCTATTTGCACAAAATCTACATGATCTGTCTTAAATATTATTTTTAGCAATTTCTTGTTTGGAAATTACTGAAGGTCATCTTTATCATGTTATTTAATGTTAATTTTGGGAATTTCTCATTGTATATTTGCTTTGACCAGCTATTCAGCTTTTCTTTCCTTGCTTTTAAAAGCTTGTTAGGCGTATGTTCATGCTCAGTGCTTTTGTTGAAATATGCATTCACAGTTCTACGTGCTCACTTGAATGTTATCATAACACAGAAATCTATGCCTGTATTCATTTTAAATAAAGCATATTCTTTATTTCCTATAATCTATTAAGTTTTTGCTAACTTGTCTTTGTTTAATATTGTAACTCCCAACTTAATTAATTTTTATTTTGTTTTGTTTGTTTTCTGATCTTGAAATTAAAAATATGCATTGATGGAACTACAATCCAGAACATTTATCTTTCATTCTCCTATTCTTCCTTCTAGTTTATTTGAATAATGACATAATTATTCATATTCTAACAAAAAATCATAACATTTTTATTTTATGTTCCATTCGGCAATATTTAATTTCTAGAATGTATATTATTAATTATAACATAAAACACTCATCTATTTAGTATTATAACCTTTAAAAAGGGACATGAAATAAAATTATATTTAAACTGTGATAGAGGTAACTTTTCTAATCATCTGCAGTGACTATCCATCCAGAAACTTTAAAAAATACAATATTAAATTAAAAACCTATTTTAAGGTATACAAAAAGTTTAAATTCTATTTCTATGACTGTAGCACATGACTTTTTTTAAAGGCTATGTAATTGGAAAATTCTTATTTTCTGCCTTCAATCCTATCCTGTAAGAAAGTAAACAGGCAAAAGGTAAAAATTCTGTTGTTGCCATCTCAGTTTGCTGCACCAGGTTCACTCATCTTACATTAAGGGAGTTATAAAAATTAAGCATGATTGTAGTGTGTTAGTCTTATAATTAGTACTTTCTAAGTCTATTCACAAGAGCCAAACACCTAGTGTTTTTAGTCACACTGATCTACAAAGCAAGAAATTTGCATGGGGTAAATAACAGCACTTTCCAAAAAGGAGTTAATCATCAAGGGGGAAAAAGCCTCTTGGCATTTATTGTTCTCAGCACAAGAGAAAGGCATTAATGTGGCTGTAATTTTTAATTCCAAAAAAATTTCTTCACAGTTTAGTGTAAATTAGTACCCAAAGTGTTTTATATCTTTCTGTTAAAGACTAGTGCTATTTATTATACTCCAAACTGATGAAACTTTTTGCTGAAAATACAGTTCAGGTAACATTTTGAGGTACAAAGAAGTAATCAGTGATTTTAAAATGACTGCTTTGTTATGCCACAGAAAAATAGAATTTCTATGCTGGCAACTAACAGGCTGCTAACTGCAAAGCTTAATGACAGGTTGTCTGTCCTATACAGTCTGCCTCTAGTAACTCAAGAAAAAAATGGCCATCATGGATAACCTTAATTTTTGTGACGACAGAAAAGGCCATTATAGCAGCCTAGGCAAGTAATTCTTGTGTCAATCACAGGAATTGAAACAAATGGAAGACTTCATCACCTTAGCTATTATCTATGAGTAACACCCAGGGCATCAAACAATCTGTACTAAAGCAGTTAAAGCAATTGTTAGCCCATTGACTTGTAAAATTAAAGTGGTAAAAGATAGAAACATGAAGACATACTATAATTGGAAGGAGAAATAAGTCCCTCTGCAATAAGTGGTATCTTGAGACCAAAGTTGAAAAGTTTTACTTTGGCAAATTTCAGAGTTTGGGTCATTTTCAATTGCATTATTATCAGGATTCTTCATTAAGTAATATCAGTGAGTGGTTTTTAAGACATGCTACTATGTGAATCTGCCTAAGGGCTAAAAGTCAAGGGCATTTTAATAAATCTGATCCTGAATGAATAATACATATATTAAGCATAGGACGGACGCAAAGAAAGAAAATGGTGGGACAGATTACTATAGACATTAATTTGCCTTAAAAATATCTATCTTCTAAAATCAAGATGCCCTTCTTTCTCTAAAAGGCTTTTTTTTATGTGTGTGAAAATGCTTTAAAATCCTATACAAATGTAAAAATATAAATGCAATGTTTCATTTTTAATATTATTATTAATATGGCCCTGTTGTTAGCTAGATGCGTGTTTTTCTTCCTTTAACTATGCTCCATTCATACCTTTTCTATAATTTCACAGGCAGTTTGTAAATAAAGCCATTGAAAGATAGTGTCTGTCTTCTTTTCTATTATCATTGCAACTATCCAAGAAAGGAAAGAAATAAAAAAAAAAAAATGCAAACTCAGAACAAAATGAGTATTAGAATGTGCCTTGGGCTTGAATGCAAAAGTAAAACACTTAATGAGCTTCGTATTTTTGAACAAGATATTTAATTTTAAATTTCATTATAAAATATGGGTAATACCTAAACCAAACTGCTATTGTGCAGATTACATATGATGATTTTTAAACTATTCCAGATACATAGTAGGCACTATATAAAAATTAATTAAACATAAACTAATCAAATATTTATATTTCACAAGTGCGATACAGATCTATATTCTATACATTTTTAGACATCTGCCTAAGAAACTTTTGGTTACATTATTGGACATATGGTATCCAACAAATTCAAGTGTATTTTCCAAGCTAGTAAATGTAGCTTTTACAATATTGTGAAACACACACATATACACATACACAAGTTTTGAAGAAAAGTATTGCTCTCTCTGTCTTTAAAATATGTAAAAGAGTAGTTAAAATATATTAAAAAGTTAACTTCAAGCTGGTTAAGAAATCTAGAAATTTTTACATTAATGAAAGAAAAGTATATTGGGATTTATTTTTATAACATGAATATCATCTTGTTTACTTGTTGCTTTTCTTAATACTACAGGCTGCTAGCCTGACACATTTTAATTCTTTTTTTTTTCTAATGGTGCTTGGTTTCCTAATAATTAACTGATTTTTCAAAAATATATTTTTTTCTTTAATACTTTCCAATTATAATTTTAATTTTCTAAAATAAACTCAAATAGTTTACTGAATAATATGAGGATTGAGTGCAAGTGTTAAACTTTTTAAAATCCAAATACTTTTGAACTGAAAAATAAAAAGGGAAGGATAATACATTACATAAAAATACTAGAAATTCAACATCTGTTCTTGAGACTAAGAAAAAATAGCAGTTACATGTTATACAAGGAAAAAAAAAATAGTACCAGTATATTACGACTAGCATCAGATTAAAGAAAGAACTAAGCAGACTTTTCACTCAGTATGATGAACGTAGTGGCTATTATTTTGGTAGATAAATAAAAAATGTAGTAGAAGAACCTCACTAACATTGCTTAGGGATAGATCAGGACTTGCACATGAGGAAGACTGGTTTTGCCATTTGCTACTCTGAGGCATCTGGGAACATGTCAAGGAATACATGACTCTCCAAGAGGTGAGCTTGATGCTACTATCACTTTATATTTGGAACAAAGAGCTTAAGACTTGTGTTGCCCAATTTAGCAGCCACAAGTCACTTGTGGCTGTTGGGCACTTGAAATGTAACTAGTTGAAATAAATGCCATATTTTAAAAACTTAGTTCAGCCAACCCTTCGTGTCCACGGGTTCCTCACCTGCAATGCAACCATTCACAGATAGAAAATATTCGGGGGAAAAATATTGCTTCGTTGCTGATGTGTACTGTGTAGGTAGGTTTGCGATGGTTGTATGAGTACTGAACG
>NW_006436298.1:1632644-1640763 GCF_000325575.1 Pteropus alecto
TCCCTAAATAATACAGTATGGTAATTGTTTACATAGCATTTAAATTGTGTTAGGTATTATAAGTAATTCAGAAATCATTTAATGTATACGGAAGAATGTGGATAGGTTATATGCAAATACTATTTGAGCATCCATGAATTTTAATATCCACAGGGGTACTGAAAACAATCACCCATGTATACAGAATGACAACTGTATATAAAAATAATCTTAAAACATCTCACTAATAATTTTATGTCAATTATATTTTGAAACAATAACAGTTTGGATATATTGGGTTAGAAATAATATATCATTAAAATAATTTCATTTGTTCGTTCTTACTTTTAAAAATATCATTACTACACAATTTAAAATTACATATGTGTCTCTCTTTTGGTGCTCACATTATATTCCTATAGTGCTTCTCTAGAAAATGGAAAAAAATAATGCTATGATTCTGATTAGCTCTTGACAGGATGGCAATGTCAGATAGGAAGCACAGCATGAGAGCATTGCATCCAAGATAGTGCCAAGATACCCTAATGATGCAGAAAACATAGGATGTTGGCAAAGTAACAAGCTAGCATAGGATGTTGGCAAAGTAACACTAGTATAGTTGAGCATTTTGAACTTCAAATGGGTGTTAAAGAATCAGGACAGTAAGCAACAGAATTTCTGAGATATTTAACTTCAATTTCTAGTATTGTATTAGTGTAGAATAGCCTTTATACGCATTAGAAACAGAAAGCAATTAAGAGATGTATGAAAAAACACAGCAATTCAAAAAGAGACCATGGAGAAGAACCAAATCAAATGTCTTATAAAATAAAATCTCTGCATTTACAAATAAGTTTCCATAGAACATTGTATCTATATAGCTAGAAAATGCAGAGACAAAGAGAAAAAAATAAACTAGGACAGATTGTGTCAGGACAAAAATCTTAAAAACTAGCATGTCAAGTATAACAGAGCAAGGATGAATTTACCAAGGAGCAATACAGCTTCGGTTTCAGGGCTCCTCTTTTACAAAAGTCCTCTTCTAGGCCTTGGAAAATGCTTTTTAATTTTGTAGTTGTATCTTTATATTTATGTATATACTTATTTATTTTTCTTAAAGAAGATCTCAAATAGTATAAGTTTCAGGAATCACCAGCTACTGGTGCACTGAGAAGCTGATTGTATACTGCAATCACTCATCCACATTTACCCACAAATATTCACTCAACACCTGATTTGTACCTGGCATTCTTGGGAAAAGGCAATTATCCCATATATTACTGACCTTTCCCTAATAGAGAGTGCTCTCCAGCCGAAGAAAAGAGTTAATAAACATATTGTGATTTGCTTAATACAGATTCATGAAAACTGGGGGGAGGAAAGGATTATAAAGAAATTTTTCGCCCAATAGATAGGATTACTCTTTTTTTTTTCTAATTTCCTGGAGTTTAGAATATTCAATTTGGCTGCCAAGATATAGCACACAGATAAGTTAGTATTTCAATTTCTCAGAGTAGACCAGATGCTAATCTGAAAAATGAATACCCAGAGTAATTTTCAGAGTATATATAAATATAAATACACATGTGCACACATACAAACACATATTCTTAAAGTATGCATTTTGTATAGGGTATTTTTGTTTTTTTTTTTCTTTGTTCTTTACTATGTTTTCAATTTCTGGAGTAACTAGGTATTACATTTTCATCAAATCAAATAAATACTATTAAAACTCTAAGTTTTCTTTATAATACTTAGCAAAAATGTTATTCAAAATCTCTTACTACAGGAGTGTCATGAATTTGTGAATATTGTTTTCATTTGTATTGTTACTGAGGCAGAATTCCATAGACTATATCACAGCTAAAAGCTCGCCAGGATTCAACAGTGATTGTCACAGGCACTTAAAATTTGCCTAGCCAGCTGGGAACAATAGATGCTGAAGAGACAGGAGAGAGTTGTTTCTTGTTTTTTGTTTTTCTGATTGACTGGATAAATGGCTTTCTGCCATACTTGATCAAACTTTCTCTGGATAATATTATTTTCCTAAAGAAGAGAACTTATTTATTTATTTATTTATTTATTTATTTATTTATTTATTTACAGAAAACAAGGGAGAAAAATCATAACTACAAAAGTAGGTGAAATGATACACAAAAGAAGATGAATAGATGAGCACATAGTTTGAAGATTTTCATTTTATTTATTAAGTAGAATGAATAAAAGAAAGAGATAGGCTACTGACAGACTAAAGAAGAATTGAACACATGCTTAATCAACAGGTACCATAGAGCAAAGTACATATTCGAACTCTATTATATCAATGAATGATAATAACAAAAATAAACAACACTTTGGCAATCATTTATATTCATTTTTTAGAATCAATGAATGAAGAAAACTAATATAAATGTAATGATCGATTTAACTTTTTTTGTTGTTTAATTAAATGATTTAGGGTGCTGAGAGTGAATCCTATTTTCTCCACATTTTCAGATATTTGTCTGATTTATGGCTATGAATAACATCATTGCCATGTCCAGAGTTCAGAGTAAAATAATTTATGAAAAGATACTGTGTGCTGCCAGGGCTATTCTTTCTTGTTGGCGAGTCCATGTGGTCTGATTGACGGTTACCAGGTAGCTTTCCACACTTGAAATTAGCCCTCTTTGTAGCTGCCAAAGAATCTGATATTCTACTAGTGGAAATTCTTTTTTTTTTTATGGAATAAAGTGTTTAAATGCTAATATAAGAAAGGGAGCAAATATAAAGCAATTGTCTACATTTAATACATTAATAAAATATATCGAATACATTCCAAGTGACAGCCAAGAGCAAAAAGTGACTTAGAATGAGATTCATAGTAGATAAGCTTTGAGAAACAACATGCGGAGAGATCCAGAAATACTTCAATATTATAGCAAGGGTGGGGTGGAGGAAACATGCAGGGGGTAGGAAGGAGATCTAACTGTATAAATGAGGATAATGGAAAGGGAAGGAGGTTTTATAAATAGAAAATAAACTTTATCATATGTGGCAGTAACTGGGATTACTTAGTCTAATAAAAGGTGACTAAAAGTAAATGATTGATGGAAATAGAATGTAAAGGGTGGTCTGGTGGAAAATAGTCAAATATTTGGGTATCCCATAAGATAATTCTACAACAAATATAAACAGTCTACATTGAAGGAAATAAATGTTCATATACAAATCCTAATCTAAAAGCTTACTACTATCCTTTTTATCATACACCATTTCCACCTTTTTCCCCAGACTTCTACACACAGAGTTGCTCTGCATGTAGGCAGATAGAGAATGATTCTTTCATTCTTTATTTCTCTCTGATTAAACAGTGGTCATGAAAAATGGGGTATTAAAGCTGCCCAACTGTAGATGAAAAAATTCCTAATAGTGTCAACTCGTGCATGTCTCATTTTTGATTCTAGAGAAGCAGATGTTGAGACAGAGTTTGGAATGCAAGATATTTATCAGGGATCGGGACCTGTAAGGGGAGGGGAGCAAGCAGCTTGAGCAAAGGAAGAAATCAAGTACATCACAGGCCCAACAAACCTGCAGAAAATTTGGTGAGAAGCTCTGCAGCAAGTATCACCCTTGAGATTGTCCCACATTAGGCCGACATGGATGGGGCCTTTATGTCAGAAATCAGTGAACTATGATCAGCCTACACCTATCTATGTGTGGCCTGTGAGCTAAGAATGTTTTTGTTTTTTACATTTTGAAATGAAAGCAAAAAATCAAAGGAAGAATAAAAATTTCTGAAATCCAAAATTATGTGAAATTCAAATTTCAGTGTCCATTAATATAGTTTTATTGGAATACAGCCATGTTCACCTATTATGTATTATTATCTTTGTCGGCTTTTGAGTGACAACAGTAAAGGTTAGTAGTTGTAACAGAGGCTCTACAGTCTGTGTAGCCTAAAACATTTACTCTATGCCTCTTTATAGAAATAATTGGCAAATTCCTTCTCTTTTTCCCATCCTTACTCAGTCACTGGGTGTGGATTGCCTTAGGACAACCCAGCTCTCTGCTGCTGAGGCAAGCTCTTAGCTGACAGCTACAAACTGTCCTCTGACCTCACTCCAGAGCTGGATGGCAAGTCTTTCCTTTAAAAGGTTACAGTGGCACATCCTTGCATGTGCCACAATGCTACTTTCAACAGATCGCACTGTGAATAAAAGCTATTCAAATAGAAATTGTCCAATTTAAAATAAAATCCTTTTAGTAGTCATTCCAACATATGTGAGGAGAGGTGTTAGGTTACCAGGGGGAAAAAAATTATTTAGGTATCTTCCATCAACAAAGTTTGGCACTCACTGGTTATGGTTAACATCTTAAAGACATAAACAAAAAAAATCTATTTTATAATTGTATTGTTCCTAAAGAACTTTATTGAATGAGTGTAAAAGCAGTTACAATAAGTTACAGTTTTCACTGTTTCTGGGGTTTCAACAAATGCATATAGGTTTCTTCATCAATGGTTTGATTATTACACATGATCATGTTTAAAAGGAGACGAGTGCTGTAGAACTTTTCAAATGTCAAGAATTGTACTGTTTTGTGTAAGATCTGGTCTTGTAAATTTTTCTTGAGCACCAAGAAATGTCTAATTATTTCAGTTTTCCCTCCCTGATTATTGTTCCCTCTTGTTCCTTTAAATACTTTCATGGGTTCCATTCTAAAGCTTTTGCCTATAATTAACTTTGCTTTTGTCAGTATTTTCTCTGAGAAATCAGATTCAGTTCTCTCTTTTTTTCCTCCTTAATTGGCATTTTTTGGTCTAATTACTATACTTTTCATCAGTTCTTAGAGAAAAAATGAGCACAAAAAGAGGGTTTTCACTGTCCCTTTAATGGTGAATAATATGCAGACATCTAATAAGCACTGTTCATTTTATGAATATCTCTTTTAAAGTCCCCATTAACCCATTTGCAAATTGGCCAAAAAGACCACATCAAATTTAAAGGAACAGTTTGGATTTCAGGTTATAAGATCAAAAGATGTTAATTATACTATAATTTTCATTCATAATCCTTATGATAATTATAGATATATTTTTGTTTGTACAGTTTTATTGATTTAGTGTGTTTCTTTACTAGAATATGAAGGCAATGGTTACACTCACCACTATATACCTGAAAAATAGCAGATATTCAATAATCGAGTTGAGTTAAAAATAAACTAGATATTTAAAATTGGGAGTCTTTTGTTTATTTATAATATTTGAAGTCTTGGAGTATATGAAGTGACCTAAGGAGGATACTAACATTAAAATCTTAGATAAAAGAATATAAGCCAGCAAGAACAAGAACAAAAGATACAGAAGGAACTGCCGGAGCAGAAAGAAAATAAGAGTCTGTATCACAGAAAGGGAGTCTTTAAACAAGTAAATTTTGGTGCTGAATGCTATAGAGACTTAAAGTCGCGCATGAATTAATACACTCCTGAGGGATGTAATGATGTGAAAGTCATGAATATTTCTAAAAGTGAGGACATGGTTACAGAATTGATTGATTACAGTTTTAAGATGTGTGGTTTTAAAGGAGAAGAGTTAGGTAAGGTAGTTATTTGAGTTGAGAAGGGTGACTTGTTCAGAGCCCCTTCTACTGCAGTTTGAATGTATCTATTCATTTGACCTTCTACTTACTGAAATTTTTATTTCATGCTTTCCAGTAGCGTGTTTGAGCAAGTCGGTAGCATCTGACTTTAAGTGAACAGAACCTTCATGATTACTCAGAGTCACCTATCGATACGATACTTAAGAAACTTAATGGATATTTTGGATGAAACTTCCCATAAAAATCTTTTATCCTTCAACATCCTCTATAAAGCACAAAATATTAAATAAATGAAAACATTTTACTTCATTACTAGTTAGACATGAATTTATGCTTGCCCTGAGAAAGGTCTTTTTATAAAGCGAAAATCCATATGTATTTTAGTGCAGCACACCATTCAAAAACATTTTTTCCTATGCTCTAAGATGTAGAATTAACCAACTTTTCATTTTAATTAAAGAGACCTAACATATCTGAAATCAAGTTTTTATTTACAAGGAAATTGTCTTACTTTGTAGTAATGTCTTCTCAGAAGGGAAGGCTAAAATCATTTAATTGCTCCGCAGTCATAAAATGTTTCAGACAATCTTTGAAGGAGAATGTTATGTGACAGGCACATGGGCGTGTGAGCACAAACACACACACACACACACACACACACACACAGATACACACATACAATCTCAGCATGAATATTAAGAAGGAAAATTACTTCTAAATCAGACAACACTAAACTAGAGAGCCCCAAGATTCTCCAGCATAGATCTAGAAATGAATTTTTTTTTTTTTTTTTTGTGAAGACACAGCATGCTTTCTCAGATTCTGAGAGGATTAGAAAGGAATCTCCCTGAAGTCTTAAAATATTTTCTCACTGCAATATGTAATGATCCCTTTCTTATACTCAACTGATAATGTTTTTTATCCTTAGCTTGACTATATAAATTGTTGTCTAAAGCAGGTATTTTGACAATAAAATAATATTAATTATCTAGCAGGAAAACAGAGATAAACTGGGATTTTTCCAGGCAATCACCTTAAGTTAATTCAACCTCTCAAAACCATGGTTTTATAGTCTATAAAACATACATAGCTCTTAGAGTTGTGTTGATGATTAAATACGACAATTTGTGTAAATAACTTTAAGTGTAGTAAAAATTCTCTGTATTTGTATTTTTAAGTTACATATATGTATATATATATATATTTGTATCTAAACTATATTATTTACAATTTTTTATTATTTAAGTTGTAAATATTAAGAGGGCACTAATTTTCTTACCAGCACTGATACTCCATAATATCATTTCTAAATTACTCGTGATTTTCTATCTTTTTCCTCTAAATTCTTCAATATGATTAGGTCTAACTCTACCTATGAAACAAAAACTAATTGATTTTTTTAAATATGCATTCTTGGAAATTGGTATCCATGAAAAAGGCACATAATGGCAATAATAGGAAAAAAGAGTAAGAAAAAAAACTGAAAATGTCTGGAGAGAAAGTTTGTCTTTTACCCACTGTAAAAATTCCTAATTTTATCTGAGATATTTGAGATATATGTATATTCATCCATAGATATTCATGCCACAACTGTGAAAGAGGCTTGCTAGAGTCTGAATATTTGTGTTTCCTCAGAATTCATATATTGAAAACCTAATGCCCAAAGCGATGGTATTAGTAGATAGAGCCTTTGGGAGATGATTAGTGTTCTTATGAAAGAAAATCTAGCGAGGTCCCTCACCCCTTTAGCCATGTGAGGATAATGAGAGGACTGTGACTCAGCAGAGGGCTCTCACTGGACCTTGCTGGCACCCTGATCTCTCACTTCCAGCCTCCAGAATTTTGAGAAATAATTTCTGTTGCATATAAGCCACACAGTCAATGGTATTGTCTTATAGCAGTCCGAATGGACTAAGACAATGTTACAAATGCAAAGATAAAGAAAACGCAATGTTGGTTCCAGATAGTGATCCAGGCCATAATTTTCCCACAAGTTTCTTGAATTGGGCAACAAGTTATGTGACAAAAAAGGGTTCCATTGTCAAATAAATTTGGAAAATCTCAATTAAATTAAACAAATATTATGAAGCTAAGATTTGTTTATTTTCATTCAGCTTCTCCCATATACCTCAGAAACTTTAATATTTAATGTATATTATAAATCTCCAGAGAGAAATAGAGCATGAGACTTTTCTTCTTAGTTGACTGTAGGACACATTTTGAAAAATCTTTGTTTAATGATTTGCTTGTTCTAAGGACTCTCACCATTGGCATACAGTCATTTGTCCAGACTGTGAAAATCCAACTGGACTCAGGAGAGCTGAATCACTCAGATCCTTTTCTCTTCCTGGCTTTTATAGATACAGAAAGTCTAACTCATTCAATTTCTTAGTCTAAAAATTATTAAAATATTCTGTTTTAGCCTTTTTTTCTCTTAAATTGTGGCTGAAAACATCCAATTACAATCAATATTTTTACTCAATGACATCTACAAACTAGAAAAGCATTCAATACATTGGCATTATTGTGTCAGCTTCTAAATAAAGCAGGGTATATATATA
>NW_006436298.1:1641044-1655027 GCF_000325575.1 Pteropus alecto
ATATATAGTATATATAGTATAGTATTTTATTTTATAGAACTTGCAAATCATCATAGGACTAACATTCAAAAGTGAAATGACCAAATAAAGATTTATAGAACTATTTGTTTATGTCTTAGATTTTTCTGGCTTGACATTTTTCTATTCTCTTATGCTCTATTTCATCCTAGAAGAAGATGAAGGTATGACTAGATGATATTTTATGTAAAGACTACAATATCTCTGGTCTTGCTTTGTAGTATCAATATTGAAAGAGAAAAGAACATGTCTTCACTGGTTATTATGCAGTAAATAAAGACTTCCTTCCCTGGACTCTAGTCATGATATTAAAATTGCTCTTTTGGGCAATGAATCAAAATCTATAGAGTTGCTAAAGCATTAATATTAATTTCTGCCTATGCCATGATTATTTTTATTATAAAGAAGTGTCTCTAGCATTCCACAAAGAGTTCTGCTTTCTGGACTATAAGGCTATCTATTTCTCCTCAAGTTCTCAGCAGCATGGGCTTCAAGAATTGATCAGGTTAGGTAGGGTCTGTGAGCAGGCTTCACACAGATAATTTCAATTGTCAGTTATTCTGCGGAGATGTTTAAATCATTGCTGTTGCCCCCACGTTGTTTCAGGGCCTCACACCTGATTGCTTGGTGTAACTAGTCTTCCTGCCTCTGAACTTCCTCCCCTCAGAGCCATCCTCTAGACTGTGACAAAGTTATAAGCAAATACCTGATCTGTAACTCTCTATAACCTTAATTAGGGTGGTTACTTATTATCTACAGGGCAACTATTTATCAAAGTTCTGCTTACCTCTGCAAATTCACCCAGGCTTTTCTATTTCTTTGCTGTTAGAAACCTCTTACTCCAAACCCAGCTCAGAAATCTTTGTATTCTTTTATTCGTTATACATTCAGCCCAAATTTGGGGGTTCATATTATTGACATTCACACATTTATTCATTCAATGAATTTTCATTGAACATCTCTTTTGTATCATTCACTTTTCAAGAGAATAGAGATATATTGGGGAACAAAGGAGACAAAATCCTCTGGCTTCATAGAGTTTAGATTCTATTAGGGACAGAAATACGATAAGTGAAATATATAAATGAAGTACATGATACATTAGAAGATAATAAATAATGTAGATAAAAATCAAAGGAAGAGGCTAGAAAGTACCAGAAAGTGTGTAAAGGTTGGTTTAACTTCAAATTTAACTTTAAATAGGCATCCTGAGAAGCTAACATTTCAGAGAATGCTTTCAGGGTCAGGATAGAGTGAAAGTTAAGCTAAATGTGGCTCTTTAGGGTAAAGCCAAAGATCTAGAACCAGCGCAAAGATCTTTGAGTGAGAGAAGGCCTGGTATGTTTGAAGAACAATAAGATCAGTGATGATTAGTGTTGCTAGATCGGAATAAACAAGGCAACTGATATTAAGATCCAAGAATTAAGAGAACCTAGATCATATAGCACCTTGTGGACTATTAAAGGACTTTGGCTTTCACTCTGAATGAAATGTTGAGGTACATCCAATGAGATGATACAACACCACAGTATTTTAACAGCAGTGAGCAGCTTTTTTCCTGATATATTTCTCTTTCCATTGAGGCCCTTCTATGTTAGGTATGCTGAAGTTTTCTGTTTCTCTGGATTGGGTTCCTTGAAGAAAGAAATCTGTGCGTGATGCATAGTAGAGGCTCCATAAAGAATTAAGTGAATGACTCTATCGGTCAACACATTTTTTAATAAGGGCAATTTAATTAAGATTTAATTACCAAGAAGCACCAAGTGAAACTCTAGTTGGACACCCAAAAGGCAATTGGATGAGGACAAATGTTACTTTGTTTTATCTGCAGCACATTTCCCTAGATAACATAGTCCATTAGGATAAATCATAAAATCCTAAACAGTTTGCACTGAAATAAGTACCTTTAAAATACTTGTTATAATTCCAAGTAATATTTTGGGTTCAAAATTATTCTAACCTCACAAATATGTCCAAAATGCATTATCTAATATTGTGACCTGAACACACAAAATTTCCATTTTAGAAACAATCAGGGGAGTATTCACAGTTAAACTAATTTATTTTTCACATGTCTTATTATAACTAATAGCATATGAGTCTGTTTCTTGATAGCACAAAATAAATCTATTTGGTTTGAACGTTTTTTATTTTTATGTTTTAATTAAAAAATAAAAAGAAATAAAGAACATTCTCCCTCAAGATAGAAAATAATAAAGTGTCTAAAATAGCATTTAGTAATTAGCTTGGGTGTGACCAGTTCTGAAGACATGTTCTAATCATTTTTCACTCTCTGGCATAGATGTCTATGATATCTAACATTTTCACTTGGGTTTCTCTCTTGAATAAATCACATATTTAGCCATGAATTTCATAGCAAGAGAATATATACTACGTTCTCATTGATCCTATCAAATTTACAGCCAACATACGAGAATGAGAACAGTTAATGACACTGAGTATTGAACAATAAATGAAACTGACCAAATTCTCTAGCTTCACAGAATTTATCTTCTTGTGAAAGGAGAAAGACTAAAACAAATGAAATATTTGTTAATTATATATTATGTTATTTTGTTAGCATGTTAGTTAAGGAATTTGAGTAAAGGTTAATCTAAAAGTTGTTTGCTCTCAAACAATTAGATGTTGCTAAAGAGCTATAACTTAGATGTATAAAATGGCTCTGGGTCTTTTCTTAGTCTGGGTTTCCCTAAAGATAGAGTCCAAAGCAAAGGCTAATGTGCACTAATCTCTGAGAAGGTACAACTCCTAGGAGAAGCAGTGAGAGAAAGTCAGACTGAATCAAGGAAGGAGAGAGATACCTAATATGGCGATGTTCTGCTTAACTGGCTACTTCATGATAGCAAGAACGATTAACCTCTCCCTTTTATGATAATTTCTAAGAGGCTATTTAAATGACTGCTCCATGGACAGTCCTTCCAAGAGAAGGGAGAGAAAGAATGGATCCAGTGGCTTCCATATATAACGGAACAAATTTTTGCCCCAAGGCTGTTCATAACTTGGTGTTAAAAGAGAAGTCCCAGAAATGGACACAAGAGGCTCACAGAATGAATGTGAGGTAAGGCTTTGTCAGGTGTGTCTGCATGAGGATAGTGGGAAATATAGGATAGAGGAAAATAGTCACCAAGATAAGAAAATCAAGAAAGAGATGATGATCTGAGTTGGTCCTTAAGAGGTGTTTGAGATAAGCCTTCAGCCCTGCTTTAACTAGAACAGAAAAAGTTTTCACAAATTTTACATATTTAAGCTTCCTGTAAGTTGTGCCAAAGAAAATGTAAAACACACTGATCCATCTTAACTTCAAATAATTTTCAGATGAAGAAATTTAGCTATAAAAGACTAAATTACCTTGCCACCAGTTAATAAATATCAGTACTGAGTTCTTCTGAGGAGCATATAGTTTGGTGTTTACTAACAACGTTTCCTTCAGAAGATCTCTGTTGCTCGAAGAGGTTGTTTGTCTCTATTAAGATCCACAGATTGTATGTAAAACAAAGAGTGTTCACATATATCTGACACCTCAAGGATACCTGAAGTCTAGGATGCCATTTTGATTCATGTGATTTATAGTATAGTCACTGGGCAAAGCAAGCTGATGTTAGTTGTAATTAAATTTTTCAGATTGATAACTTTTAGTAATTGTACAGGAAGAACCACATTGATCCTTTTCACCAAAATAAAATATTTTCTGCTATTGCCACTAAATATAAGCTCTCTTCATTACATTTAGTTTGCATGTCTATGTTAGCCCTGAGTTACCAAAAAAATAGCCATTTTTAAGTTGTTTTATTTCTCCAACAACTTGTAAGTACTTGCATGCTGCTACGGGGAGAAAAGCTCTGGATTTAAGAATATATGATACAAGCATTAGTCTCTACACAACTCTTGATACTATCTGCTTGAGTAGATTATGTCACAGTTTCTCTAAAGGTCATTCCCTTTATCTTTAAAATTATATAATGCCCTCAGCTGAAGGCCCTCATGCAGATCCCATTAATTAAACTATGGAAAGCATTTGTAATGTGCTATTCAAATATTAAGATTCAATGATTACTTAGCCTAAATAACATTTGATATAATGAATATATTTTTTTTATTTTGTTAAATCGAGACAAAATATTTAAACAAAAAATTAGGTTAAGCATTGGTTTCTTGATTAGTTATTGATTGAAATTTGATTTGACTAAAATGGAATAAAGTCTAAATTTAAACTTTCAGAAATATTTGTAAATATACTCTATATTCTTGACTTTAAAATCTCAATTATAATTTAGTTATAGGGTTTATGTTTTAGCAATCTTTCCTTTACTCTTGTGCAGAAATAAATATTTTTAAATTAATATGCAATGTTTCAGGTATAATTTTTAAAAATAAATCCAACAAATATGAGCCAAATGTTAAAATTAAGATATTTTCCAACTTTAAACTAAATTTTTAATTATTTTCACATTTAGGGCTTTTCTAGTGGATTTTCCAAGTCACTAAGCTATGGATATTTTTTAAATAAATTAATGATAATAATATTTATTCATAAATTTTCTGCAAATTGTTTGATTTGAAAATTAATATTATACTGACAATCTTAAAATAGATCATTTTCTGCCTAATAAATAAAAAGATCTGAATTTCATGCAAAATAATGTTTTGTGCATATCTACTTATTTATTGCCCAATTCACTGCCTGAATTACTTTTGGTCATATATAATACATATGAGTACTTTCGTCATCTCTGAAAACAGATGGGAAAAACTAATAGAAACTTGAGTGTTAATATATAAATAGAGATTAGATGACACAGAAATATGATCAAAACATTTTTAATATTAAAACAGAAATTCTTATACAAAAATTTTTGGAAGCCATTACTGTTCTAAAAGGAACCATGAAAATGAAGGACGAAAGATATTGTCTTATATAGAATCACAATTTAATAGTAGTTTGTCCTTGCATGATATTTCTTAGATTACTTAACCATATTAGTGAGCCATATTAGTGAAAATAAATGAATCAGTAAATGCGAACAAGCTTTATAAACGAAAATATACTATGCAAATCTTAGAAGTATATTCAATAAAATTCACATTACCAGCATACAGGGGAACATATATATCATGATCAAAGGGAGGAATAAATGCCAAAAACAATTATCTAAAATAAATTATCATATAGAAAAGCAAGAAAAAGAATTATCAAAAGGGGAAAAAATTAACTATTAAATGAATATAATCTTATAGCATTTGTTTTAAATAGTATTGAATTTTCTGATTAATATTTTTAAACAGTTTGATCTGCTGTACTAAGTGAATGTTTTGTGGCTAACAGTACTTAAGTACAAGCTAACTTGTACTTAAAGGCAAACAAAAAGTCGATCAAATTATACTTTCTCTTTTCTGACTTTTCATAGGTTTTATCCTTTGGCAGGCTACAGGTTTTCAGTTGTCATCTGCCAATAAACTAGAGATACCAGAATAAAATGATGGTCTTAAGTTTAAATTCTCGACAGATGGAACAAATACAAAACTTTCAAATTTAGTTTGTAGGACAATGTATAAAGAACTGCTAGGGTAGTAAGTGTCACAGAAACTATATTTTGACAGTTTGGAAAAAGTTGCACAGTGGGTTTAAAATGTAATATCTTGGAAGCATTGCCATTTATTTACTTACATGTTATTAACTTAAAAGTAAATAGTTATTGAACACCTACTACTTGAAAAATGTTGTTAAACATTAGAAACAAATGTAAATAAGACCAGGATCTCTGCCTGAAAAGCATTTGTAGTCTAGTACCAAGAAGAGAAAAATAGAACCATAACACAATATTGGATGAGAAATACTATAAGAAACGTTATATGGGTTCATTCACCGCCCCCCTCAAAAAAACCATGAAAGATCTTATAAATAAATCAGAAATTTGTATTCATTATGTTTAAATTTTTAGAATGGCATTTAATACGTATATAAATAGTGCCTATAAGAATATTGGATGTCAAGATTAGCTATTGATGATCCTGCTGCTTTACTACCTGAGAAAGTTTGATGAGTAATTGTACAGACAGATGTAATAATGTTAAGAATCTTTGAGAGTGAGTTGGGCACAAAGAGAATAAACTAAGGAAGCATAAAGATTAATTGTTCTCATTCCCATTTCTCTCCCATCCCATAACCAAGATGAATGTTGAGATGTGTATGTGCATGTGTGTGTGTATTTATGCTGTGTGTGTGTGTGGGTGCGCGCACGCGTTTACTACACAATATGTAAGGACTATTTTCCCTCTACTAAATCCACATATTTATCTCTGCCAACTCTTTTTCTTCCTTCATATTTTGAGGGATGAAGGGTATTGTCCAGTCTTATTATTGCAGGTATGTTTTGCAGTCACTCTTTCTTGTTTTCTCATGGAATCTGCTCTTTTGATTATTTCCTCTGTCTCTCTGCCTCTTAAATAAAGAGTCATCAGACTTTTTGGTGGGGAGGAGAGGGGGGAGGTGGTAAAGGGCCAGATAGCTAATATTTTAGGCTTTGTGAGCCATAGGACTTCAGATTCAATCTGACAAGGTGGCGTATAAGCAGCCATAAGCTATATAAATTAATTCGTTTGGCTGAGTTATAATAAACCTTTATTTACAAAAACAGATGATGGTCTGGATTTGGCCCATATTAATAGTTGTTTGACTCCTACCTTAAATGATAAACCTCTCCTTCTACTGGATTATTATTATTTTTAATTAATTAATTTTTTAAATTAATTTCAAGTATAGAGTACATTGATTAAACATCTATATAGTTCATAAAATGTTCCAATTGCTCCCTCCCTCCCCCGGCCCTTCACCTAGCCACATATTAATGCTAACTGCATCCTCTATGCCATGCTCCCCATCCCCATGACCATCTATCAACTCCCCTCTGTCCATTACCAAATTGTCCACTATATTTGTGAGTCTGTTTTTGATTAGTTTGTTCTTTTTGTTCCTTAGATTCTTCATATAAGTGAAATCATATGGTATTTATCTTTCTCTGTCTGACTTATTTCACTCAGCATAAGAAACTCTAGGTCCATCCATGTCATTGCAAATGGGAGGATTTCTTTCTTTTTTTTTTTTTTAATGGCTGAGTAATATTCCATTGTGTATATGAACCATAACCTCTTTATCCAGTTGTCTGTTGGTGGGCATTTAGGTTACTTCCATATCTTGGCTATTGTAAATTGTGCTGCCATGAATATTGGGTTGCATAGATCTTTATGAATTATTATTTTGGTTTTCTTTGGATAAATATCCAAAAGTGCAATTGCTGGGTCAAAAGGTATATCCATTTTTACTTTTTTGAGAACCCTCCAGACTGTTTTCCACAGTGACTGTACCAATTTGCAATCCCACCAACAATGTACAAGGGTTCCCTTTTCTCTGCTTCCTCACCAACATTTGTTGTTTTTTGATTTATTGATGATAGTCATTCTAACAGTTATAAGGTGATATCTCATTGTGGTTTTAATTTGCATTTCTCTGATGATTAGCGACTTTGAGCATCTTTTCATATGTCTGTTAACCCTGTGTTTTTCCATCTTGGAGAAGTACCTGTTCAAGTCTTCTGCCTATTTTTTAATTAGAGTGTTTGTTTTTTTGTTGTTGAGTTGTATGAGTTCTTTGTATATTTTGGATACTAACCCCTTATCAGATAGATGTATTGTTGGAGAATACCTTGTCTCAATAAGTTGGTTGTCTTTTTGTTTTGTTGATGGTTTCCTTTGCTGTACAAAAACTTTTTAGTTTGATATAGTCCAATTCATTTATTTTTTCTTTTGTTTTCCTTGCCTAGGGAGATATATCCGAAAAGAAATTACTGTTAGTAGTATCAGAGAGTTTACTGCCTATGTTTTCTTCTAAAAGTTTTATGGTTTCAGGTCTTATATTTAAGTCTTTAATCCATTTTGAATCTATTCTTGTATACCGTTTAAGAAGGTGGTCCAGCTTCTTCTTTTTTTGCATGTTTCTGTTCAATTTTCCCAACATCATTTATTGAAGAGACTGTCTTTACACCATTGTATATTCTTACCTCCTTTATCATATATTAAGTGAGCGTATAGGCATGGATTTATTTCTGGGCTCTCTATTCTGTACCATTGATCAATGTATCTGTTTTTATGCCAGTACCATGCTGTTTTGATTACTGCAGCTTTGCAGTATAGTTTGATATCAGGTAATATGATATTTCTAACTTCATTCTTCTTTCTCAAGATTGCCGTCTTTTGGGGTCTTTTATGGTTCCATATAAATTTTAGGATTATTTGTTCTCTCTCTCAGAAAAATGCCATTGGTATTTTGGTAGGGATTACACTGAATCTATAGACTGCTTTGGGTAGTATGGGCATTTTAGTGATGTGATTCTCTCTACTCATGAGCATGGTATATGCTTCCATTTATTTGTTTCTTCTTCAATTTCTTTTTTCAATGACTTACAAATTTTTGAAAACAGATCTTTTACCTCCTTGGTTTATTTACTTCCCAGGTATTTTATTGTTTTATTTTATCGTTTATTGTTTTCAGTACAACTGTAAATGGGATTGTTTTCTTAATTTCTCTTTCTGAAAGTTCATCATTGGAGTATAAAAATGTCACGATTTCTGAATATTTATTTTGTAATCTGCTACTTTTCTGAATTCATTGATCAGTTCTAACAGTTTTTTGGTGGAATCTTTAGAATTCTCTAAGTATATTATCATGTCATCAGCAAATAACGAGAGTTTTACTTCTCCCTTTCCAATTCAGATGTCTTTTATTTCTCTTTCTTGTCTTCTTGTTGTGGCTAGGATTTCCAATACATTGATGAAGAGGAATGGTGAGAGTGGGCAACCTTGTCTTGATCTTAAGGAAAATGCTTTTAGCCTTTCCCCATTGAGTATGATGTTAGCTGTAGGTTTGTCACATATGGCCTTTATTATGTTGAGGTATGTTCCCTCTATTCCCAATTTGCTGAGTTTTTATCATAAATGGATGTTGAATTTTGTTGAACACTTTTTGTGCATCTATTGATATAACTGAATGGTTTTTATCTTTCGATTTGTTAATGTGATGTATCTCATTAATTGATATGCAGATATTGTACCAAACTTGCATCCCAGGAATAAATCCGACTTGATCATGGTGTTTGATATTTTCAACATATTGCTAAATTCAGTTTGCTAATATTCTGTTGAGAATTTTTACATCAACATTCATAAGAGATATCTACGTATAGTTTTCTTTTTTTTTTAATGTCTTTGGTTTGGGAATCAAAGTAACGGTGGCCTTTTCAAAGGAGTTAAGGAGCCTTCCCTCTTCTTGGATTTTTTGGAATAGTTTGAGAAGAATAGGTGATAATTCTTCTTCAAATGTTTGGTAAAAACCACCTATGAAGCTATCTGGTCCAGGACTTTTGTTTTTTGGGAGGCTTTGGATTACTGATTCTATTTCATTGGTGGTAATAGGTTGGTTCAGACTTTCTGTTTCTTCTTGACTCAGTCTTGGGAGATTGTTTGTTTCTAGGAATGTACCATTTCTTCCAGATTGTCCAATTTATTGGCATATAATTACTCGTAGTATTTTCTTATGATCCATTGTATTTCTGTAGAGTGCATGGTTATTTCTCCTCTTTCATTTCTGATTATTTATTTCAGTCTTCTCTCTTTTTTCCTTGATGAGTCTGGCTAAGAGTCTGTCAATTTTGTTTAGCCTTTCAAAGAACCAGCTCTTAGTTTCATTAATCTTTTGTATTGTTTTTCTAGACTCTATTTCATTTATTTCCCCTCTGATCTTTGTTACTTCCTTTCTATTCAATTTGGGCTTGGTTCGCTGTTATTTTTCTAGTTTTTTTTTTTTTTTTTTAAGTATAAGGTTAGATTATGTATTTGAGCTTTTTCTTATTTCTTGAGGTAGGCCTGCATTGCTATGAATTTCACTCTTAGGACTGCTTTCACTGTGTCCCATAAATTTTGAGTCGTGTTTTCATTTTCATTTGTCTCTAGGTATCTTTTGATTTCTTCCTTAATCTCATTCATAACCCATTCATTGTTTAGTAGCATGTTATTTAGCCTTCATGTGTTGTGTATTTCCAGTTTTTTTCTTGTAGTTGATTTCTAGTTTCATACCATTGTGATGAGAGAAGAAGGTTGATATGATTTCAATCTTCTTAAATTTCTTAAGACTTGATTTGTGTCTTAACACAAGTTCCATGTGCACTTAAGAAGAATGTATATTTTGCTGAAAATATCTATTAAATACATCTGGTCTAGTGTGTCTTTTAGGCCCTTTATTTCTTTGTTGATTTTTTTCTAGAAGATCTGTCCATTGATGTCAATGGGGTGTTTAGGTCTCCTATTATGAGTGTATTAATGTTGGTCTCTCCTTTTATGTCAGTCAATAATTGCTTTATGTATGTAAGTGCTCTTATGTTGAGTGCATATATGTTTTCTAGTCTTATGTCCTCTTGATTAATCGATCCCTTTATCATTATGTAATGCCCCTTTTTGTCTCTTATTATAGCCTTTGTTTTAAAGTCTATTTTATCTGATATAAGTATCTCCAACCCAGCTTTTTTTTTATTTCCATTTGCATGAAATATCTTTTTCCATCTCTTCACTTTCAGTCTGAGTGTCATTTGATCTGAAGTGGGTCTCTTGTCGGCAGCATATGAATGCGTCTTGTTTTCTTACCCATTCAGCTACTCTATGTCTTTTGATTGGAGCATTTAATTTGTTTACACTTAAAGTGATTACTGATAGGTACATAGTTACTGCCATTTTATTATTAATATTTGTTTTTTCATTTTCTTTTTTACCTCTTCTCTTTTTACAGAAGACCCCTTAACATTTCTTGTAATACTGGCTTGGTGATGAATTCCTTAAGCTTTTTCTGTCTGAGAAGCTCTTTATCTCACATTCCATTTTAATCAAAAGTCTTGCTGAGCATTATAACCATTATTTTGAACTCTGTCTCTGGTAGGTTGTTTGCCTCCATTTTATTTAGCTTATTTTCTGGAGTTTTCTCCTATTGTTTTATTTGTGGCATGTTTCTTTGTTTTCTCATTTTATTAGCCCCTCTGTGTTCATTTCTATGTGTCATGAATATTTGTTTTGTCTCTCAGCCTTGGCCAGATGGCCTAATGTGGAAGGTGTCCTGTGTGGCCCAGTGGCGTACTCTCCCTGATCCCTTATGCCGGGGCTCTTGATGTGATCTTTATGTGGGTTCTGTGTGATCTTCTGTTGTTGCCAAGCCTTTATTGTTAGTAGATTAGTTGATGGGATTAACGCTCAAGATAATTGTGGGTACTGGCTGCACCCACAGGGTAAGAGTTGCTGTATGGGGGCTGACCCCACTGAGTGGGATTTGCCCTAGCAGGCATGTGTACTTGTTGCAACCACCCTTTATGTGTACCACTAATGGGGCTAGTCAGGAATTGCTCCGTTGTGATCTAGAGCCAGCCTCCAGATACATTGGTTTTGTGGCTCCTAGAGAGGGGCTCCTCCACAGGCCAAGGTTAGACACTGCTTTTGATTGCTCAAGGCTACCTGGTAGGAAATACAAAGTGATCCATAGACGGTTGTTGCCTATGCTGGATCTATAGGTAGGTGGAAGAGACAACGCTGTAGGCAGTGGTCTGTTATACCCCGTCCCTGATCTATGGCAGTTTAGCAAAGAGACCAGTGCTCCTCAAGGCCTGACATTGCCTGTCTGAAACTAGATGAGCCTCTGGGTGATAAGTATGTTGGGTGGCTCAGGGACCCCGGGAGTCTCCTGGGTCTATTAAGTAAATTTCTCCCTGTGACTCCCTGTATAAGTTTCTACTTGTAACAAGGTCAACTGCTGCCCCCTCGGGCCTGAATATGCTACCCCCAGAGCAGGGGCAGCTGCCTATTAACGTGCAGTAGGTACTATGTGTATTGGATGGGGCAGGAGCTCAGGGAGTCAGGCCAGTACAGACTCCTGCAATCCCCTCAAGAGACATTGCAGCTCGTACAGGAAGCAGTGGTCTGTCCACAACTGTTTTCCTCGAAATATGCTCACAGTGCTAGCCAAGGTCTAGTGCCTGTGCTGACTGAACAACCCCAGAGACAAACAGGGCACGGGAGGCTATCTGTCAATGTGCTGCAGGCACTTCGTGCCTTGGGTGAAGTGGGATCTCAAAGAGACAAGGGCCATCAGGCCAAGACAGCCTTAGTTTTGCTGTTATTTCTGTGCCTGGTGTTCCAGTTGTAGTGATAAATCACAATGAGACCAGCTGCCATCTGAGGCAGCCCCACAGACCCCTGTGCTACCCGGACACAATATCGCAACTCTTGCAGGCAGCAAAAGTCTGCCTGCTACTGATTTCCATGCAGTGCCCACACTGTGCCAGCCAAAGTTTCTTGCCTGTGTGGATTGGGAGATCAGGGGAGGGGAGGGGCAAGGCTGTGCCAGTTCACTGTCAATGGGCTGCCGGGGGCAATTTGTGGATAGGATGGGCGAGGTCTCAGAGAGACAATGGTAGTCAGATCAATATGGCCTCAGTTTTTCTGCAGCTTTGCCGTTCGGGTGTTCCCACAGATGTCCCAGATCACAGCAAGGCCAGCTGCTGTCTGGAACTGGCCCACAGTTCCCCAAGATCCACCCAAGTTCCTGTTGGCAGCAGTGATCTGCCTAACCTTATCTCAGAAATGCACTTACAGTGCTGGCCGCCCACTGGGAATCTTGACTCTGAATCAGAGCAGGGCTTGGCATCCATCCAGCAACAAATCCCAAGGTATTCTGCAGGTTGGGTGGGGTGGGCTGACCCCCTTTGGCCAGTGCTTCCTAATGGCTCTGTGAGGGGTCTGCACAGTCTACCTGGTGCAGTCTGTAGATTGTCTGGTAGGGGAGCCGGACTAAGGCACAATGGTGGCTGCCCTTCCAACCCTCGATCTGGCACCAGGTAATGCAGACTTTCTCAGCATGAATCCCATGTGAGACTTTGACCCACCACCGGTGGCCCAGGTGAGTGTCAGCAGGTCAGAAAGCCTTTGCGTAGGTCTTTCAAAGTGACGTCTAGAGACTCAGTCTCCTTCCGTCTCAACCAGATAGCCAGGATCCCCTCTGGTTTTTAATAGAGTTATTGAAATCTCTTCTCTGGGCTGGGACCCTGGGCTGGGGAGCTCCCAAATGAGACCAGGACTCCTCTCTCCTTCAGGAGAGCCTCTGCAGCCTCACTCTCCCTCCTGGTGATCCTCCAACCCCCATGGATGTGAGTCCAGCCCAATTAGCAACTTTGCCCCCTCTATCAGTTTCAGTGTGGCTCCTTTATATTATCAGATATAGATGTTACAATCAGCTAGATTCTTCACATCGATTATTTTATAATTCGGTTGTAATTTCAATGCAGTGCTGAGAGGAGATGAATCCTGCTTTTACCTAGTCCTCCATCTTCCTATATTTAGGGTCTTCTACTGGATTATTTTTAACTGCACCAAAATATTTGTATCGCCCATTATAAAGAGTAATATTACAAAAAAAAAAAAATCCATGTAGCATTTGCCTAATACTTGAAAATTATAAATCAAGAAATAAAAGATAAATCTGTTAAATAAAAACTTTCCCCCAATCTTGACAAAAAATAGCACAAATGACCTTCACAAAAATACCTTGAAGGTCAAATCTAAATTTAGAATTTTTGGCCTTCTTGAAATTCCACAACAGACATGATGGCAGAGAGAGGAAATGCCATTCTTACCTTTTTTTCATTTCTTATTCTCTTCCTTTCTTCCTGAAGGACAGAGATTCTTCACTCCTCATGCCTAGTAGAGTGTGGTTTGCTCTCAACCTCAGAAATGAGTTCCCCTGAAAGTTCTGGGGCAAGTCTGGGGCCATATGACTATAGAAATTCAGAGTCCCAGGTACAAAGAGTATTGTTGAAAAAGGATGGCATGATGCTCAAGAGGACACATCTTCTTTCTTAC
>NW_006436298.1:1655071-1669459 GCF_000325575.1 Pteropus alecto
AAGCAGAGTCCAGTGTGGGGGATTCTCTTACTGGGGTCTAGATACATTGATGCGTTCAGAAGAACACCTATGTCTCAATTAGAAGTACTCAAATTAATTTTGATTTTTATTATGGGTTTAATTGTGTCCCATCCAAAATTCATATGTTTAAGTCCTAACCTCTAGTATCACAGAATATTACCTGGAAATAGGGTCACTGCAGATCTAATTAGATAAGATGAGGTCATACAAGGGAGGTATGCACTCCTAATCAAATATGAACTGGTGTCTTTATAAACGGAAAATTTGGACACTGACATACCTACAGGGATAAAGTCATATGAAGATGAAGGCAGAGTTTGAGAAGATGCTTCTAAATAAGAGATTTCTTATTAGATTGTATGTAGAGTATGACAGAAAGAGAAGAGTCAAGAAGGAACCCAAGGATTAGGGCCAAGAAATAAAGTAAATGGACATGAGAAAACCACAAAAGTCACAGGCCTGTGAATATAATTTAAAATTTTAATTTTGGCTAAATTTGAGTAAAACATCCTTCAGACATCTAAGTGGAGGTATTCAGTAGGTAGCTGAATGATTCAAGAGAAATAAAATTTTTGACCTCTCGACATATAAGATGTTATAGAAAACACATTTATACATTATAGTTGCTTTGGTGAAGGGTTTATGTCTGGTTGATCACCACTGACTTAACGACATATAGCACAATGATGGGCATAACACAGAATGAACTCAATAACTATTTTGTGAAGAAATACAAGGAGAGAATAATGAAAAACAAAAGAGAAAAAAATGGAAAGAGAAAAACTAGTAATTTTATGTGCCTTGGCAACATTTATGTAGCACTATCCATTGTTTCTTAACATTTAACATACCATCCTATACCCCTGAAGGCAATAAACTTTTAATGGGTGTTAATACTTTATTATGTGAACTACTTCATAAACAACTATTCCAGAGACTGAGATAAAGCTGGATTAAGTAACTCATCATTAAGTGGCTGGTTTAAGAGCTTAAGTATGTCTACATTAAATAAATTGCTAAATTTTTACATCAGTTCGAATTATATAAATATTACATGTTATTACAGCTACACACATTCATTCCTTTGTTCTTTTATTCATTCAAGAAATATTTTTGAGGGCTTGAAATTGTTTTAAGTTTTGGGATACTCTAGTGGAAAAAATAAAACAAAAGTCCTTCCCCCAGGTTGGGGGAAGGAGACAAGCAATAAAAAAGATAGACATCATATATAATTAAATTATACAACAATTTCAGAGTTATATTACCTTATGGAGAATGGAAAAAGTAGAGAAAGATAGAAAGAATAGGTAATGTTGTTTGGCTGACAATTTGAAATGAGGTGGTCAATAGAGAAGTCTTTTTAAGGAGCAGACATCTGAACAAAGATTTGAAAGAGCTGTTTAGTTATTCTAGAAAGACAGAAAAATCAAAGTAAAGACCCTAGGTGGAAATATGCAGGCCTGTTAAAGTGGCAAGGGAGCCAATTGAACAGAATGAATGAGCAGGTGTGTTCAGAGAGGTAATAAGATAGGTGCAGAGAAGGGTGATCATATAAGATCTTATAGCTCTAGTAGCTATATTTGACAATATAAAGAAAATTATCAGAACATATTTGTGTTGAAGGGAACTTAATGATAACTTAACCCAACTTTCTTATTTTAGAAAGAAAATTGAGTCCAGAAATTGTAAGACACAGGCTCAAAAAATCATATGAATAATTTGACCCATCATTGGAACTTATAGGATAGAAACATGCGTTCTCAACTATACCAGTAAGTATGGTGCCTCTCAGAGCAATGATTCTCATATGTAGTGTGCATCAGAGTCACCTATGGGGTTTGTTAAAACATGGCTGCACCACCAGCATTTCTGATTCATGAAGTCTTGCTTTGGACCCTAAAAATTTACATTTTTAACAAGTTTCCAGGTGATATTAATACTGATGATCTGGAGACTGCTCTCTGAGAATCATTGTTCTAGACTCATGCTATAAACATACTTAATCAACAGTATATAAAGAATTGTATATTTTGATTTATCAACAAATTGCTTTGTCATTTAGATCAATCATAACTTCATGGAAATGCTAAGAACTTCCTTGCATGTTCTATGTCAATGTGATATAGCTTTCTTTTAGGATTCTTTTTCTAGAACTTGCAACATCTGTTCCTATTTTTATCTGGTCTCTTCATTACCCTTCCATTATCCCAGCTGACTACCTCCAGTTTCCTTTCAGAAGAGTTTTTTTTGTTGTTTTTTGGGTTTTTTTGTTTGTTTGTTTTTGTTTTTTGTTTGTTTTTTTTTTTTTTAGATCAGACTCAGGATCTGAGTTTAGAGATAAAATTAAAAGCAATATATAATTTGTGGAATACATAGTTTTGGGCCCCAAATGAGTTTATTGTCTCCAGAGTCAGTCAATATAAGTATACTTTTTCTATTTTAAGATTTTAAATTCTCTTCAAAATGCATCAGAATGAGAATGTCTAACTATTTTTTCTACAGTAGAGTATACTACAAAATTGGAGAATATTCAGTTCCATACGGATTTTTATATCATTATATAAAGCCATAGGAGCCAAATATCAATAGACAAGATAGGGAAAAAAAAAAAGAAAAGAAAGAAAAAGAAAACCAGTCCTGAGAATTACACCAGTGTCAAGAGAGAAAGCAATTTCAAACCGATTTTGCAAAATTGTTTCCTAATGCTCTCAGGTGGTTTCCAATTTTCTTGGCCAGATACTTTGGAGAACTCTTTTGACTTTCTTCCACATTGAAACCTAGAAAGTCAGAGGAATAAGATAATCTCAGTTAATTAAATTTAGAGACTATTTGTCTAATGGATATACAATAAATAATTAAGTTCTGTCATTTGTAATTCTTAAACTTTTTTAGACTCTGTATCTTTTCCTACATACCCGCTACCTTTATTATCTTTTCCTTGGATATTAGAAAGAAAATTGAGTCCAGAAATTGTCATGTCTCCCTTATGGCTTTTGTTAGTACTTATTTCAGAAGTCCAACATGAAAAATGCTGTTCATTTTTCAAAAATAAATATCCTGGCAAACTAGATATTTAATTGAAATCCTTCAACAGCTTTCTAAAATATATCATATAATGTCCAAAGTCATCTGGTGATGTGCTTAAAAATCTCTCTAACTCTGGTTTCAGTCTTGTCTTTCCCTCCTTCAAATAAAACTATTCAGTCAATCTAAACTAGTTCTATATTCTTGAATATATCATGCACTGTTTAATATTTAAGTCCATTTTTATAGTTGTTTACACTCCCTGGAGCACCCCTCCTCTTGTCTTCATGGTAAATGCTTTATATCTTTCAATTAATATTGGCACATGTTGAAAGGCATCACATTCTGTGGATCAAACTAGTCACTATGTCAATTAAGACTCCAGGGGCTAACAAAATAGATTGCAAAACGCTGGATATACGGAATATTGTGATTACGAAGAAAATTCTGATTCTGTATTCTAAATAGAATGTGTTTTAATATTCTAAGTGTTCATTGACTTTAATACAATTTTTTGACACAATTACATGAATAATCAGGGTGGGGTTGGCAGAGAAACCATTGATGTTCAAAATGTCATTTCAAAGAGATGTTACATATCTTCTTTCATATTCAATTCATTTTAATAACATGTAAAATTCTGATTGCATATTAAGTGTCTCCTTTTAAACTATTCTATCTGTGAAATGCTCAACAATTATTTCTGATGTCAAAAACAACACCAACAACATAGAGGCATCTTTTGTATAAAATCTGCTTTCACTTTGGCTTCTTTAAGAATGTATATTGTGACTTTACAGGTAGAATTACTCCTGATGAACTGCATTACGACAGTGAATCCTGATGGTAGAAAATATTTCAGCTTCTTAGACAATATTAATTTCACAGAAAGAGGAACTATTATTTAAATTGATTCTTAACATTTTTTTTTCTAATATTCAAATGTTCAATACCACCCATATCCTTTATCTTTGAGGTCTAGGCTGAAACTTCTCATTTTAGTTACAGTATTTGAAATTAGCTGTGTCAATTTTTAAATTTGGTGTATGAATTATTCATTTTCCAAAATGCACAGACTTTCTTTTCTTCCAATATTCACATCAATAGTACAAGAGCTTTCTATGGAAGTGTTTTGATATAAACGAAATCAAATAATCTAAATGACAGTGTTTCTGTGTGCTCTATACCCAATTTGCTTAGATAGATTTTGATTCTCTTTCCAAAATCAAAGTCATAAATAGCTCCTAATGGAAAAAATCAGGTGATTAAGTCTTGTCAAATATTTAGCCAATAGGAAGATGATGAACTGCATGCTTTTAAAGAGTTGTTTTAAATCAAAGATTAAAATTTGATTTTGCTGTGATAAGTAGAAATCCTACAAAATTCAATATTGAGACTACACCATCAATTTGAACAATATTTAGTAGAAGCAATTTTGCATATCATTTTGAAAATAAGTTAGAGCCAAAATATGCAGTCTGTCTTTGCATTTGCTGCTATTCAGCATTTTCTGATTTAAAAAAATGTATAACATTAACATCTACAGTTTTAGCTACATATAAATGGACAATTTAGTGAGATATATAGAGTTTAAAGAAATATTCTTTATGCTAGTTTTTTAAGTATAATATAATCTCATTTATTTCTCCACTGTTAATTATTTTTTTGTATTTTATATCTTTTACTAAACTCTTGAATATATGGGTCTGGAACTTAGGAAAAATTAATATATGGAACTGAAGATGAAGATAAAGATGCAAGATATATATTTAAGTATATGACAAGACACAGAATTAAGGATACAAATATAGATTTTTTTACAAATATAAATTTTTAATACACCAAATATTAATAATAGTTAAAAGTATAGGGGTAAATGTGATTTATGTACAGTAAGATAAGAAAGCCAAAAACATCTCTGTAAACACCAACAAATAAGAGAGATCATAAGAAAAATAGGACTACACAAAGAAGATTAAGATGAAGAACAGCCGGAGAAGAACAGAAATCAAGCAAACATGGTGTCAATAAAAGAAAGTTAAGAGACGGCTTCAAGGCGGATGGAAAAGTCCAAAAACACTAGGTCAAGTTAAATAAAAAGTATTCTCTTTAATAGCAGTGAGTTGGATGATAAGTTTATATGATTTCAGTGGAGTCTTTGCCTACAGCATATTGCTAATAAGAAGGGTAAGAGAGTGAATAATGATATGTGATAATGTTTGAACTGAAAAAGTAGATTTTTCATTCAATAGTTGTGAGAAAATGTGACAGAGGCCAATTTGAGGTAAAGGGAAGCTGGAGAGCTTGAGAAAAATGGAAGATTGCTTAAAATCTGAAGGAAAGATTCAGTAAATATGCTTGAAGAGAATGTCTAACTGAAAAATCAAAAACCTTGAAGTATAAGAAGAAGTGGAGACTGATGGAGAAGCAGGAAGAGTAATGCAAGGAAAAGTGTGGATAAAGGAAATCTGTCAGCTGCTTCTGGCATAGATATAAATAGTCCTTCTTGGATACCTTCTTACAAAAAAATGGGAACAAGAAAACAATTGGAGGGATAAGAGCCATTGTCAAAAATGAAAGACAATGAGGAAAGAAAGTCTGTTTGATAATAATAAAGGCTAAGCTGAGATTGGAGACCATGAAATTGTACTGGTGAATTTATATAACTGTGATTTTTTTTTGCCTGTGTCATGGTAGTCACTCCATTTACTTTTATGCAGTTTTTTGTTTGTTTGTTTGTTTGTTTGTTTTTACTGTAGAACTGCAGAGAATAATAGAATTTTGATCTTGTTTTCTAGATGTCTTCCTATATTCATGTCCACTGTGTCCTAGGTCCTAAGTCTGCTAGGCTCTTATGCTTTATCACCAGGGACTACCTAGATCTTCATGTAGTCAAAGGCACTTTGTGGATTTTTCAGGGGCTTGTTAACTAATTGTACAATTATCTATTGATATTATTATCATCGCCAAGGATGAGTTTGATTGAAATTCATTTTTTTTGCTATAATCTATACTATTAAAATATATGTTATATAATGTCAACAGACTTATTTTCAGTGTGCATGAAAAAATTTGCTATTATAATATGTCATTTGGGAGCTGAAATATAGCAGTATGGAGAAAGGGGACTTTCCTAAGGCAGTCTTATTGCAAGTAGGAAGACAGGACATTATAACAAGGAGTAGTTTCTTGGGTAAAACAATTTTTATAATAGTCATAGAAGTAGTCTGTGCATGTGCGTGTGTGTGTTTATCTGTCTATGTTTATAAGTAAAATAGAAAAAGAGAAATATTGTCTATTGGCTTTAATACAGAGCAAATAATTTGTATAACTTTATTCAGTTATATTATTAGGTATAGCAAACATTTTTTTCCATATATTTTTGAGGAAGAATTAAATGAGTTTGGATCCAGGCATTAATTGCATGTTGTTTTATTTTGTTTTGTTTTAATGGCCAAGCAGAAATCAAGATAAACTATCAGGCCTCCTGATATCCAAACAGTATTTATTCAGGCTTGGAATTTTCAGGTAACTCAATTGTTCATTTCATTTTAAAAATGACAAACCAATATACTTGTCCACCTCTAAGTTTTATCCCTGGGAAAAAGAGCTTGTGTACAATACATTTCAGACTTTTTACATGGTACCAATAAATAATGTCTAACATTTCAAACTTAAAATTTTAGAATTATCTGATTCTTTTCTACCTCCTTAAAGCTCATATCTAATTTGTCTTATACTTTAGTAACTTCTTTTACAGTTTACACACTACTTTTGTTATAATTTGAATTTGAATGATCTCATACTTAAACTATTATAAAACCTTCCTGATTTCCCTAAAAGCAGTTCATCTACACCCCCCACATTTCTCTCTTACACATAACCATCAGATTAATGGACCCCAAATGCTTGTTCAAACATAACACTCTCCTGTTTAGAAACTTTGCTTGACTACCCATCAGAATATAAGAAAATTATATCAAAGGTACCTTAAAAATTAGATTCTTTGATATGTAGTTGAGAAAAATGAGGCTTACAGAGAGAAAATTACTTTACTATTACCAAGACCTTTTCTAGGTAGCATGTATAAGCATTGAGTAAAAGAGATGAAGTCTTTAACCTTACAGAGCTTACATAAAAGGTTGTGATGAACAGTAAGTACTTTAAAAATATATAATTAGATAATGTAATGACAAGTTTTGATTGGTGCTGTGACGTAAATTAAATCTGGGCAGTAGGAGAGGACATGGTGTATGTGTGTGGGGGGGTTCTGGGTGTGATGCATGGATGATATTTTATTATTTTTTATTTTTTTAAATTAATTAATTAATTTATTTTTATGGCAACATGAGTTAACGAAATCCAATAAGTTTCAATAGTACACTTTATAGTAAGGCATATATATATATATATATATATATATATATATATATATATATACACTGTGTGTTCACCTCTCATAGTTAGATTTCTTTCTGTCACCACATATTTTAGAGACTGTGGTTAGGGATGGCCTTTCAGAACAGATGTCTTTTTCAGAAGAGAGTGAATGTGAATTAAGTTAACCTTGAATTGAGTGAACCTTGAAGATATCTTGATGTTTGGGGAAAATCATTTCTGGCAGAAAAAAAATAAAGTGCAAAGTCCCAAGGCAGGGATGTGATTGGCTGTTTGAGAATAGCAAAATGGCCAGTGTGGCTAGAAAGAATAAAGCTTGGGGGTGAGAGGTCGGAAAAAGAAATTATGTCAGAAAAGTATTTGGGGGGAGATTATATAGTTAGTTAAACCATAGTAAGGATTTACTTTTATTCTACCTTTAACAGAATATCATTTGATGATTTCAAGTAGGGGGCGTGACATAATCAGATTTACTTTTTTTTAATAGTATGAGAAATTATGGAAAGAGAGTATGGAAGTCTAGATGAGAGGTAATTTTGGTAGTGTTGATGGTGCAGAAAAGTGATTAGATTCAAGTATTATTTTAAAGGTAGAACAGATATGCTATTATATTGTAAGTACAGTATGGCAGAAAGAGAAGAGAATAGGAAATCCAGGGCTTAGGGCCAAGAAGTTGGGCAAAGGAACATGGGAAAAACACAGAAGGAACATGTCTGTGGATAGAATTTAATTTTAATTTCGAGTGAAACATCCATCAGACATCTAAGTGCAGGTATTCATTAGGTAGTTGAATGTCTGAGAGGAATTAAATTTTGAAGTCTTCGACATGTAAATCATAGCAAAACTGCTCCTTGACTAAATGACATCCATTTCTAATTTTACTTTATGAATAGCATCCTCTTATTACCGATGATAACCAGAGACATTTCTAATCTTTTTTTGCAGACTGGGGTGTTCAGTAAAATGTTCCCATAAGTTGTTGGGTGAAATTTCCAGGAAGACAATTTAAGGGAGTCAATTTAGCCAGGAAACTTACTTTTTGTGCTTTTCTCCCCTATCTTCTCCCTAATTGATCACGAGGTGATCCAGTACCTAAATGTAACATTGAGGACGGGAGAAACAATGCTATTAGGTCCTGGGTCGCAGATGAATGTGTGAAACTTCCGTATCTGCTCCAAACTAGCTACTTTTGAATTTCTTTTTAATGTTAGAGAAAAGTATTTATTTTGCTTAAGCTATTCTCTTTCATTTGTAAGAAGTCAAATCTAATTTAAACGAGGAGCAACGCACTTAAGGTCGCAAAATTGCATGAGCTCACTGAGGGAGTGAACGTAAATAATAGCGAAGAAAGTGAGGACAAGCTTTGATGCACACCAACATTAGAGGACTGAGGGTGAGAACATACTACCACTGAACACTGAGGTAGAGCGGCCAAAGAAGTTTAAGACCAAGAAGTCTGACCATTGAGTTTGGAGTTAGGGATACTGATAGTTGGGGACTCAGTGGAATGGTAGTAAAGCAGAGTTGTTTGAAGATCAAGTGCAAGAGTGTGTGTGTAATCATCTGTTTTAAGATCATTTTTTTAAGTTGATGAATCTCAAATAATAAGTAGCTTAAATAGAGATTTCTCTGGGTGAGGGGGATTTACTGACCTCAATACTGTCCTTTATGCTATATTTATGCCATTATATAGATATCTTATTTATAGTTTTTGATCTGAGTCTTATTTGGTTTTGTTCCTTTGTCATAGTCTCAGGATATTTGTAAGTGTCAGGGAAAGTATATTACAGATTTAAGGAAAAGAAAAATAGGGTAAGACAAAGTCGAGATCCTAGCATATATACCATTATTATTCTTATATTTCAAAATTAGAGAATAGACATTTTCCATAATATTAAATGTTTTACTAAAACATATTTTTGATGTATACACAGATTTTTAAAAATGTCATCATATTAAGTTATCATAAATTATAATTAGCTTAAAATTAGAATCTTTGTAAGTGAAGAAGTGAAGTGAAAGAATGAACATAAAAGACATATGTGATAATGGTCATTCTAAGATCAATGTGTTGTATAGTTTTCTGTCTAGAATTCCACAGGTCTTATAACACAGATTATTAGGTTTAGCAAAGCTCTGTAACTATGAAGTTTTGCTAAATGATTTCAGAATTTAGAGTAATTTTCTGCAGGTTCATATGTATTTTTTAAATGGAATTTATTACGATGCAAATGCTCATAGAAAAGTCAGATTAACTTTGCCTCTTGTTCTGCTAAAGAATTTCAATCTAGAAGCCTTACAATCCTGTTCCTCATCTACTATATGCTTATCAGAGAAGGCAGAAATTCATCATTTGGAAAACAAACAAACAAAAAAAAACCACAGGGATCCCCATGCAAGTGAGAAGATAATGTTATACAGTTTATGATTGAGAAGTCTTTTCTACTCACATAGAATATCTCTGAAAACGAACCCCCATTGACTTACTTTCCTCAAATCCTCTGTTTTACAAATTAGAATACAAAGCCCACCTCCTTTCTTATGCCTTTGTCATAAGCTGGAGTCAACATTTATTACACTATTTTCTGACCTGTTGGCTTTAGCACATGGTATCATATATTTTGGTATTATATTTTATTTTTCTCTACACTATCTTTAGATTGCTACACTTTCATAAGTCGTTTTATCACACTGAAGTTCCTTTGTTAAAGCATGTCATAAAATGGTGTTTTACTGTTCATCTTAGTTTTTTTTATTTAATATTGTCTGTTTCTTTTTCATGTGTTGATAGGAAAAAATCTCCCTGTAATAACTCATAAGATACATAAGGAAAAAAATATCTCCCTGTAATAACTTGTAAGATAATAGTTTATTAAGAATCTGTAAATCACTTTTTTCAATTAAAAAAAAGAATCAACCATTCGTCAAAAATTTAATTTTTAAAACCTTCAGTCACAGTGGGAGAAAGAGAGAGACAGAGACACAGAGACAAGATTGGAGGGAGGGAATGGCAGGGGCTGATTATATTTTGCTAAAGCTTTCTTCATGAAAACTCTGATTATAAATATTTTATGATTTGTTTTGTAAGCTACTCCTAGTTAAGCCCCTATATCACTGAGAAGGATAAACATTAAATCATTGTGTCACTTTTTCTTAATAGTTTAGTAGCTGATAATATTGTTTTGAAGTATAGAAATATCTGGTCTCAATTTATCTATCCTCAATTATATTAGTTAGATAATGTTCCAGTAGTATTCTTTTTGATAGTTTACAATATTTTTTCTAGGTCCCGGCTTCTTTCTATTAAAAACAAAACAAAACAAAACAAAACAAAAACCTGAAGAGATTACAGCTTTATTTCGGAAAAATACTTTTTTAAAAAATAAAGGAGCCTTATTTCCTGCAATTTGTCTTACTTAAGGTAGCAAAAGTGAGTTAACACAGGAGTTTGGTAAAATAATATATAAACATATCTGTGTGATAAATTTTTTAAATTTCTATGTATCCATTAAAAGCAAGTTTTAGTGAATCTTTTAATGTCATGGAAATCTATTGTCCTCTTTTATGACATGATAAAAGGGGAAACAAATGGTATAATAATAAGATTCCAAGTTTATAAATAAAATGTAGTTTAAAAAATCTAGAAGGGAGTGTAGAACATGGCAGAGTGAGAGACTTCCTCAGATCTCTCCCCTTGAAACAACAAGCTGAACATTTAAAATTCAACAAAAAGCACCCAAACTGCACACCAGCACATCTGAGCATGGAATCTGCACATAAGAGCTACCACAGGTCAGAAACTTGGGTGTTGGGCTGTGGCCTGGGAGAAATAAAGAAGATGCCTCTCAAAGCCACCAGAGCTCTTTGCAGGAGGAGGGGGAAGGGAGAAGGTGTGGCGAGTTCCTTGAACAGCTCTGCCTGGGAGAGTTTGTGAGCTCCATGTGGTTAGCTGCAGGACTCAGTCATCAGGGCAGAAAGCAAAGAAACAGGACAGCAGAGAAACAACAATTGCTTTTTACCAGCCATGGTTGCAAAACTGAGACTGAGCCACAGCCCACAATCCAAATCCAGAAGGCCCCTCCCCCCGTACCCTCTAAGACCTAACACTGTGGAATCCGAGGGGAATCTGAACCACCACTATCGAAACTATCTCTAACACTGACAAGGATGGAAACTAAGGGTGGAGAGCATGATTAAATATCTATAAGAAAATAAAAAGGCATTTTTAAGGCTTTATGTAAAGCAGGGATCCAATAAGCTTAGACACCACCTACTGGAAACCAAAAGAATAGCATCTTCTTTGTAGCAGACTAAGAGAGACCTTTATATAATAAATCATCTTCCTGGAAAAAAAGCAGAAAATATTTGCATCAATGCCCAGAAGGAGAAATAGTCCATAAAGCAATATGAACAACCAAGGTGACAAGGCATGTCAGAAGGAAAGATAAAAATCTCAGAAAATAAACTTACAGACATAGAAATATGCTACTTAAATGACAGAGAAATCAGGATTGTATTTCTGAAAAAACTGAGTGTCAAAATGAGTCATATCGACAATTTCAGGAATAAAAAAACACCTAGATGATCAGAGCAAGACTGACCCTCAAAAAGAATAGAATAGATCTTCTGGAGATAAAAAACACACTGTAAGAGTTAAAAGAATGAAATAACAAGCTTGGGAGATAGAGTTGACCAAATGGAGGAAAGGATCAGTGATATTGAAGACAGAAATCTAGAAATAAATCAGAAGGAAGAAGAGAGAAACCGAAGAATGAAAAATAATGAAAGAGAAATTCAAGAAATAACTGATACCAACAAGAAAGGAAACATAAGAATAATGGGCATTTTCGAAGGCAAGGAAAAGGGACGGAGTCTAGAGAGTATTTTCAGACAAATAGTTGATGAGAATTTCCCAAATGTAAGGAATGAGCTGAAGATTGGAATTAAAGAAGACAACAGAACACCCAATTATCTCAACCCAAAAAGGCCTTCACCAAGACACATTGTATTAAAGTTATCAAAAATTAACGATGAAGAAAGAATTCTCAGGGAAGCCAGGGAGAAGAAAATGGTAACTTATAAAGAAAAACCCATTCGATTTTCTTTGGACTTCTCAGCGCAAAGCTTGCAACCAGAAAAGAATGGAATCAAATATTTAAACTATTAAGTGAAAGGAACTACTAACCTAGAATAATGTATCTAGCTAAACTCTCCTTTAGATATGAAGGAGAAATTAAGATCTTTCCAGACATACAAAAATTGAGGGGATTTTCCACTACGAGGCTTATGCTACAGAAAATACTGAAAGGGGTCTACTTACCTAAAACAAAATGACAAAAAAATAACAACAAAAAAACATAATTAAGAGTAAAGTAGCTATCAGGCAAATAGAAACAGAGGAGTGCAATCTTTCCTAAGAACAGGGCATTATAAGCTTAAAAAATAAGAAGAGAATTGCTCTAGCCATCTAGTAATGAACGTTCAGCATACATAGGGACAAATTCAGATAACAATGACTGAAAAGGGGAGGATTCAAAGATCTAAATTCACAAAGGGAAATGGAGATAAGTCATGAGCAGAAGAAAATGGACAACTGTATATATATAACTGTCCTTTACATATTTGTAATGGTAACCAAACACCAACGATTCAGAACTGAAGTATATAACATGAAACAAGAAGAACCAGAGAGAAAAACCACAGAAACCAAGCAAAATGAAGAAAACAGAAACACAGGGACAAGGAAGCAATGGAAACACTGAGCTACAAGAAAGCAAAAGATAAAATGGCTATAAGAAGACCTCATATTTCAATAATCACCCTAAATGTAAATGGATTGAACTCACCAATAAAGAGATACAGAGTTGCACATTGGATGAAAAAACAAAACCCAATCATATGCTGCCTCCAGGAGACGCATCTCAGTTCCAAAGACAAATATAAACTCAAAGTGAAAGGGTGGAAAATGATTTCCAGCAAATGGCATTGAGAGAAAAGCAGGAGTAGCTGTACTAATATTGGATGAAATAGACTTCAAAGTAAAAAAAGGAAAGGAAGATATTGAGAGACACTTCATAATAATAAAGGGAATCATGCACCAAGAAGACATAACACTTATTAATAATATCTATGCTCCCAATCAGGCATTCCCGTAATATGTAAAGCAATTACCAATAGAACTAAAGGGAGAAACAGACCAAAACACTATTGTACTAGGGGACCTAAATACCCCATTGTCGAATATGGACAGATCATCTACACACAATATCAATATGGAAATAACATGCTAAAAGACACATTAGACCAACTGGACATAATTGACATTTACAGAGCCTTCCATCCCCAAACAGCTTCTTATATATTCTTCTCTAGTGCACATGGAACATTCTCAAGAATCTACCACACACTGGGACACAGAGACAGCCTCAACAAATATAAGAGGATTGAAATTATACCAACAATATTCTCTGATCATAATGCTTTGAAACCTGAGATCAACTGCAAAAAGAAAGCGGGAAGAACCACAAATACATGTAGATTAAATAACATGCTACTGAAGAATAACTGGGTCAGATACCAGAAATAAAAAGAAAGATCAAGAGATACATAGAAAGAAATGATAATGATAGTACAAGATACCAAACTTTGGGACATGACAAAAGCAGTCAAAAGTGGAAAGTTCATATCATTACAGGCCTATCTCCCAAAACAAGAATGAGCCCAAATAAACAACCTAACTCTTCATCTTAAAAAACTAGAAAAGGAAGAACAAATGAAGCCTAGGTCAGCAGGAGGAAAGAAATCATCAAAATTAGAGCAGAAATAAATGGAATGGAAACAAACAAACAAACAAAAAGAAAAAATAAATGCAACAAAGAGATGATTCTTTGAGAAGGTTAATAAAATTGACAAACCCCTGGCTAGACTCACTAAAGAAACAAAAGA
>NW_006436298.1:1671402-1680359 GCF_000325575.1 Pteropus alecto
CCCCCCCCCCACAATGATCCAATGGGCAGAGGACCTAAACAGACACTTCTCCTTAGAGGACATGCAAATGGCCAACAAATATTTGAAAAGATGCTCAACATCACTAGCTATTAGGGAAATGCAAATCAAAACCACAATGAGATACCATCTCACACCTGTTGGAATAGCTATAAGCAACAGGACAAGTAATAAATATTGGAGAGGATGCAAAGAAAAAACGAACCCTCATAGATTGCTGGTGGTACTGAAAATTGGTACAGCCACTATGGAAAATAGTATGGAGCTTCCTCAAAAACTAAGAATTGATCTACCATATGATCCAGCAATCCCTCTACTGGATATTTACTCCAAAGACTTGAAAACCCATATTCAAAAAGATATTTGTACACTGATATTCATAGCAGCATTATTCACAGTGGCCATAACATTGAAGCAGCCAAAATGTCCTACGGTAGAGAATTGGCTAAGGAAGCTGTGGTACATTTATACAATGGAATATTACTTAGCCATAAGAAGAGATGAAATACTGCCATTTGTAACAACATGGATGGCCCTCGAGATAATCATGCTAAGTGAAATAAGCCAGACTGAAAAAGCTGAAAATCTCATGATATCACTTATATGTGGGATATAAACCTAAAAGCAACAAATGAACAGAACAAACAAACAGAGACTCATGAACATGGACTATAGACTAGTGGTTACCAGAGGGTAGGTGGGTAGGGAAGGAGGGGGGAGATAGACGAGGTGAAGGGGGTCAAATATAGGAGGGTAGGGGAGGTAAAGTGGGTAAAGGGGATCAAATATAAGGTAGCTGAAGGAAACTGGACTTTGAGTGGTAAACACAATAGAATATACAGATGTCAAATTATAATGTACACCTGAAAATTATATAGTTGTGTTAACCAATGTTACCCCAATAAACTTAATTTTAAAAAAATCTAGAAAGAAGCAGTTTACTTCTGGTTGTTTTTTAAAATTTCTAATGTTTGTACAAAGTATAAGCACTACTTTTATATTTTGTAAAATATTAAAAAATATAAAATCAAGTAAAAATTAATAATTTACAGGATTAAACAATTCTGGATCATATGACTTTGGAAATAACGGCCCTTATTATCTCTGAATCTGATCATCTGGGTTTAAGTAAAGAGCAGAACATGGAATTCTTAGAGCTAAATGTTGGAATGCATGTGCAGATGGCACAACCCCCAGGGACATGTGTTTCTTCAGGCACCCTTATATCTGCTGCCAAGATAGTACCAACCCACTATTTTGGAGTAAAGTCCATATATCACTTTCAAATGATGATGTTACAAGTACACTTGGACTCACTAACACTGTCTCTGACTAATTACAGTAAGCTTCAGTAAACCATGGAAATGTTACACACATGTGCACAGAGATGCATACACACAGAGATGCGCATTGACTTAATATCAAAAATTGACAAACAAAGCCCCAGTCTCCGTGCACCATACAGAGTCATGAAATGTTACTTGTGAATGGTGAAGCAAAGGCTGCATTAGGCATCACATGAAGCATAAATGATTCATCTATGCAGAGACTATTCTTATTTTGATCCTATATTTTATTTTTCCCTGAGTGTTTGAAAAACAGTGTGAAAAAATGCTCCTGAGAATTGAAATTCAGTGTAGAAAATGGTACAATAAATAAAACTCCATACAACCTATAGACAATTTTGATCATCCAGAGCACTCTTGCTAATGGTTGCAAGATTTAAGACCCAAACCATGAAAAAATTTTCTAGAAAGGGCTCTTGGCTTTGATATTCCCTTTTCATTCCAGGCTGAAGCAGTTTTAATTTACTAATGGTCAGAGATTCATGATATATAGTTCTACTTCATGAATTAGTCTATAATTGGCAGGGAGAATTTTCTAGGAGAGAGTCTTGAAAGCCTAAAGTTCTCTTTTTTCTCTTTCTAGACAGGAACTCTAAAATGTATATTAATTGAGAGCTTTATTAAACAAACTAATATAAATATTCTGTTTTCAAGGTGAGTTTATTTCATTATTATAATAGCTATAATAAAATATTGAGTAGTTTTATAAATTTCTATACAGTTTATTTCAAACTCATTAAGACTCCTCTACTTGGATAAGATTCGGACACGTTATCTTTCTTTGTAAAGAACTTTTCCATAAATAAAATGCCTTTATTCAAAAATTTGTCATGTTTAGCCAGCCAAGTATCTTGCAATAATGCTGACATTTATGTACGACAGTGTATTGGGGAATAAATAATTGCTGAATCTTTTATGATTGAATATTTTCCTTCAAAAACTTTATATTTCTGGTATATTCAAGATATTAAGAAAATTGACAAATAGATTAGATGATAGGATCATTATAAAAATGGATCTATTTTGATTAGAATACTTTATCCACATGTTACAAAATAAGGATATCATAAAATCTTCAAAATATGGTTTAATGATCACCTAATAATCCAAACCCTGAGCAGGCACTTTATATATATTATTTCTGTTAACACAACTCTACCAAGAGAGGTAGTTCTTTTAATTGTATGTTTGAGGTTTTAGCTAGTATTTATTAAGAGTTTTACAACAATTACTGACTTCAAATTATAACAAAGTAGTACTTTACAGATAAGAAAAACAAGAATCAGAGAATTTAAATAGATTTTCCAAAGTCATAAAGTTAGTAAGCGGTAGAGATGTAAATCAAACCAAAATTTCTATGATTCTAATTTATGGGTTTTTTTTCTCCAAAGATGTTTCCAAAGATAGATTTTCTTCTTCAATATTATTTACTAATATCCTAGAAGAGTATATGGACTTGTGAAGAAAAGACCATGCTCGATTCATGTTTATGTTGACGCAATACCTATAAAAGTAAATTAAACATAACAAGCCTTCAGTGGAAGTTCATTAAATCAAATTTAACATTATGAATCAGGAGCTTTATATGATTAGTCACTTCAGACATACTGAACATTAATCACTTAATAGATATTCATTGTTTATTTTATTACAAAAGGTAATTTTGTTGGGCCCACACAATCTATGTGTGTGTATATGTGTTTAATTTGATTGAATTCTAAGGTAATTTCACACAAACACATGCAAACACGGGATTTCCGGCTTTCCTTTGTTAACAATCAGCCCATCTTCCCCTATGGCAATAATTTGCTGTATATAGATAAACAACTGACCCATTTAGAGGGAACATGTGCTTTCCTGTTCAAAACAGTTCCTACTCCTTGCTGTGTCCCAGAACCAGCTTTCTTCCACTATAAAATTTATGTTATCTTCTTATCCTATAGGTAATTACACTGGTACTATCCTTTTGTACAATTTCATAGAACCAGATATTTCCTAAGCTGACACAATTCAGCAGAGATTTAAAAAAACAAAGCCCACAATCATGTTGCTTCAATATCATGTTGTGATATTCATTATTTTTATCTAATGGACACAATTTCACCTTATATTTGACATTGTTAAAGAACATTAGGAAACTGATATTAAAACTGATCTTCGCAATCTGTGCCCAGATTTCCACAAGAGCTAGGAGAAAAAATAATACCAGTAAAAAGTTACTTAAAATATTAAATAAATTATGAATCATCTTTTTCATGTGGTGGTGATGAAACAGTAGATGAAATTTGCTTCAGAGGAGGGTTTTCTCCATGAGTAGGACATTCAGGATGGCAAAGGGACTCCACAAGGAGAATGGCTATATGGTCATCAAAACAGTTGCTCTATCCAAACCACAGAGCATACCAGCTTTCTGCAATGGATTTATTTAGTTTAATAAATTTTATTAAACTCCAAATACTATATTAACATGTGGCCATAATTATAATCATAGTATAAAAATGATATGAAATTATTAGTGAGAAGGTTTAATTTTTTAGAATAAAGTCTTTGCAATCCAGTGTGTATTTTATACTTACAGTTCATGCAATGTATTTTGATGACAATGGACCTCTGCATATTCAGACTTCTGGTTAACACCATTCCCTTTTGTATTTGAATAACTTGTTTTCTAAAACAGAAATTGAACACAGGATAACTTTGTCTCAATTTTCACTTGAAAAGATGACTAAAACACAGTTTTAGTTTTCAAATAAATCTTACTGTTTAAATATTCTAGACATAGATTATTCAAATGTTAACTTAGATATACATAAAGTTTGAGTGACAAATTTTAATAACAGAAATGTTCCAACATCTCAAATCTTGAAAAAAGATTAGACGGGATTAGTAAGAATTTTTTTCTTTGCACTGCCATCGCTTAGATAAAGCACTAGCATACTATGCATGTAAAAACCCAAGAAAGCTTAATACAAAATAGAGGAATGTTTTACAAGGGTCTGTAAAGCAGCTATATAGGAAAGCAGTTACTTAAGTTTGTTAAACAGCATTCATGGAAGATTGCAATTTCTTGTTTTACATGAAGATGTTCTCTTCCTCAGTGTAGGTCTATCTTCATTAGAACTCATGGGGTGCTTAATCAATTGGAATTAATAAAGGTAGTGATGATGATACAATGTAGGAATTAATCTTTCTTTAAAAACAACACAAAACTCTGATGTTTGCTACTCAAGTAGCAAAGAAGTTTAATCAAGTCTTCTATGTTTCTAAAAAAAAATCATGCTAAAAAGTATTGTATGTTTTTTTCTCCCCTTTGTGACCAATTTTACTGTGGTTGAAAAACTAATGTTAACACACTACTCAGCTTTCTGTGCTTCATGGGAATAAACACACATTCTTTGTCTAAAGCAGAGGGGTGGATTCATAGAGCTGGAAAGATCCCATAGAAGTATAGGCTTATTCAAACTATATTTTCAGGAATCAATGACGTTGCCAGTTTCAAAAAATATGTTTTTATTCTAAGCATAGCAATGACTTTACATACATTTAAGATCACAGAGTGAGCTGGTATAAAAATTATAATTTACTTTTATCTTGGTAACCACTTTGGCCTTTTCCTATTAATACTCAGTCTACTAGTGCCCAGCAGGCAATATTATGCAGATAACAGGTCTTCCTTACAATGTCTATTCATTCTTTTTTTTTTTTTTTGGTAGTAGTTCTAGTTAAAAACATAGAATGAATGCAATGTGCAAAAAAAGTTATATGTGGAAAAAGCAATATTCATAACTTAGAATGATAAGTAATAGATAAACAAATTGCATAAGTTCTAATATTTGGGTTGAATAAATTAGGACCATAGGATAAGAGAGATAACTATTATTCCCAAGTCTCCTAGATACTAGCATATTACATCTTATATCATCTTCCAGTATGCTTTTAAAATACCTTAAGTAACCCGAAAGAGTATAATGTTTGATTTCTCTAGTATAACCTACATAGCACAAATAATGGTCAAAATAATTTGTTTAAGGCAGATATTATTACAATAGAAAGATTAAAACAGTCCATTTAACAAAGAGAAAATTAATTTTCAAAGCAGCACTCATTATCATTATGGTCCACCTATATGAGTTACCTATTTCATCTGTATAAAATTTACAATACTAATATAATAAATATATGATTTTAAGTGTATAATATGTGCCAGACATTTTACTAGACAATTTACAAATCAATCTATTCTATCTTTAGCATGAATATTTCTTTTTTATTTATGTCAGATCTCTGTAAAACTTTGAAGGCAAAAAAATGATAATTTTGAAGAGAAAACTGAAGCTCAAATAAGTTTTACAGTAAAATTGTAAAACTGATATTCAAACCCAGTTGTATTGAATTCCACAGTTTACGCCCTCTAATCAATCTTAACAAAGAATAATCCACTATAGAAGAGAAGTTATTTCCAAATACAAAAATTTCAAAATAGTAAAAGAGATAGAAGAATGAGGTATTGTAGTACAATATATGTGTACATGTACATACACATGTATACTTATTTTAACACAAACAAGTAATGGTAGAATAACAATTTGAATTTTGTAATGCTTGCCAATTTGTTTAAATGGTTGCATTTTAACCTTGTATCCTAATGTGATAGATTCATCTGTCCTAAAGTGAATTTGCCATTAGTTCAACTCCTTATAATTTTAGAAACAAACATATGCTTATATTTTAGAAAAGAATTAAAATATTGCTTATTTCAAAATGCTACCAAATATTCTTACATGATGACTGCTCTATGATTTTAGTAAACTATGTATCTATTTTTGTTTAGTTTTCCAATTAAGTTAGATAATTTTATATGAATAAGTCAACATATTAAAAGGAAAATTCAACTTTTCTAGAAACCAACTCTCTTTTTTCTTAGGCTGAGTAAGGAAATTAATATGCTCAATACTCACTTTAGTTTCATCTTCTGTCTCTTCTTCTTCTTCTGTCCTTGTGGACTAGCAGCTACCAAATATACAAGGGTGTGACAGTCCTTGAGAGCCTGGCCTGTGTGGAACAGGTAAAAGTGACGACTGCCTAATGTCCTGATGCATTCAGAGTAGAATTAGTGCCATTTTGGTATTCGTATACCCAGAGTCTTGCATCTACTGGATACTCAGTAAATATTGATGAAATGAGTGAACAAATAAATGAAAGAACAACAGCCTTTTATTTTTCCATGTATGGAACAATACCGTGGAGTATAGGTTTCATAGATTTAAAAACAGCACACATTGTCAGCATTCTGTTTTGTGTCCTGAGGGGAAAATAATGTATAGACTGTGGTCCTTGCCCTCAAAATCTTACATATGAGATATGACATAAATACTTGCAAACTTGAATAGGCCTGCTAAAATGATCTACTTAGAAGTTCTGAAATGGAATTGTAGAAATATTACTTGGTAGTATATAATTTATTGTCAATGACCAAACAAGCCTTGATATAAAATCTCAGAAGTCTGAATAATCTGTTCTGTCTGGATTGGCCATGGAAAACTTTTAAAGAATCAGTTATGGATTTTGAAGAATGGTTATAGTGAGTCCAAGAGAACGTGGAATGCCATTCTGGTTGATGGAATTATAATCAAAAGCGCAATGTTAACAACGGACCAGTCTGTTTTGCGGACCCTAAATAAATCAGTTTAGGAAATGGAGTACTAGTTGATAAGGCTAAAGGTAAGAACAGAAACAAGTTAGGTTGAAACTTAATAATGAAAACAGTCTTTTTTTATATTTGATTTGGACTTGAAAACAAAATCTATTAAAATGCTATTATAGTAAACAGATTTTGTGCCCAAATTCATTGTATTGCTTTGCTCCTTCCTCATTTCCTTGTTATTTTAGAAAATAGTTTATGCTCATTTTCCTTCATAAGTAGACCCAGTAACAGAGTAGCAGAGAAGAATAATAAGATTCCATTATAGAGAATCAACATCTATAAGAAATTGGCTACACACATGTGAAAATTGGAACTAGCAAAATATAATTTAGTAACAGAAGTTTAATATATATAAGGCAGCAATGGTAACATTGCAAAGGTGATAAAAATTAAAATAAAGGGAAAATAAGAAAAACATCCCATTAGAGGTTATGTTAAACTGAAATTTGGGAAACAAAATGAACTTTTTGAAATCAAATAACTATGAGCATATCAGTATTACATGCATTGTGTTAACATCAGTAATATACCCGACAGGAAAAAAAAATGGAAAATTGATGATAGAATATCAACAAAGGAGTAAATGTCTAGGGTGTTTCACTTGTAAATAACTAGCTAATATAATTCAATCACCTTGGGCATATTCATTAATATTCCCAGTTGTCCCAAAAGAAAATGACATGTACAATAATTTGTTCTCATGTCCTCTCTCTTAAACAGAATAAAAGAAGACCATCAGAAATCTTTCTAATTGCCTCTTCTTTGTGAGCATTGTTTCTAAGTTTCATCTGTATATTAGCAAAGATTTAAAATATTTTTCAACATTTATGTTCTTTTATTTCTGCTAAAATAGGCCTGAGAAAATTCTAGTTTCTTTGAACCTCTGTCATGAATCTTTCAAAAATTTCTAATACATAGCTGATTGCAAGTTATAAATATAAAGAATTTCAGCCTTTGTATTTATATTGCTGTCAAAATATGATATATAGAACATCGATCTCCTGTATAGAAACACTTATACACATAATGGATTGATTGGGTGATTGATTTAAATTTTTAGTTAGAATTTGGCCTAGACAAAATTATGATATGATTGTTGGCATCTGACTTACCACATCTTTCCTTGATATTCCTATTCCAAGATTTGTCTCTATAGTGTTGATTCTAGGCCTCAGGTCTTGTTCTAACCCTTGCACTAACTCTTGCTTCCCATCAAAACGTGCTTGTCAACAAATTATTCCCTCTACTGGAATGGATCTTTCCTTCTATTGTTTCATAACACTTTGATTAAACCTCTCTAAATTCCCATATTTATTATATTGTGTTTAAAGATTTATACGCCATATTATCTCACCTTAGGGTTGCTTGTGTAAGATTTTCTGTCCAAATGTAAATTGTGAAATATCCTTAAGGGAAAAAAACAGTTTTGCATTTAAAAAAAATTTTCAACTGTTTGTATGAAAAAAAATGGTAACAAATTAGTTTCTTTAATTTTTCCTTAAGTCCTTATCTGATTAATTAACATATTCCCTATTACTAAGGTATGATTTTTTTCCTACATTACAACAAACATAATTTGCAACTACTTTAATATAATTTTGTTTTATTGTCTTTCTCATCTGTTAGACTATAAGGTACATGAAGTCAGAGGTCATGTTGTTTTTTCACCCCTGTTTATCTTTTCATCTTAAATATCATAAAGCATATCTTCTTTCTGTCTGGCATAGGGCCTCATAAATTGTTGCCTAATTTCAATTAAACAAATATATATTTAAAAATAGAGACAGACTCAAGTTTCTAAGGGAGTACCCAGCACAACACAATTTCTGTCATATACTTCCATTATTAATTGTTCATTAGAAGGAGAAAAGGAAGGGTGGGAAGGATGA
>NW_006436298.1:1680522-1721315 GCF_000325575.1 Pteropus alecto
CCCGCTTGTAAAGCTTGTTGTCATTTAGTTACCTAATATATATATATATATATATATATACATAAACATTAAAGTTTGCATAATGTTTAAGAAATTATGAAATTACTAGCATGGCTATCCCAAGTCCACATTTTCCATGTCAAGTAAAACTTTCTTAGTATTATTACAGTTAACGTTTTCTCATACTTCACAGACAGTAATACTCTTCATTTGAAACTATTTCAGGGTAATTTCAACTCTAATGAACTTTAAAGAATATATCCTTTGTTTTCATATTTTTCTCTATAAAATCCCAGGAAGGATGAAAATTGGTGAAGATATTGTTTACATCAGTTAACTCCTTTGTCATTCTGTCAGTTTAGGTTAGTTTAAAAAGAATACATTCTTCACCTACACTATACTCGGCCCTGCCTAAGGTTACAGAGATTCAAAGAAATGAATACAAAAAGACCCATTCTCAAGGATCTCACATCTACTTCCATTGCAGATTTTTTCCCTTCTTTCTCTTTTACCTAATTCTCCACTACCTTCTCCAGCTTTCTTCTTCTCATAGGTTTGGGTAACTCTAATAGCTGGTAAAACAAGAACTATGTTCTTCTGTCATACATGAGTAATTTAAGCCTGATTGTCTTATCTACAGTGGAAATCTGTAGTTATAGCAGATTGCAAATTATTCTACAGAAATATTTAAACTTTATCTAAAATTTTTCAAGTGCTACATGTCCTAAAATATTAATGTATTTAAATTATTGGTGAACTAAGAAAGACTGTGTTTACCATCATCTTAAAATGTGATCTCAAGGAAAGCTCAAGAGTTTATATATATCCTCATCTTCCTGATGTACTCAGATTTATATACAAAGTTCTGATTAGCATTAATGAAAGTTATATATGTACATAAATGATTATTCTCTTCTGTCTATTCAGGGCTACCTCCTTTCAGTACTTTCAATGCATTCTATCATCACTAATGTTCAGTAAAGGCTTTTAAGCTCTGTCTCCACAGCCAAAAGAATTTGGAAGATTTACTAGATCCAAAGCATTTCGATACACTTGTCACACACTATGATTGTCCAGGTCAGTACATACTATATTTTAATTTTCTCTCTCTTTACATTTTTGTTTCTGGGATACTTTGCTTGCTTTTTGTTTTCAATTTTTATATAATTTGTTTTGATATATGAACTAAGAAATCAATGGCAGCTCAGCTTGTTGTTGTATATCCATGGAAAAACTATATGAGTTTTCCATTCCCTAAATCCTTGAGGTTTCCTTGTTCTTATTTCCCATCCTTTTTAGTTAATATAAAGAAGAGCCCTGCTACATATGGTCTAAATGTTTGTGTTCCCCTCAAATTCATGTGTTGAAATCCCAACCCACAAAGACGATGGTGTCAGGAGAGAGGGTTTTGGCAGATGAATAAGTCATAATTGTGGAACTTTCATCAATGGGATTAGTGCCATATAAAAGAGGCTCCAGAAAGTTTTCTAGCCCCTTACACCATGTGAAGATACAACAAGGAGTCTGCAAACTAAAAGAGGGTTCTCAGCAAAACCCAACTATACTGGTATACTGATCTCAGATTTCCAGAATCCATAACAGTGAGAAATAAATTCCTGTTGTTTATAATCCACTCAGTCTATGATATTCTGTTATAGCAGCCCAAACGGACTTTGACAGGCACTTTTCTACCACCTATAAGCTATAATCTGTGCTGTTTGAAGTGCCGCGGCCTGGATCTCCTACCATTGGAAGTCAAAACCAGAATTTAATGTAGGTGGCCACCAGGGCAGCTGGACTAGTAGAGCTGTCAGAAATCCTGCCCACATGCTTCAGTTGAACCAAATGTGAAATAGTGCCAAACATGAATGAAAATAGTATTCTTGGGTTGATATAGAGCATAAATCTTATAATTATCATGGCCATGAAAGAGAAAATTCATATGTTGGGGGGAAATAAAAAATATATATTAAATAGTTGAACTAGAATATATTTTTATTGGAATCATTTAAATTGCTCCTCCAAGTATTCTCTGAACCAAAGCAAATTGGTATACTTCACGCCTTTTGAGTTCCTGTTTTATCTGCTGCTGCCTTTGCTTTGTAAATGCAGAGGAACTCTATTTCTCCTCTCTCTCTCTCTCTCTCTCTCTCTCTCTCTCTCTCTCTCTCTCTTCCTCTCTGGTCAATGTCATTTAGAGCAGAGAAGATGTCAAGTAGACTTGACTGAGAAGTAGTAGATAGGATATAATTGTTGCAAAGCTTTCTTATATCTTTTCATATAGCTTTATCTGTACTGCCCATTATTTGAAATCTCTGACATGCATCAGTAATTAAAAAAGTCACAATAGGCTGGAGAGACAAAATAAATATTGTACATTCTCTTTTTCTTATAAATACTGTAGTATCTTTACATCATAATTCACTCTTACCTAAAGCCTCACAATAAATGAATTCACTTCACTGTAGTTTGTCAAATACATATGCATTCTAAATTCTTATGTGGACATTGAATGTTTAACGTAATTTAATGTATAAGATATAATGTACTTTGCAATGTATATTATCAAAAGTGGAAAAAAGATTATTAGACTTATTAAAATGGATAGTGGTCATGAGATAGTAAGTATAAATAAAATTCTCAGTAACCATTAACCATTATTACTAATGAAATAGTGTAAAATGTCAAAATCTCTTAATTTAGCATGCAATCTATTTCTATGCTCTTATGCTCTTTAAACAAATATATATATATATGAGAGCCTTCATAATTTTATTTTTAGTCTCTGTATTCTAACAGTTCATTTTATATAATAATAATAACATACAAGATAGAGGACCACTAGCATGTCAGGTACAGTTTTAGTACATTAAAACATATTGAATTGTTTAATATTTGTACGAGTTTCATAATGTAAATACTATTTTCATATCCCTCCACCTTTTTTTCCATTTTTCCGGTTTTGGAAATCTAAGCACAGAGAAATTGATGAATTTTTGTACCCCAAATCACACAGCAAATAAGTGGCAGACGTAGAACAAACACCAAATGTACTAGCTCTGAAGCTGTTGCTTTGAACAGGTCAGCAACACTGACTATTCATCTGTCACAAAAAAAGCTTTAGGAAGAGTATTAAAAATTATGTAGTACCTCAGTAGTAGAAAATGCTTAATTTAATGCAAATAAGACCAAAAGAGAATTTATAAATGAATAGCCATCATCAATTAATTTACTCAAAGAGGCTTCAAACTATGCCAGAAGACAATCTGTATTTCCTTCACATGTACTTAGTTATGAACACCGATATCATTTATAAAAGGGCAAACATTTTTAAAGCCTCAGATATAAGGAAGGCACTTTGGTAGTCGGTGTAATTGATATGTTTGCTTTGTTGAAACACCATCCTAAACCTACAAGGTACTTTTTAACAATTATATTTTATGGATACAGAAATTAAGTTTCTCAGAGGTTATTAAAGAGTTTTTCAAGGCGATGCACCCTATTACCATGATATTGGGATTCAAATATAGATATTTCTAACTCCACAAAGACACTTGAGAACTGCAATAATGATAAAGGAAAGACTTAAAGGTCTTATAGCTCTCTACTCACCCCACTTCTTATCACAGTAGCTGATTTATGATAAAATGAGATTTCTTTTTTCTAATAAAATTTTGTTTCTTTTTATGGAGCTTCTAAATACTTGATAATATATTTTATTGGCATTTTCTCTATTAGAATGCCAGCTACAAAAGAATAAGAAGGTCTCCCCCACCCCCAAAGAATAGATGCACAAACAGAAGCTAAAGAAAACTATGTTTAGGCAAGTAGTATATCAGCGCTGATTATGAAGACAGAAGCTACTTAATAATGTTTCCATTTCAAGGACAACCTTAGTGTTCTGGGTGATGTCTACTTGGAAAAGCTCTACTTTGTCTATTAGATAAATAAAAGTTTTCTTAAAACTAACTTTTTACATTTTATATTAAAATAATTGCTTTACAATTAATTAAAAGCCATGCAGTAGAACAGATGAAGACATTATGATATGAGGACATATATCAGATTCCCAGAAAGATAATGATATCCTTTGCTTTTTTTTTTACTTTGCATCTCATAGAAATTACCAAAAAAGCAAACAATAGGGCAATAAATTGCCAACATTGAACATATTATTTAAAAGCAGAGAGAATTTAGAGATGGGTGATACAAATTTGGAAGTTATGTACAAAGATGAAGGAGCCCTTAAGGAATATGAATGGAGAAAAATAAAAAGATTCATGATATTTATATTAAATGATAACAAACATGACAGACTCTTAAATCTTTGCCTGCATAGATTTTTATAATTTCACTTTTACGATTCTTTATCAAGAAATGGAATGTATTTCCCTACCCTTTAAATCTGAGCTAGTTTGTGACTTGCAGTGGAAGTGATGTGAGTTACAATCTGAGGCTTCAAGAGGCCTCAGATTGTGCTTTCATTTACTCTTATAACGCTGCCTCCAGTATGTGAACAAGTTGGGCTAGACTGCTGAAGGAGAAAAGGTCACATGGGTCAAGTCAGCCTGAATGGCTCAGCTGGAGATGTGAGTGATCCAGTCAAGAGAGCAATCAGAGGGATTGTTTTATAAACTAAATAAATGTCTAACCAATATATTCTATACTTGAAACTAATAATAAATTTAAAAAGAAACAGATTATTAAAGCCTTAGCAAATTCACCAGTTGACCATAAATGGTTGAGCATTTGCAATGGAGAACTCTTGTGCCTAGCCCTGAATACAAAAAATGGCCCAGCTGACCCATAGACTAATACATAAATAAGTGTTATTGATTTAATCCACTGAGTTTTGAAGGATGGTTTGTTACATAACATTATTATTATAATTGATAGCCGATTCACTTGTGAAATACCACTGGAAGTTGCTATCTTAGTGTTCTCTGTCATTAGTAGATAGGGTGAATATAAATGAATGAGTCAGCTTCTATTCCTAAATTTTCACAATGTCAAAAAAAGGAGAAAGATTTATTATGATGATTTGTAAAACCTTTTGGTTCTTATATTCAGGATTCTAGGAAATTGAGGAAGTAGAATCTAGAATATAATCTATAATATACTTATTTATTTTTTTAAAGATAATATTCTCATCATAACAGCACCATAACACCACCAATGACATAATGTCCTCCTGACTCCTTGATATAAGAAACCCAGATCTCTTAAAGTAAGTGAATCATAACACACATATTTATCCAAGTCACTTCTATTTTCAAACTAAATCCACAGTACTCTTTTAAGCCTTGGTATTAAGTAAAAGGGATAGACCTAGAACATTGTGACAAAAGTAATATTGATTTCCTCTCCTGGGCTTTCATTTGAGCTAAGTGGCTGACTAGCTAATTTAACTGATAAAATGATTCAAAGACAGAGGTTATTGAATGATAGTTCTATTCCTCTATGATAAGGTTTTCATATTTTTACAAGACTTTCCAATATCTTAATTTGAAGGAAAAAACACCTATGGGAGAATTCAGTGAGAATGAAATTTCAGGGTATGCTGTGGCTTACTCATTCCACACCATGATGAGTTTCACAAGGGAGGAATATATACTTATATGCAGGAAATAATATAAATAGAAACAAATGAAGTTGCTTTTATACCTTACTTATTACATTGATTAATTAAAGTACTTTTAAACTTTTTTTCTAATTATTTGCACTTTTTGAGGTTTTGAGAATGACTAAACCATATAATTCTAAATGTTTCCTGAACCATATAAACATCACTTATTCTTTCTTACAAATCAAGCTTTGTGTCTTTCACTCTCACAGAAGTTAATATTTCAACTATTTTCTTTACTTGAGAGAGGTAGATATATGTGTGCATATATGTATATATGTGTTATATAGTGTATGTGTGTGTGTATACATATATATATAAAATTTAGAAAGTAACAGAGAAAAAATTTCAACTGCCTTAAACAGAGAGCTTATCAAGTCTGAAGTCCAGAGATAGAGCAGACTTCAACCTAGCTTTGCACAGCGGGAATAAATCCCACTTGGTTGTGGTGTCAGCAAGTTCTCTTTTGGTTTAACTCAAATCAGAGATAATAATAGAGAGTAGCCATATATCATAATACAAATGTTAGTGGGCAATATAACTACTGATATATAAGCATATATGTAACAATGATTTTGCAAATTTGTACCCATTTTGTCTGGATAGTCTACCTTTATTTTAAATCTAAGAAATTTAATCTAAGTTAATGTTCTAGTAAAATGTAAAATGAAATTTTCTTAAATATCCTTATAGAAAACTGTAGAAAATTTAATCTGTTTAAATGTATAGATCAGTTAGTACAGCTATTTGGTTAAGTGTAATGAATTTTCTTTGTGTCATAGTTATGTTCACCTTCCTGGAAATGTGAAACAATTGTACCTAAATGTTATCAATTTCCAAGTAAAAGCTCAGAAATATAACTGTCTAAAGGAGGGCAGGTATCAGTAATTACTAGGACGTTCTCAGGGCATGGATTCTGTATGACCCAGTTATCGCCATACATACCCTGTCGCAGGTCTAGGCAAATACTAGTGGCTTATTTCTTGTACGTGTGAACATCTATAAAAATGAATGAATAATCGAAAAAAACAAAAGTACACACAAAAGTGGAGGGCGTCAGAGGATGTGACAAAGCATCTAAAAATAATTGTATCTGGGTGACTGGAGAAGCTGTACTGCAATTAGAACATTTTGTTTATATCAGAAGAGAGGTAATTTGGCCAAAGTGTCTAGTTTCTCAACCTGCTCCCATAAATGTCACATAGCAAAGCCATTCAGAGCAAGAATCTTGATGAATTCTTAATATGGACAATATGTTGTGGCTTCATGTCACTTCTACCCATATATTTATGGACTGTGACAAAATAATAACATCAGCAACAGCAATGATATAAATCTTCCTTGAAGAAACAAAGGAGACTTGAGTGAAGAAGTGAGAGCATAGTTCATTAGCCCGATAAATCATGGGAACTTCGTCTTGGGGATCTTGGTGATTCTTACGAACATATATTGTACAAAGTAAAGAAAATGTAGTTGAATGTTACCAATCTCTGATGAAAGTTCCTGCATAACGATAATGTTGTCACAAGATAATCCAAACAGAAAATTGAAAGATTTATAATTACCTTTATGAAAAAAAGATAAATAGCAATTAAATATCTCATTTATATTACTAAATTAAATTATATGATCCTGCCTTTTAAAATAGTTTTGTTGTTATATATCTAATAATAATAATCTAAAAAGTTCAACATAATTATGTTATATAAATATGTCAAGTACCACAGGTTGGCTTTTAAAAATAACTCTAATGTGACAATTCCACTACATACCCTAATGCAAACAATCCTCACTTCTCACTTGGATTATTAAGCCTCCTAACTGGCTCTACTATTCCTTCTCTTACTCCCATACACCGAATTCTCCAAAGAGCAGAAAAAGTGAACCATTGAAAAACATAACTCATTTTATGTCATTCCCATGCAAAAAACATTCAGTGGCTTCTTGCTTTATTTAGAAAGAATTCCTGAATCTTTGCCATTACCTATAAGGTCCTACATATTTTCTGGTTTGTTATACACATTTTATAGCACGTATTACTTCTTAAAGTCTTAACAACTTAAGATTCGTTTTTCTGTACGGTGGAGGGTACAGATCCATTGCTTTCTAAAGTAAAGGTAGTAGTCTCACACCACTTAAAAATTATTCTTTCTACATTAACCTACAAGTCTCCTGTGTCATAAATTAAATCTCCAAATACACCTAGGTGTGTTCCTAGACTTTCTCCTTTATTCCATTGATTGATTTACTTATCCCTGAACAAATAACACTCTATTTTTATCTCGAAATCTCAGATATAGTCTTGACCTCTGATAAATTCTCCCAAACTTTTACTTCCTCAAAACTATCCCAATTATTTTGGTTATTTTTATATCTAAGTTAATTTAATTTAGAATATGGAATCAGTCAGACATTTAAAAAATATTGATAGGATTTTAGTTAGATTAACTTAATTATATAGATAAACTTGGGAGAATAGGCATCTTTTTAAATTGAGTTTCTTTTTCATAAACAGCTAATATTTCTCAATTTATTTGGATCCTTTTAGATTTTTTTTAAATTTTAAATTTTTCTTCGTAATTCATGCTCATTTTATTTTTATTTTTAATTAAATTTATTGAGGGTGGCACTGGTTAATAAAATTATATAAGTTTCAAGTGTACAATTCAATAATACATCATATGTATATTGCATTGTGATCATCACTCAAAGTTAAATTTCCTCTGTCACCATATACCTGACCCACTTACCTCTATCTACCTAAACTTTTCCCTGCTTTTTCCTTCTGGTAACCACTAAATTGTTGTCTATGTCCATGAGTCTATTAATTTTGTTCTTTTATTGTTAAATACATTTCTTATTATCACAAATTATATTATTATTTAGTATTTATTGCTGGTATATAATAAGGGAATTGAATTTTGTATATGTTACATACAACAGAATTATAATTTGTTAATTTTAATAAACTTTATTTTTCTGTATGAACCTTTAAATCTTTTTTAAAAATGTGAATCTTTGTTTTAAAATGCCATTATCAACTTTAACAAAATTAATAATTATTACTTGATATTATTTGGATCTCATCTCATGTTCAAATTTCCCCAATTGTGTCAAAAATATACTTTTAAAGATGGTTTCTTGCAATTAAGATACAAACGCCCTCTCTATATATTCCCTTCCTTTTTAATATTATTATATTGAAACAACCAGGAATGTAGTTGTTCTGAATTCTAGATTTGTCTACTTGTTTTTTCATGGTTTCATGTAACTTGTTTCTCTATATCCCATGTTTCCTGTAAACTGAAAGTTAGTTCTTACATCTATATCTTCATCGAGAATATCACACAAGTGGTGATACGTACTTCATATTGCATCATATTAGGAGGCACATCATGTCTGAGTGTTGCAATCTTAGTCATGCTAAGAATGATCAGTGAATTCAGATGGCAACAGAAGTTACAAAATGGTTATTGTCTAATACTGTATATTTGGTTACTCTGAAATACAATTTTTATAGAAAAGATAGGATAAAATGTTTAATTACTTCTACTATTGGTAATTTTCTGAGTTAGAAGTAGGTGTTCTGCTTACCTCCAATTGTGACCATTTTTAGAAGAAAGAATATTTTTAGAAGAAAGAATTTTATCTTTGAATAATAATAATTTCAAACACATAGGTTTTATATACAATATTTCAAATAGTTGAGTTTATTATTCTTCTGGTTCAAATTATTCCATTTTGGATCAATAAGATCTCCTTAATTTTGAGTCTTGAATTTTTTAATTGATGTATATAGTCAGAGTACATACATACAGTAAGATGTTCATATAATAAAAGTCCTATTTAATTAATTTTTGCAAATGCATAGACTTATGTAACTCATAATCTTATCATGACACTGAAAAATTTCATAACTCAGTAATATCTGCTCTTCAAAATTTCAGTCAATCCTCTACTGGAAAAACAACTGGATCTAATTTCTACCTAGGATAATTGGTCTATCATAGAATATCACTTTAGATTGAATCATACAACAGGTACTTTATTTGTGTTTGACTCTTTTCATTCAGCATAATATTTTTGACATTCATCTATGTTGTTGGGATGAGATAGGAGTCAAGTTTTTCTTCTTCCTCCATAGAGATATCCAATTATTCGATCATGATTTGCTGGATTTTTTTTTCTCTTCTTTCTAATAACTTAAATAAAAAAGTTATATCTATGTAGCATATTTCTGTACTTCCAATATTGTTATATTGATATATTTGTCAAAACAACACCATCTTGATAATTTTATCCTTACAGTAATTCTTGAAGCCAAATAGGGTAAGTTTACAATTTTGTTTTTCCTTTTTGGGATTGCTATTGGTTATTCTCGCCTATCCAAATTATTTTTAAATCATATTGTCTATTTCTAGAAGAAAAAAAAAAACTCTACCGGGATTTTTAGTGAGACTTATATTGAAAATCTACAGAACACTTTGGAGGAACTTAGCATATTAATTCTACTGGGTCTTTCAAACCATGAACATAGTATTTCCATTCATTTATATTATCTATGGTTTCACTTAATAATATTTTGCAATTTTTATACATAAATTTTATCTAAATAAATTCTTCTCATTTATTTCTACTTTTATAAGAATTTTCTTTTGTATTTTAATAATTGGACACTCTAAATAAGAGTGTGTGTTGTATAAGCATTTCACCTGTAAATATTTTGTTTAGAATTTTTGCATCTGTGCTCATGCGAGGTTAGTTGTGAGCTAGAAAACCTGTTTCTCACCCGAGTCTTTCCCTCCTGTATGCCTTTCTCTTTTACCTTCATAAAGAACACTCCACTTCTGACTTTTTGTTACCAAATGTGTGAAGATTTTTCCCCACCAAATAATTCTTTACGACACCAGCTAGGTGTCCTACAATTTAACTCAATTCTAACACTATCTACCTGAAGAGAGTGTCAGATCCCACACATTAACAGCTCATTCTCACAAGACCGTCCTCCACTTCAGATGCCAATCACAAATCATAGGGCCCCAGATTGCCCATGACTTCTGATTTGGCTACAAATTGGGAGTTTCCATTACCCCCTGCTCAGGTTTGATTAATTTGCTAGAGTGGCTCACAGAACTCAGGGAAACATTTATTTACATTTACCAGTTTATTATAAAAGAATATGATAAAGGATACAGATGAACATCCAGATGCACAGGGAAAGGTATGTGGGAAGGGGCTCAGAGCTTTTATGTTCTGTCCATGTCTGCCACTGTTTGAGCATCTCCAACTTGGAAGGCCTCCAAACCCTGTGTTTTTGAGAATTTATGAAGGCATCATCACATAGGCATGATAGATGATGAACTCCAATTTTAACCTCTCCCTTCTCAAGAGAATTGGAGACAAGGCAGAAAATTCCAAGCTTTTAAATGTGGCTTGGTCTTTCTGGTGACTAGCACTCATCCAGGAACTATTCAGGACTCTAACTTTGTTCTAAGTTAGAGTCACTTACTTAGAACAAAAGACTCTCTTATCACTTCAGGAAATTACAAGGGCATCAGGAGCTATGTGTCAGGAACCAGGGTCAAAGACCAAATAATAAAACAGAAGATGCTCATAGTGCACTTATTACTTAGGAAATTATGAAGGTGTCAGAAGCTATATGTCAGGAACCAGTCAAAGACCAAATATTAGAACAAAAGATGCTCATAGTGCTCCTATCACTTAGGAAATTAAAGGATGTCAGGAGCTCTATGATAGGAATCAAGGGCAGAGACCAACATATGTTTTTCATTATCTCAGAAGCTAGCAATTTTTTCTTATATCAATCCAATAGTGATACAGTAAAATTAGTTGGTGATTTCCTTGACTATTCTTTATGCAGTGATTTCATATTTATATCAGTGGACACTCTAGTGTTTATTAAAACTTGTTAATATGAGTATCTAGTTATTTTTTATTTCTTTGTTTATTTATTTTAGAATTTCAAGAATTACTTGAATTACTTTAATGGTTATAACCTAGCCAAGATTTTTTATTTCTTCTTCTGTTACTTGTGGCAAGTTATATTTTATCCAGGTAATGTACATGCTAAGATTTTAAATGTTATTGGAATGAAAGCATTTAAGTATTCACTCATAACTTTTTCATCTTTAATACTTCTGTAATTATTACCACATTTAATTATTAATTTCTTTACCTCTTTTTTTTAAGTAATTTTATCAGAAGTTTGCTGTCAGACTTTTCAAATGATTAACATTTGGTTTTGCAAATCTTGACTATATTTCTTTTTGAAATGATTTTTCTCATCTGAGTCATAACTTTCATTTTGCCTACTCTACTTTTAAGTGAGATTCTGAGTTCATTGATGTTCGCCTTTCTTGTTGCCAAACATAGACTTTTAAGACTACACATTTCCACTAATCCACTGCGTAAGGCGCAATGCTACCAGTTAGATAGATTGAGTTTTCATTATATTTTATTCTACACTACTGTAGATCTCACTCTGTTATAAATCTCTTTTAACTTTTGTTGTTTAGAATTATATGTTAATTTGGAAACACGTTAATTAATATAATACATACTTTTGTATTTGATTTTAATATTATTAAATTTTGGATAGATAAACGATATGACTGATATTGCTTCATTGAAATCTGTTACATATGATTTATCCCCTTGTGCCTAATTTATTTTTGATAAATAATTTTAAAACCTTGAGATGAATTAGGTGATATCTATTTTTTAGTGCAATGTTCCATTCAACAAAAAGGCAGATGTTTTAGAACTTCTGACTACAATTATGAACTTCTTAATTTTACTCATAAGTCTGTCAAGATTTTCTATGATATATAAGACAAATTTAGAATTACTGTCTTTCTAATTATAAATTCATCATTAAAACATGACACAACATTTTATTTCTCTTTCAACATGCTTTCACATATTACGTGATAATATATACATACATTTTCTTTCCTTTTGTTTAGTTTCTTTATGTATCTTTGTACTTTATTTTACCTCTAATCTTAGGAATCTTTATGATGTGTTTATTTTTGAAACACCATGTAGTTCTGTCTTTTGAATCCAACTTGACAATTTTTGTCTTTTAACTAGAAAATTAACATATCTATGTTTATTATAATTATTTCTATATTTAAATTTAACTCCAGAAATTAATTTTGACATTTCAATGTAGTTCTGCTTTTGTATACTTTTTTCTCCTTTTTATGTTGTGAAATAATAGTTTATTTTAATTGCATTGTTCCTAAAATAGAATCACTTATATAGCCACTTAAAGTGTTTTCAACTGTCTCAATGTAAATTTTGTCTTAACTAATATTAAATTTATGACTATTATCCTTTCATACAATATAAGAAATCTATTATTATCTAACTCTAATCAATTTTTCCCATTTTATAATGTTGTCCAATACTTTATAATCATCAAAAATGTTTACTTCATAAATTAGTATTTCTAGTCATTATATTTATTCATTAAATATTGTTTAGATTTGCCCACAAATTTATCCTTTTTTTTACCACTGTATCTTTTTTTTTTTTATCTAGGTTCAATTTCTTTCTTAAAGTTACATATTTTAGGGAACATTTTAGTTGGAACTAATACCTGAAATCTCTCTCTCTCTCTTATTTTTTTTTTTAATTTGAAAATATCTTCAAATATTTTTAAGAAGCCTTATCTTGGTATACAATTCTAAACCAACACAAATTCCATTTCTAATTTTGAAAGTATTATTCTACAACTTCTTGATTTTATTGTTGCTGTTGATAAATCTGTTATTTTGATTGGTGCTCTTATTTAGTTATCTCTCTTACTTCCTCTAGTTGCATTTAGGATTTTTCTTTGTATTTTATGGTCTACAGTTTTAATGCGATACATCTGAAGGTGGGCTTAATTTTTTTTTTCATGGGATTCGTTAGGCTTTCTGAATAGGAAGTTATGTTTAACAATATAAAACAATTCTCAGCCATGATGTCCTCAAATAGTGCCTCATTCCTTTGTATGTACACGTCTCTGCTAATATGCTTGGTATTCTCATCCCAGGGCAGCCACATAAAGATCAGCCTGGTGATTCAGGCTTTTTCAGTTTGGATCTAGACAGATCAATTTGTGACGATTCTCTGTGGATAGGGCTTTTGGGACTTAAAAATTCATTTTGCTCTCTTCCATGGCTGTTAGCCTGCTGGATGTTATAGGTACTATGGTTGCAAGGCGGTTGGTTTTCAAGGCTACCACAGAGCTGGAGAGAAGGGAATAGGAATAGTTCAACTTAAAATATCACAGAGTTTGCTGTTTTTGCTCTAATTTGCAATTTTCTGATAACATATGATGTTGAGAATCTTTTCAAATACTTACTCACCATCTGTATATCTTCTTTGGTCTGGTCAGATCTGTGCCTAATTTTTAATTGTTTCTTTTTTGTTGTTTGTTTTCTAATTATTGAGTTTTAAAAGTTCTTTGTATATTTCAGCTAATAGTCTTTTACAAAATATGTTTTCTGCAAATATTTTCTCTAAGTCTGTGGCTTGTCTTTTCACTTGCTCAGCAGTGCCTTTCACTAAGTAGTTTTTAGTTTTAATGAAATCCAACTTCCCAATTTTTTTTTCAAAGATTGTTCTTCTAAAATATCATTGTCAAATCCAAGATCATTTAGATTGTCCTACGTTATCTTCTAGGAGTTTTACAGTTTTGAATTTTATACTTGTCAATTATCCATTTTGAATTATTTTTTGTGTGTGATAGATGTAAGAGCTGTGTCTGGATCTTTTTATTGCCAGACATGCTCTTAAAAAATTCAACTATCATTGTCATTATCATTTGCCACTTCTCTGTTTTTACCTTTCAGACAGACAGACAGACACACACACACATACACCCCTCATTGTTAGATTACATGCTATCTCATTATAAGTAGCCTTATGAAACCTCTATCTTTGCATGTGATCTATATAGATATTCATTTAATTCTTATAAATTTACATATTCCTGCCTATAATAGATCATTTTCCTCATCCTTTAAATATTCCCCAATCTCTAATCCTTTGGTTATTTAAAGCTTTTCCTGTTGGGTAGAATTTCTCATTAGGTTTTGTTTATGCCTCCTCAATTAACTCAAATACCCAAGTACTTCTCATAAATAGATACATATATCCATTAGAATGTCACATTTATTTATGTGGTTCATTCAATAATTTCTTTAGCCCCCACCAAAAGATAAGATACCTAAGTATACAAATCTTGTTTTGGGTTTAATATTTAATTTGATTGCTTTTGTCATTGTATCCTAAACACTACTAAAGTATATGATATATAATATTTTCTTTAAAATATTATTTTTATAAAAAATTAATAGCTGAGTAAACCCCTTGGCCTTCTCCTCTAATTAATGTAAATGTCTTTTTTCTGTTATGGAAATTTTCTATGATCTTTTAAACTAAATGTAATTCCTCATGTAAACTCTCTTAAATGCAATTAGCTTTTTTCAAGGCACATATCACATTAAAATATAGATTTGTTGTTTGTGTTATAGTTTAATGTCTATTGGCCATACTATATTCCTTAGTGGAATTTAATAATCTAAGTTTCATTAGAGCAGGACCAAATATACGCAGTTATCCAGAATAACTGACTTTAATTGGCTAGCACAGTGCCTGGTCCATACAGGGCAGTAAATAAATACCTGTGTTAGGCTGGAAATGTGGAGGAAAAGCAGAAAAGAATAAAAGAAGAAAGAAAAATCAAAGAAAGATCAGAAATATACAGTAAATCATCGAAATGAAATTTAATGATCTTTATCAAATATTAGTCTCATGTTCTTAGGCAATTTGCCTAATATCTTTGATCTTGTTTTTAAAACATTATTAGAGATTAAATTATTTATTTAATGTCAGAGAGATATTAAGTGTTCAATTCCTCTTATCTCTTTTTACTTGCAATACTTATTTCCAAAGAGCTTCTACTCACCCACACTCCTATTTTCATCAGCTTCTTCCCTTCATTTTACAGCAGCATGAGTCTCAGAAATTTATCCTACTATCGATGTCCATATTGAACTATTAACAACAGCATATTCAATATTAACTCGTGCTTAAAACAAATTATTAGATTGTTAATAGATGTATGGTATAACAGAATGAAATCTAAATATAGTTCAATTTTTGTTGAGAGCAGTAAAGGAGAAAAGAAAAGAGCCTTGGGAAAGGTGCATCCTTCAATGAAGCACAGTCTTGAGGAGGGGTTCCATTCTAACATCATGAACCTATGAGACAAAATAATAAATACATAGAAGTTACTGGAAAAAAGGAGCATGACATATGAGGGTTAGCTCATCATTGTAACTAGGGTTTCTCAAGAAAATCCTACTTCAAGCTATTTTCATTTTTTTTCCAATAAACATTTATCCCTATCTTTAATATCTTTTGATCCTTAAACACTCTCCCCACCCCAACTAATTCTCTATCCTCGCTGCCCCACACACACACGCAAATATTCATTTTCTAATAGCATGTTTTAGGTAATGCCAATTAAGAAAAGTTAAAGACAGTAGCTTAGAGAATTAAGAAAGAGATAAGACTATAATAACGAATTAGTGAGTATGAAGGATGGATAAGAACCAGGACAAATAGGAGGTTAACTGAAATAGGAGGAAGCCTTAGAACAGCTCTGCGCCTGCCTGGTTACCTTAAAACTGAATTCCAAAGGTGAATTGTATTGATATTTAGGTGAAGCTATCTATTTCAGTCACCACTGCATCCTTTTCTGAATCGCTACATACAAACCACTTTTCATCTACAAAGAATTCCGTTCTTTTTATTTTTCACTTAAGTGAAAATCTACTACATCCAACAAGACAGCACTGTTCATGGTTCTGAGAGTATTTCTTAGTCCATATAGTTGTGTGCATATTTATGATTACTGCACATTACTTTATTAGAAACATTTAAGTATAGGTAAATTAAAAGCAGAGATCCAGAAAATTCAAATTATATTAGAAATATGGGTCACCATCCATCACAACAAGGTAACATAGTTAACTCTTGAGTTCAGTGTGATAGAGCAACATTATAACTTAGAATTGCCTTAACTCTTAAGAAGGGGGTTTTGTAGGAACGAGCTGATGTATAGATAATTCCTGCAATTGAGAAAATAGTAAGGAACAAAAGTCACCATCATGCCAACAAATGAGAAAAGAGTGAATTTTCTTAATTTTCAGGTGAATTAAGCATTTTAGGTAACATGGTATCACATTGTCATAATATTTTAATTATTATTAATGAATAAACACTGAGCCAGGGCTCTTTTTCTTTGGAAGAATAAATGAATGAATGATTGAATGAATGTGAGGATGTTATCACCTAGTCTAAATACTTGCCTAAAACATTTAAATAGTTACAAAAAATTTGCTTTAAGAGTACTTACTTTTTAAATGTTTCTTTAATTTTGGTTGCATACTTTTCAACCCATTTATACAAAACTTTGAAAATATTTTATTAATATGTAAAAATATTTAATGACTAGATTTTTTCCCCCAGTATACTATAAAAACACTTCATGTGAAAGGTCAAGATACTTCTAAATTCTTCCAGATAAATGATCCATTTGAATATATTTTATGCTCAAAGTAATCAGATATTCATTTAAAGGTAAAAGTTTCTAAAGCACAGATATATCACGTTTCTGATATGATATTTATATTCTTTTAGCAATTATTGTAAGAGTCACAGCTGTCATAAAACCTCACCCCAGGTTTGGGATTATATAAATAAATAGAATGTTCTAAAATGTGTGTAAATAGAATAGAGGAAAAAAGCTTTTCTCCGTAATAAAATTGGTAAGATTTTCTTTCAAAGGTTTATGTCACTTATTAAAGTGATGAAGTAAAAGAAAATGATCAACTGTGTCATAATATTTCTAATCACAATGAAGGAATTAAAAAAAAAAACAAATGAAGTGATATTGAAAAGCAATGTCCTTGCAAAGCCTCATAACTACACCTGAAAAGAATAAGTAATGCAAAATTTCTAGGAGCAAATAGCAGTAATTAAGAGACCAGAGGTATCTTAAGCACAACAAATTCCAAGATACCAATAACCATTTCACCTTTGAAAGAAACTTAAATTTATGAATTAAATGTAAACTTTAAAAATTTAGACTTTATTTATTCTGTCAAAATATAATGTTTTACTTAATTTAAATTATTCTTAGGGAATTTTATAAAGACTCCTTCAAAGTGTTAAATAGCTATCACGAAAATCACTTTTTTAGTAAACAAATATAAATACCTAAGGTAAACAAAAGATATTAAGTATTTTTCAAAATACATAGTAAAAGGATACAGAGTTTAAGAAATAAGCTGAGTAATTTTCAGAATTTAAATCCATTGAAAACTGTGGGAGAACCACGGATTAAATTAACAGAGGGACAAAGTTAGAAAATAAAATGTTGAATAATGATGACAAATGTTCTGGGCTAGGGTAGAATGGCTAAACATTGAATTTCTTACTATTCATTGAAGACGGAGTGTCAATTAGGATTGAATAACAAGTGTGAGATTAGCTTGTACAATGTGCATCTGTTCAAAGCAGGAAATGGAACAACACCCACCTTTTCTTTCGAGACATAATATGTAATTTCAAAGAGACATCATGGTGCATACCTTACAAGGAGTCATTTGAAAATTCTAATGCTCTAATGCAATCTGAAAGGCCCAATTAGGTTTCAATGTGCACTCTGATGAAAGCCCGATTAGGTTTCAATGGCAGCTCCACAATTTAGTTGCTGTGTGACCACAGGATAATTTATTTAACCTCTTTGTGCCTCACTTAATACACAGAGATTATACACTTAAGATGGAAATAATAGAATAATTTTCCACAGAAGTTTTTTGTGATAATTAAGTAAGTTAATATATGTTAAATGTTTAGAATAGAGCCAAGAGTGTGGTCATCACTATGTAGGTTTTAGCTCTTATTTATTATCTCTGCTCTCTGATTCATCATTTATTTTCTCTGTAATGACTTTTGTTCTCATCTTTTTTATTTTATTTCTCCAAATACCTTAAAAATAATTGATTTTCTGTATTTCAATTTCAATATTTTTAAATTTATTTAATGGTTGATTATTATTTTTAATGTGCTGAGATTTGCCAGGACAATATGTGTTTTTTTTCTATCTTTTTATAGCTTTTAAATTCTTGATACTTCTGTTACAGTTATTTGTAAAAAAAAAAAAAAGTTATTTTTTACTATTTTATTTTAGATTGTTGAGAAATGTTTGTGTAAAATATTTTTATGTTCTGAGCCTGAATTTATAATTCATCTATAATTTTAAACTATTCTCTCCTTTAATTCTACTTTAATATGTAGCTACCAACATACTCAGATTTGAATTGAGTACTTTAAATTTGTCTTTTTATTTTAATTATTTTTTTTCTGTTTGTTCAATACTTGATTAGAGATGAACATAGATCATTAATCAATTACCTGAAGGTGGAAAATGAGTATCTTACATCATAACACTTTTGACTCAGATTTGGTCTGCCATTGAAAGGGGAGAGATAACTTATTTGGTGTGGCTCACATTTATGCCTTTCAACACATAAAATTTTTGTTAAGTAATTAGGGATCTCTTTATCAAATCTCCAATGACTCTGGGTAGCAACCTTCAAAAAAGGATATCTTTATTTTTCATTCTCCTTAATGCCTCATTTCCAAAATATTCATTTTGGAATCTTTAGGTCTTGGGATGAGTACAATGTTTGGAGTCATTATATCTTCAAGATCATTCTCTTGTAAGGAACAAGACACTATAGAAAAACTAAGCCACAATCCCACAACCCTAGTCCTTATATTTTTATAAAGAATTCTCTGAAATTATTGACTACAAAACAAACAAACAACTTTACTCAGGATGATAACTCTTTTGAATAAATACAAATGAATGTTTTCCTTCGTTGCTTCTTTTTGATCATCTTGAAGAGTTTTAAATGTCAGAGCTGAGCATTCTTACTCATTTTAAAGCAGCATCTTAAAATATGTATATAGCATAGATAATAAAAAAAGCTAAAAGCTTTGATTAAAGCTATAAACCTACGGTTATTTACATAACAATTATATTGGAGCTTGTCCTATTATAAATCATATTGAATAAGTGTATGTGTGTGAGTGTGTGTGTGTGGTGTGTGTGTGTGTGTGTGTGTGTGTGTGTGTGTGTGTGGTGTGTGTTGAATGGTAATGTACTTGTATCTCCTCCATGTCCTGATCCCTGGTAGCAAGACATGTGAAAAATTTATTAGTCTTAGAAGAATGTCTTGAGTATGTATAATTCTCTTTTTATAGTAATTGTATTAGCCAGGATTCTCCAAAGAATTTATATAGAAATAAATTATTATAAGGAATTGACTCACACAATAATAGATAGCAGCAAGTCCAAAATTTGCAAGGTAGATATCCAGAAGATTTGATACTGCAGTTTTAGTCAAAAGGCCCTGAGATTACAGACCTAGGAAAGCTGATGTTCCAGTTTGAATCTGAAAGTCACGTGCTGTAGAACCAAAAAAGAAACAATTTTACAGATGAAATCCAAAGGCAGTTTGATAAAGTCATTCTTATTCGGGAAAAGGCCAGTCTTTTTAACTATTCAGAGACTCAGCTGACTGAATGAGGCTCTCTCATATTATGGAGAGCCATATGCTTAACTTAAAATCCAAGTTTTTAAATGCTAATCTCATCTACACTCTCACGAAAACATACAAAATAATGTTTGATCAAATATCTGGACACCCATGGCCCAGCTCAGCAAACACATAAAATTAACCATCACAGTAGTTATTTTAGGAATTGGAATGAATCGTCAGTTGATGAGAGCCTTAACAATATTTACAGGTTTTACTCAATCATAATTCAATAAAAGAACATAAGAAGTAATAAATCCCTTTCTTTCCAAAACATGAGCATACATCAAATGTTTAAAAAAATTAAAAACATGAATAAATGTATAGTAAAAGTAAAATCTTTCTATAGACATCAGCACATTTACAAAATTCCTATTGAAAATTGGCAGTTGAAGTTATATTCTATAAAGTGATGCTTTGTAAACATCCACATTATTAAATTCGTTGTATTTGAACTTGCTTTTTTTCCAATTTAAAAACTTATTTAAAAAATAAAATTATGTTTTTAAAACCCTGGAGGATGTTTTTCTTTTATTTTGGAAAATCTTAGCTGCGAATTTTTGGACAGTCTAGCCAATTTACAAATGAACTAGTCTCTAAATGCAATTTTTGACATCATGACACACTGGCAAGGAACAGAAAGAGCAATATAAACACACTGCTGACTGCCATTTCTTTTACTTACATTAATGGTTGATTGCTAAACAATTGATTGTATGCATTGAGCTGATGTCAGGTTGGCAGCTAAGCCATCTGAAAAAGTGGCATTTAATTTCTATGCTTTGGTACCAGAAGTATTTAAAGAAAGTCACCCAAAATGTCTTTCACTCCAACTATTTTATTGGGATATTTAGAGAATGAGATGTAAATAAAACATTGTATTAGTTATCAATTCTTTCATAGTGCTTATTATGTACTGAACATGTGTCTAAGTACTTTTTCTATAATAATAATTCTCACAGTAAATCTATGAGTTATGTATATTCTCATGCCCATTTTAAAGACTAAGTAAATGAAGCACAAAAGGTTAATTACTTTTCCAAGTTCATTGTGGTAATAAGAGATGGAGGCATGATTCATATTCAAGTAGCATGACTGCTGAATCTGTGGTATTCTTAACCACTTCACTTTACTGCTTCTATATCACAAGGTATCCATGCAACATTATTGCTAACTTCTCAAATGATATATTGAAGAGCTTGTTTAGTGTGACATAAGAGAAAAAAGTACAGAAAACAAGATGTCTATATGCTGAAAAAAATATATATGCTAATGCATATATAGCAGGGAAATGAAAAAATAAAACCCCAGAGAAAAATGATGTGATCACAGCATGAAATTGGTAAATTTTTTAAAAGTGTAATATCGTTGTCACCACTGGGGTGAGGTGAAATCCAGTGTGGCCCCAGAGGCATGGGGGAGGAGGAGGAAGAGAAGGATAGTGGACGGTGGTGTTCTGTGTTGTTCCTTGGTTCTTCCCCACTGACACAGCAAAGAATTACAAGTCATTGAGATTGAGAAGTAAGATTTATTGGAAGTATATTTTAGAAGGAGACAGGCCACACTAAAGCAGGATGCAGGCCTGTGGAATTTAGCAGGTAAAGAGATAAGGTAGTACTTCTCAAAGAAAGGAGCAGGTTTCCAGCCAGGAATGCTGTAACAATACAGAAATGGGAAGGTCTGCTTATATTTGGGCTGTGATGGGAGGGCCTAGATGATCTGTAGATGAGGTCACTTTGACTGACACCTGGCTGCTATGTAACTTTTTGCCTACTGTGTATGTGCTACCCAGAATTCAGTCCATTATAATTAGATTCATGAACTTCCAGACATAGTCTTGACATTATAATGATGGCATAATGAGTCTGAAGTTATGGGCATGCGTTTGTAGCTGGTTTAGTCAGCAGCTTTTATGGCCTTTGTGCTCTAAGATTTGGGATAATTTATAACCCTAAAAGGGAGGTATTTCTGGGAGGTGCTTAAGAAAGGTCTTCAAGGGAAGTTTCTATGGTTACAGAGCTGGGCCTTCGCTCCTGTCGCTCATGCCTGACTAACTACCTAACATCATCAAGCGATGGCAAGGATGTGGTAAAATCAGAATATTTATACGCTTTTGATAGAGATTTAAAATAGTGCAAATCCTGTAAAAAAAAACTGACCTTTTTCTAAAATTATATATGCATACACCCTCTGTGTATACATCTCATATCTGATTCAACAATCCCACCACTCGCTATATGACCAAGAGAAACTCTTGTTTTTGCTGGAATTATTTTCAAACTTTTTCCATCAAATTTCCAATTTAATAAAATTCTGGAGGGTGTCAGAGATGCTCCTTTCTGAAGTTTCAAGGTGGTACTTTCAGGAAGACAGATTGTAGTTTGCTTCCCGAGCATTACAGGAAGAGTGTTAATAGTTTTGTTATTTCCTGATGTTATGTTTGGATATTTGACTTATTCTGTAACAGAGAAGCTTCTGGATACTAATATTATGAGATTTTCTATAACTCTAGTATTCTGCTTAATACTGGCAGAAATGCTGACTTTCTAAACTCTACTCATGTTCTTTTAAACATGTCTTCCTTTAATTTTACACATAAGACAGCCTGTCTACAGCATCAGAAAACAATATGTTCTGTGAGAAAAGGGTGAGTTTTTTAAATGCTTGGCAAAGAATATCTAATAATTCCAAACAATGTACTCATTAATGAAACCACTTTATAGAATAGTTAAAAAGTAACTTTTGTGTGGGAAATTTCAAGCATTTTCCAGTAACCCTATGGTCTTTTATAGTGTTAGAACAAACTAAATGACAAAATTAAAATGAAGAATAAAATGAATGGTTTTTTTACATTTAACAAAGTGGAAAATAAATGTCACACTTACTGGATTTTATTTTTAATTGACAATAAAAAAAAATATGACAATAGAGTAGAAAGAGCACAGAATTTGGAATCAGAAGATAAACCTTCAGTTTCTGTTTTTATGGCTTGGACCTTTCTGAGCCAAAGCCATAAAATGATAGTAAAGAAACCAGTCACATAAGGAGTACATATAAGCCAAAGCTATTTGAAAAATTAGAAGTACTGTAGAGTTATATAAAGAATTATTGGGCAAGTGAGAATGTGATTTATACCATGAAGAAGTGTTTGCTCTTGATTCAACATTTTATATCTTTTGTTGTCCTGGGCATAGACTAGTAGTAAGACAGAGCTTTAATAAATGTATTTTATAATTCATGAAAACTTGAAAGTTTGAATAAGTGGGCATAGTATTGAATTGGCTGGCATGTTATATACATAAATCAGAAGTTTAATCTTTCATTATTAACTTTGATATATAAAAAATATATGATGGAATGATGGGTGGTAGAGGGAAAGATAGATGTATGATAAAGTAAGCATGCTAACAGCTAGTGGTGGATATGTAGGTTATCATTACAAAATTATTTCAACTTTTCTGTATGTTGGAAGATTTTCATAATAAAAAGTTTTGTAAAAAAGGTATAAATGGTACTTAAGAGGACTGAAATTGCCTTTGTTCTGACTAAGGTCCTGAAAGATGACTTGTTAATAGGGACTGGTCGAAAGAGCAGGCTGTTGACATGGATGATATTTCAGGGAGCAGGGAAAAAAAAAATATTGTTCTCTGATATTCCCAATTGCCTAAAAAAGATCACAAACATTACAAGCCTTTTTTAGTGAGGTACAGAAATTTTGAAATGCTTAAGTTTATAAGCAAGTCTTATGAATTTAAAGCAATGTGGAGGAAATCTTTGATGTAGAACTTTTGACTCAATTTAAGGATTTGCCGTCATCAATTAACTTGTATTTCATTTATTTAAAAAAAATATTTGCCTATTTAACAATGTACACATTTTATGTTTTCATTTACTCTCCTCTAAATCATTCTCACAGATCACAACTGGACATTTTGCCTATTACATATAATTATATTAGGAGGCTCACTTACATTTTCTTTAAAATCATAAGTACAGTTAAATATCTTGAAAGTATTAAAAAAGAAAAGAAAAACGATATGAAAATAATTTGAGTAAATAGAAGAAAGAAGAAGAAAAAAGAAGAAACAAGGGAAGGAGAAAAAGGTAGAGATACAGGGAAGGAGAGAAGAGAGTCCAGAAAGGAAAAGAAATGTTAAATTTTCCTTAAAAGGAAATGAAGTAGAAAACTAGTAATTTTTAGATGGGTGAACAATTTAATAATTTCTTTTGGGTAAATATTATTCAATTTAAGGCTCTAACTCTGTATTGAGGATCTTTATATTTTCTTAGCTCTCCTTCCCAACTCATTTCCCCTTAAAATATTTTTTTAAGTTGATTTTTAGATATCATGCAAACCATAAATATCCTATAGTGGTGGGTTAAGGTACCTGGCTCCTGAGTGATTCTTGTCTATCTCAGACTGTTCTTGACCATTGCCTCTTGACACTTAATCTTTTTGTGACCTTGTATCCTGACTGCTGAAGTATCCATGTCTGTGGTGACTGCTCTCTTGGCAAACTCAGGGCTTGGTTCTTCGCCCTGCACCTCTAACCCCTACTTTATCAAGGTTGGTTAAACTCACCTCCATAATAACTGTGCAGATTCTCTGAAATGCATAAGGCATATGCCTCATCCTACCCCTGGCTTTAGCACTTGACTCTATAGTTATTGTTATAAGATCACCTAACTTATCATCAAGGCAACACTATTGCAGGTGCATAAGTTTTCAATTCTGTCGCTTTTTACATGTGAGTATGGTATCATTCCTATGCCACACAGAGACCTAAGTGCCTGACAAACATATTCTATTCTGCGTGAAACACTCAGATGTTGTTTCTTCCAGAATCTGAAATGAGAAGACCACATGTCTATCTGCTTTTAGTTTTCCTCTCTACCTGAGTTTTCCATTCTCTCAGTGATTTCAATTTTCCCTTTTTGGATTAAAGTTTAGAAGTGAAAGGGATAAAATCTGGTTTTCTGATACATAGATAAATAGATAGATGATAGATGATAGATAGATAGATAGATAGATAGATAGATAGATAGATAGATAGATAGATAGATAGATAATAGATATTTTTTAGCTATCCAAAACTCTCTCTACACACTCACCAGCAATGGAACTTTTTGTTTGTTTGTTTTTAAGCAGAAACTATCCACTTTTACCATGGAGTGATGGAGTATAAAGGTTTTGTTTTTGTTTTTGTTTTTGTTTTTTAAAGAATAGGAATACAGCAAAGCATGAAAAACCATTGAAACAAATACATCCAGGGATTTTATAAAAAATATTAACAGTATTACTAACATTTATAACTATATGCCATGACTTATAAAAATAAAAGCAAACAATTTATAGAAGTCTTTTTATAAAACTATTATGTGCCAATCTTATCTATTTTCTTCATATTTACATAAGAATATAGAATACAAATGAGTCTATTTAAATTTTCAATAAATACATGTACTAATTTAAGATTCAATAACTCAATATACTATCCATATGGTGCCTACAAAATCCCAAATCAAACTTATGAATTCCAGTATTTGGTTCTGGTCATTGTTTTTGGATCAATGAACATGCTATATTTTCCATTCAAACATCAACTTACTAAAGTTGTTTATATGCCTGCTCTATGGTTCAGCAATTCCATTACTAGAGATAAGGAAAATGGGCACATGTGTTATTCAAAGTACATGCACAAAAATTTTTTTATCATCTTTATTCCTGATGGCACCAAACTGGAACTAACCTAAATATAAATGAATGCTAAAAATATGTGTTATATATCACACTGATGAATCTCACAGATATTATGTTTAGAGAAAGGAAAAAAGCACATACTGTGAGATTCCATTTATATGAATTTTAAAAACAGATAAAGTTAATGTACAGTCATAGGAGATAGAATATGTGTTGTTTTTGGTGTGCCAAGGAAGGGCACTAACTAATCTTTTAGGAGTGCTAGGCATGTTCCATATCTTGATAGGTAGTTACATGAGTGTGTGTGTGTGTGTGTGTGTGTGTGTGTGTGTATGAAAATCCTTCAAAGTAAATATTTAAAGATTAATGAATTTTGTATTTTGCATATTTCACTATATAATGCTTATACATTTCTTCAAAAAATACATATATATTTATATATATATATATATATGGAATAAGCTTTAAAATAATGTGTTTTTCTAGAGGAATAGTAAGTTATAAGAGATTTCATAACAAAATATTAACCGTTTCCCTAAAGGGTTAATTGTCGTTCATAGCATAATCATATTAATATCTGAATTTATTGCTACTTTCCTCTTTTCCTTTAGAGGTTTTTAATGCCAAAAGGACTGACATGTAAGGCTAAATAACTTAGAGTGTTTAGATAAATTCTTAATTTTATAGTTCATAATATGGAAATTTCAGGGTCTTTGGGGTTAATGGACCTTTATTCAAGAAAATTGTTCTTTTCATGTAGAACTGTGTGGGCTTGAGCATATCTTTTAACCTTGCCCAGTATCTTTTAGTTTTCTTATCTGTAAATTGAATACTTATAATATTTATTGCACAAGGTTGTTTGAATTAAAAGGAATAATAGATTAAATGACGCCTAATAGACCAAATGATAAAATGTATCATTTAACATGTAATTAGTCCTGTATTTTTTGTTAAATATCACTCTTGTATATATTCAGACAGAAGTGAAGTCGTGAGGACAAGAATGGAGGTGGGAGTGAGAATAAATGGAAAGATAAATAAGACTAAGTCTCTGCTGTTTTCCCATTTGGAATCAATTGGTCGTAGTGAAACTAGGACACACATGTCTATAACTAAAGATATAGTAAAATGATAGAAGAAAATCTCTCCTTTGGGGCTCAGAAAAAAAGTTATCTGAGAGACATACATTTGAGGCAGTCTTATAAATATAACACATGTTTACACAAGTACATTACATAAATGGTACATATGTAGGAATGCACAACATCCCTGAAAAACATAGAGTTACCTCAAATTTAGTATAAATTTTTAACATATATAGTGAATAGTAAAATAGAATGAATATATGTCATAGGCATATTGTAAAATAACAAGAGTTCTATTTTATCTCATTGAAAAAAAATAAGTTCAGACATAGATTGTAAATGAAGTCACACCTGTATATTATCATTTTCCTTCTTTCACTATAGAATTTATACTGAGGATATTACAAATAGAGTAGAGTATTACTAGCAGTAATAAGAATGCATGAGGAATGACACAAAATAATTATTTTTTAAATTAATAAGAATATAAACAATTTACTCTTTTAGGAAGGCAAGAAAATATCTAAAATAGATTTATTTTATAACCCAATCAATAAACAGTCACTGGATATGATCTGGTGAGAAAAAAAGCATTGACTGATATTCTAGGCTGAATGTTTGTGTCCCCACAAAATGTATGTGTTGAAACCTAAATCCCAGTGCAATGGTATTTGGAGGTAGACCTTTTGTGTGATGATTTGATCATGAGGGTAGAGCTCTCATGAATGGGATTAGTACCCTTATGAAAGAGTCCACAGAGAGCATCCTTGTCCATTCTGCCTTATAACAGATGCCATAAGGACAGAGCAAAAGATGGCCATCTATAAATCAGGAAATGGACCTTTTCCAGACACCTAATTTGCTGGACTTTGATCTTAGACTTCTTAGCCTCCCAAACTGAGAAATAAATTTTTCTTGTTTAAGCCGCTCAGTCTATTTTTGTTATAGCCCCCCTAAATAAACTAAGACAACTCCTAAAACTGGGGAGAGACTTACTGCCTGGCCTTTCCTTTAGATCCTATTATATATATTCTCAAATTTCTGAGTAGATCCTATTCAGCAATGAAATTATGGAGCCAAAGAACTCAAGATTCATATATGCATATACTATGCTTTCCTCTGGAGTCCTTACAATAATAACAGCATCTTAACTCAGCAGCTAAAAACTTAACTCTATTCTCTCTGATCAACCCCGCTTGCCTTAGTCTCTACCCTACTATTATTCTCCTTTCTCTTTCCCCCATACCCTCCCACCCTCTCTCCACACACAAACACATGCACACACATTTTGGCAAAGAGGTGGTAAAAAGCCTGTCATTTATTTGTCCAACATATCTAAAAATATAGTTTAGCGTCAAAAGTTAGATTAACTTTGTTTCTTTCAAGTCAATGTTTTGTTTATTGAAAAATTTTCATTGCTTTCCTCCAAGTTAGAACTACTTTATTAAAATAATGGCTTACTGGAGAAATACTATAGAAATTCAGCAGCTCAGCATTAGAAGTATGAATAGTGCTGCTGCAAGTCAACTGTGTGTGAACAATTCCTTATGAGCATGTCTCAGTCTGATCTAAAAGCAATTAAAGCCACTCATTTCCTTTCTTACAGAGACTGAAAAGTCATTGAAGAACACTTTAAAAATGAGTGACTTGACAGACAAAGATAAATACCATATGATTTCACTTATATGTGGAATCTAAAGAACAAAAAGAACAAACTAATCAAAAACAGACTCACAAATATAGTGAACAATTTGGTGACGGACAGAGGGGAGGGGGGTTGGCAGGCGGGGAGAATGGCATGAAGGATTAAAGAAGTACAAATTAGTAGTCAATAGTTGATCACGGGGATGGGGATGCAGTTAGCATTAATATAATGGCTAGGTGGAGGGCCAGGGAAGGGAGGGAACAATTGGGGGAAGAGTTTTATGAACTACATGGATGTCTAACTACTGTACTGTATACTTGAAACTAATATAAATAAATACATTAACAAACGAAACTATAAGAAAACAAGTGATTTGCAATGTCTTATTAAAAAGGAGACAAGTTAATACTAAGAAAAAAAGCATGAATATTTGACAATGATGGTGATAATGTTTGTTATTTCTGCCTGTTACCTTAATCTAGGTTATAATATCTCCAGAGGTGGATCTAAGTTTTATGATCCTTGAAGCCCATGAAAAGTGTGGGGCCCTCTATAAGAAAACAAAATTATAAATACAAAATTAGACACATGGTCTTGGAAGGACCAGTACAAGTGAGAAATCTTACATAAATGGTACTTATGTAAGATTAAATTTTTGATAGATTTGGGGCAAATTTATCTCTGAATGTGGGCACCTGATTTCTGACTACACGCAAAATTGTACTAAGGTTTTCTTAGATTTTCTCTGATCAAAAATTTTTGAGGAAGGCTATAACCTAATAACTTATCTCAACTTTTCAATATAGTCTTCTGAGCAATAAGAATTTGGATCTAATATTTTTAAGGTAAAATTGTGTTTGTTTATTCAATGTGTATCCTAGCCTTGCACATATCAGTATTCTTACCCTTAATATCTTTTTAAGAAATACTTTTTTACATATTTAAATAAAGTACATTTCCTTTCAGATGACTTTTTATTTACTATTCTTAGTTGTGTATGATCTCTACTCATTATCATTTTTATTGAAAACTGTTTTATATTTTGCTTCTCTTTTAACACACAGCACATTCAATTTATTTGTCCAATTTCCTGATGCATGACCTTTTGACCTTATATAAAAACAAGATTCCTAGATTGATTATTTGGCTTTACTACAGGAAAAAGTTTGAGAGGAAAAGAATTATTCACTTCTGGTTGGTTTTAGGATTTTATTTGCTTGCTTGTCCATTTCATCTATCCTCAAAAATGCCTTCATTCTTTCCTGAACATTACATTGAGTCAACTTTAGGCAAAAGCTTTTTCTGAATTGAAAGTGAATTGAATTCCTCTTCTTGTCTATATTTCAATACTTCATTCAAAATTTCTATGAAGAGAGGAGTTAGCTTTTAAGCTTTTTATTGCCAAATTATTTATTTTTTTCCTTCTCAGTTATCCCAACCCTTATTTAAAAGATAGTTAAAAAGTTCTCACAGTTGGAAACAGGTAATCACTCAATTATAAGATATCAATAAACTCTGATGAGACCATGAATACTATTTAATTCCCACTGAAATACTATTTAATTCCCACTGAAATACTATTTAATTCCCACTGAATACTATTTAATTCTCACTGAAATAACAATATTTGCAACAAAAATAATCAATAGAGTTCATAAAAGTATCTATCTTGAGACTATGAGTTGAAGATCTCCATGGTATTTACATTATTTTTGATGTATATATATTTAAAAACACACAAAAGTAGAGGCATGAAAATCAGTAAGAACTAAGACTTTAATATATATTGGTCAAATCTCCTAGCAGTATAACATATTTTTGCAAAGTTGAGTCTTTTTTACTTTTAATAATGCAAAAGTGACATTTTAAACTTTGCTTTTAAGATGGATGTGGTATTTTGTATTTTTAAAAAATCTTGAACAATATCATTAACTGTGCAAAAACAACAACATTTAATAAAGGTTAAATAGCTTTGTTTGGTAAATGGCAAATCACATTGATCTTGTTTCCATTTAATTTAATGCAATTCAATGAGTATAATTAAGCATTATTTATTTCACTGAATTAGATTATGGAGAATCTCTAGAATGAAAATTCTGTATCATTAAGGAGATTTCTATATTTTGAAAAACTGAAATATAAATCAAAACTAAAATAGAATTAAAATATGTTTTATAGAGGCTTGAAAAGTATATAAGTATACTTTTTATTATTTACTACATGATGGGTTAGAACACTGAACCCTGAAAATGAGAGTGACTATTCAAAGATACCAAAGTGACAAAATTTCTAAATGTTTATGTTGAAACAGTAAAGCCGTTTCTGGTATTAAAATAGATTTTGGGTTATGCAAATAGCTAACTTTTTTATTTTATTTTATTTTGATATGTAATTGACATATAATGTGTAAGTTTAAGGTATCAACATATTGATAGACATAGATTGCAATATGATTACCTCTGTAGCATTAGCTAACACTTGTATCAGGTCACATAATTATTATTTCACTTTGGTGGTGACAGTATTTAAGATCAAGTCTCAGCAATTTTAAAATATATAATACAGTATTGTTAACTATGATCACAATGCTGCGCATTATGTACCCAGAACTTATTCATTCTCTAAGTACAAGTTTGTACCCATTGATCAACATCTCCCCAATTCCCCCACCCCTAGTTCCTGGTAAACAAAATCCTGTCTCTTTCTATAAGGATAAATTTTTAGATTCCAATTATAAACAATGTTATACAATGTTTGTCTTTCAATGTCAGAATTATCTTACTTAGCATAATATCCTCGAAGTCCATTCATGTTGTCACAAATGGCAGGATTTCCTTCTTTCTCATGGCTAATATTCCATTGCATCTATCTATCTATCTATCTATCTATCTATCTATCTATCTATCTATCTATCTATCTTTCTATCTATCTATCTTCTATATATCTATCTATCTAATCACATCTTTTTACCCATTCACGTGTTGATGGCATGGGTTGTTTTTGTATCTTGGCTATTGTAAAAAGTGCTACTATAAGCATGGGAGTGCAGATACTTTTTGATATTCTGTTTTCATTTCTTTTGGAATTATACATAAAAGCGAGATGGCCGGATCATATTATAGTTCTATTTTTAATTTTTTGAAGAGAATCCATACTGTTTTTTATAAGCCGAAGTAATTTACATTCCCTGAGTACACAAGGGTTACCTCTTCTCTATATCTTTGTCAGCAATTATTATCTCTTGCTCTCAGGATGATAGCCATTCTAAAAAATGGAAGGTGATATTACATTGTGATTTTGATTTGCATTTCCCTAATGATTAGTGATGAGTACCTTTTCATGAACCTGTTGACCATTTATATATATTCCTTGAAAAAAATGTTTATTCAGTTCCTCTGCCATTTTTAAAATATGATTCTTTTGTTATTGTTGAGTTGTATAGTTCTTTATATATTTTGGATATATAAATTTACAAATATATTCTCTCATTCCATAGGTTGTCTTTTCATTTTGTTGATGTTTCCTTTTGTTGTTCAGAAGCTTTTTAGTTTGATATAACCACACTTGATGGTTGTGTTTTTTTTTTTTTTTCTTTTGTTGTTATGCTGTAGAGGTCATACCCAAAAAATCATTGCCGATACTCATGTCAAAAAGCTTTTGCATTATATTTTCTTCTAGCTTTACAGTTTTGGGTATTATATTTAAGTTTTTAATATATTTGAGTTAACATTTGTGGGTGATGTTAGATAGGCATTCAATTTCATTTACCTGCATGTGCTTATCAGGTGTTCCCAGCACCGATCATTGAAGAAACCATTCTTTCCCCATTGAGTATTCTTGGCTCCCTTGCATAATGTTAATTGACAACATAGTAAGGGATTTATTTTTGGGCACTTGATTCTGTTTCATTTGTTCTATGTGTTCCCTTTTATGCCAATAACATACTGTCGTAATATTATAGCTTTGTAGTATAGTTTGAAATCAAGAAGTGTGTCTCCTCCAGCTTTATTCATTTTTTCTCAAGATTATTATAACTATTTGCAGTCTTTTGTAATCACAAATTTTAGGATTGTTTTTTCTATTTTTGTGAAAAATGCCATTGGAATCTGACAGGTATTGCATCAAATCTATAGACAATTTTATGTATTATGGACATTTTAATAATACAAATTCCTGTATCTATGAACATCAGATATCTTTTTATTTGTCTTCTTAATTTCTTTCATCAGAGTCTCATTGTTTTAAGCTTATAGATTTTCACTTCCTTGGTTATATTTATTCTTAAATATTTTATTTTTGATGCTATATGAATGAGAGTTTTTAATTTCTTTTTTTATTTTGATATTTTATTGTTATAGAAATGAAAGTGTTTTCTCTATGTTGATTTTTCTATCCTGTACTTTATGGAATTTATTAGTTCAAACAGTTTTTGGTTGAATCTTTAGGATTTTCTATATATAAGCTGAGATCATTTGAAAAAAAAGATAATTTTACTTTTTACTTTCCAATGTGGATGTCTTTTATTTTTTATCTTGCCTATTTGCTGTAGATAGAACTTCCAGTACTAAGTGGAATAAAAGTGATAAGTGGTTACATTTGTCTTTTTCCTGATCTTGGAGGGAAAGCTTTCAATCTTTCATTGTTGATTACAATGTTTTTTGTGTGTTTGTCATGCATAGCCTTTATTATATTGAGGTATATTCTTTCTATACTGAATTTGTTGAGGGGTTTTATCATGAAAGAATGTTGTATTTTGTCAAATGCTTTTCGGCATCTATAGAGTTGATATGATTTTTATCTTTCATTCTATTAATGTGGCATATCATATTTATTGATTTGCATATGTTGAACCATCCTTGCATCCCAGGGATAAATTCCATTATATTTTCGTATGTGATATTTTTATTTTCTTGTTGAATTCTGTTTGCTAATATTTTGTTGAGAATTTTTGCATCTATATTCATCTGGGATATTGATCTCAAGTTTTTTGTTTTTTTTTTTTCTTGTAGTGTCCTTATCTGAATTTGACATCAGAGTAATGCTAACCTCATAAAGTAAATTTGAGAGGGTTCTCTCTTCTTAAATTTTTTGAAAGAGTTTGAGAAAGATTGTTGTTAATTCTTTAAACGTCTGGTAGAATTCACTAGTAAAACCATATGGTTCTTGGATTTTCTTTGTTAGGAAGTTTTTGATTTTGGATTCAATTTCATTAATTATTGGTTAATTCGAATTTTTCTCTTTTTTCATGATTTACTCATCATAGGTTTGTATATTTTTAGAAATTTATCCTTTTCTTTTAGGTTACCCAATTTTTTGACATAGTTGTTCATAGTAGTCTCGTGATTCTATATCTATTTTTGTGGTCTCAGTTGCAATATCTCCTTTTCGATTTATGATATTATTTGAGTCTTCTCTCTGCTTTTCTCAGTTTAGCAAAAAGCTTGTCAATTTTGTTTATCTTTTCAAAAAACTAGCTCTTAGATTTGATCTTTTCTATTGTTTTTCTGGTCTGTATTTTATTTCTGCTCTGATCTTTGTAATTTCCTTCCTTCCACTAATTTTGTGCTTATTTTTTTCATCTTTTTCTACTTTATTGAAGTATAAAGTTAGATTTTTCATGTGAATTCTTTCCTTTTTCTTAATATACACATTTATTGCTATAAATGTCCCTTTACAAACTACTTTTGCCATATCCCATAGGTTTTGGTATGCTTATTACCATTTTCATTTGTTTCAAGACTTTTCTTAATTTCTATTTTGATTTCTTCTTTGATTCATTAGTTGTTCAGGAGTGTGTTTTGTTTCCATGTTTGTAAATTTTCCAGTTTTCATCTTATTATTGATTACTAGTTTCATATTGTGGTTGAAAAAGATACATAGAATGATTTCAATCTTCTTAAGTTTTTTAAGACTTCTTCAGACTTGTTTTTTGGTCTTTAATATGATCTATACTAGTGAATGTTCCATTCACATTTGAGAAGACTGTATTTTGTTGCTATTAAATAGAATATTCTCTTATCTGTTAGGTCCATTCGGTCATATGGTTCAGTCTAACATTTCTCTGTATTTCTGTCTGGATAATCTAACCATTGCTATAAATGGGGCATTGAGGTCCCTTACTAATATTGTGCTGTTGTTTATTTCTCCCTTCATATATGTAAATATTTTCTTCAGATATTTAGGTGTTCCAATATTGGATGAGTATACATTTTAAACTGTTATTTTTTCCTGATGAGTTGACTTCTATATTACATATAATGACTTTCTTTGTTTCTTGTTACCATTTTTGGCTTAAAGTCTACTTTGTCTGATATAACTATAGGCACCTTATATTCCATTTTTATGGAATATCTTTTTCCATCCCTTCACTTAATCCTTTGCATATCCTTAAAGGTTAAGTGAGTCTCTAGTAGGCAGCATGTAGTTGGGTCTTTTTTTAAAACCTATCCAGCCATTTTATGCCTTTTTATTAAAGAAATCAGCCATTTACATTTAGATTAACTATTGATATATAAGAACTTACTAAGGCCATTTTATTAATTGCATTCTGACTGTTTCGTAATTTCAGTATTTCTTTTTCCTCTTTTGCTGTCTACCTTTGTGGACTGGTGATTTTTATGGTGGTATGCTTTGATTCCTTTCTCTTTACCTCTTGTGAATCTACTATAGATCTTTGCTTTGTGGTTACTATGAGGCTTACATAAAACATCTTTTAGATCAGGAGTCCCCAACTCCCGGGCCATAGAACAGTTCCAGTCCTTGGCCTGTGAGAAACTAGGCCACACAGAAGGAGGTGAGTGGCAGGCAAGAGAGTAAAGCTTCATCTGTATTTGCAGCTGCTCCCCAGTGCTAGCATCACCGCCTCAGCTTCACCTCATATTATCAGGCATTAGAGCCTCATAGGAGCACTGGTCCCTGGTGCCAAAAAAGTTGGGGACTGCAGTCTATATATAACAATCTCTTTTATGTTGATAGCAACTTCAGTCTCATACAAAAACTACTCTTCTTCTCCCCTTTATGTTTTTAATGTCAAAATTTACCTATTTTTGTATTTTCTATTCATTAACAAATTATAGTAGATATGGTTATTTTTAAGGCATTTTCAATCTTTATATTTATTGTTAAGAAGTTAACATACCATCATATTACAGAACAGAGTTTTCTGAATCAGATTATACATTTCCCTTTACCAGTGTTTTTTTATGTGTTCATATATTTTGAAGTTTCTAATTAGTGTCATTTCATTTCGGCTTGACAAACCCCTTTTGGCACTTCTTCTAAGACAGGTCAGTTGATGACAAACTCCCTCAGCTTTTGTTTGTCTAGGAAAGTCTATTTTTCCTTCATTTCTGAAGGATAATTTTGCCAGTTAGAGTATTCTTGGCTGGCAATATTTTCTTTCAGTACTTTGAACATGCCATTCCTTTTTTTGCTAGCCTCTAAAGTTACTGCTGAGAAATTTGCTGACTGCCTAATGGGTGTTCCTTTGAAGGTTACAACCTGCTTTTTTCTACTTCTGCTTTTATGATTCTCCCTTTGTCTTTGCTTTTTGAGTTTTGTTATAATTTGTCTTAAAGAAGGTTGTTTGGGATCGAAATAATGTGATTTATTAGCTTTATGAACCTAAATGTTCAAGTGTCTCCCTAGGTTTGGGAAATTCTCAGCCATTTGAGGACACAGCAAGACAGCCATCTGCATGCTGGGAACAGAGCCCTCACCAGAAGCCAAACTCTGCCAGATCTTCTTGGATTACAGCCTCCAGAACTCTGAGAAAAATAAATATCTGCTAAATATTTTGTTATGGGGGCCTGAGCTAACTAACATGGAAAGCCAAGAATAAAAATTTTACTTCTACGTACCTTATGTTCCAATTGTGAAGAAATTAGCAATGACCACATGTATAAAATCTATTAATGTGATAGAAAATTTTTTCACTGGTAAGATTTCAATGACTTTAAAATAAAAGGGCATCATTATTCCATAACCGTATTTATTATTATATATGGCAATTATACAGTATAAAGTAGGTTAGTTTAGACCTTTTTATTATTTGTGCTTATTACTATGACCTTTGCTTATTTTTCCTCCTTATTTTGAAATAGATAATTTCTAAAATAAAAGAATGTATGGGATAGTGAAGAATGTACAGATGGGTCATGTTATTACACAAATGGGGCTAGAAAACAGTCCAGTTTAATATTAGACTCCCCAAACCTTATTCATTAAAAACATAAAACTGATGATTAGTTTGTGTATGAAAGACATTTAGACTTAATTTTCAATTTTGGGCTGTGATAGAGTTACAATCGATAATCTAGGGCTAAAGATAAAATTGCTTCAAGTAATAGTAAATATCCATGCCAAAATCTGCTCAAATCAGAATTATACTCATATGTCCTTCAGATACTCTGAAAATAATAATATTAACTCAAACCAATGTTCTTATGCTTTAGTCTCTAATTTCAACTGAATTTTGTACAAATATTTTTAGTATTAGTAAAAAAATAGGCTATCAAATCGAACCATGCATTTTGAAAAAAAGTACTTTATTATTCAGGTTATTTGATAACTCGGACGGCTGATTTTTTTGATTAAGTTCAGAAATGTGTATATAAAATATGACTTTTGATCAATTTAAACTATAACTGATTTATTCTTGGCCTAGCTATTTGTGTGCAGAGGACAGACATAGTTTAATTAAAGAGAGAAATGTCTTTTGCAGCTGAGACAAATACACAGAGCAATACTTCTTTATTCTTATTTTACCAGTTCAGGGAAGCTAAGGTAGATAGTCATATTCTATCATCCAGTACAGTGATTGCTTTAAAGCTAGAAACCTCACCCATGATTAGATAAAGTTTGGAGGGAACTTTATTATTCACTGACCTTGCAAGGCAAGGCATAAAATGCAAAGCAAGGAACCCAATAGGCTGTGCCATGATTTCTGAAAACAATTTGCTAGCTCAGAGAAAAATATATGCCTTTGGGCTGAATCTGTGGGTGCTTGTTTGCTCTTCTCTCCACATCTATCATTTCACTAATTTAGGTCAAATTCCAGTTCAAGATAAATTAAGTGAGTTTCAGTGTATTTTGTTTGTTTTTTAAATCTCACAGACAATGCCAAATTAATAATTATATTTTACTGTGCCTTTTTCTGAGGACAACTACATATTTTCCTTTCACAAATATTATATAACCAAAGATACCCACATACACAAAGTAAAATATAAACTAGCTTTGTTCCATTAAGATAACTAGTTTATCAGCTTTCTTTTGGAAAATTTTTCTTAAAATCACACTATATAAGGAGAATATCTGGGGAATATGAATACTGGGTCCCGAAAGAATAGCATTGACCAAATTCCTACTTTTCTCCTAGTAAAACACAAAAAGTGCATGTTATTAGTAGTACTGCCCAATGAAGAGGCCAATTCAAGAGAAAGTATTAATATATTCATATTAATGATCTAGTGAAGATATATATTAGTCCTCATAAGAGTATTTCTATTTTAATATAGAAAAATGAAGATAGTATTTGACCGAATGACAACAAAAAACTAAGGAATTTCAGAATATATCAATAGGGATAGATTTGCATGTGTTGCCTCAGCTTAAGAGTATCTGATAACTCAGTGAAGAAATATGGCACGAGTTTTCTGACATATTGGCCTGTAGCATTCAATCCCAACCATCCCACAATCAGTGCATTATAATTTTTGATTACTGAGAATAATTACAACATGGCCAAGACTAAGAGGAAATCATTTGAAATAATTTTGCTCTAATGCATAGTTTAGGAAATCTTTTAATCTGCAAGCTATCCTTCTTGCCTAGTTGTCCTGGTTATTATTCTCATCTGAAAATTTATAATGAAGTCAATCAAGCACTGGTGCAATGTTAGGTGGGGCTTGGGCCCTTTTTTTAACATGAACTATTTTATACATAATTGTGAAAATGCAAGATGTGCCTTCAATGCCTTTCTGCCTTCATAATCATATTTGGTATCTCCTCTTTACTCCACTATTGTAACTCAATTTGCCATCCAAAAAGAACTGTTAGATAATAAAGGATTTAATAAATTAATTCAAGCTGAGGTGTCAATGTTTCAAAGTGGTTAATTATATTATTATTTTTGAATACTGATTAATACCCCAACCAAATGAAAGATGTCTTACAAATGTCATTGTATTTTTTTTTTTTCTGAAAGTATATTTAAGCAATAAGAACATGTTCAAATCACTTATATCAGTGTTTTCTAACTCCAGGGTACATCAGGGCTTTATCATTTCGAGGCCCTTATAAAATATAGAACATGAGGCTCCTCCAGAGACTGATTTGATACATATGGGTTAGGTTCTGGGAATCTCTATTGATAAAGTACAAACAAAATTGGGGACACCTGATTAAATTACACTTTCGAACAGCAGCACCTTTTTCTGTGTAAAGATTGGTGTCAGTGATTAGATTCATTTGCTACAATGGGATTTAATGTGAATTTGCTTAACTGCATATTTTGGTAAATTCAGGAGATTATGCAAGTTGAATTAATAATAGGTAAGAAGAAGCAATTGAGGATTATCTTAAAGTCCAAGGATTCTCTCAAAGTCCAAGGATTCTCTCCTAAAAAGTCATTGCCACTATATTATTACAGAAAAGTAGATGCCTCTAAACAGCTTAACATGCACTTTTTTCAAAAAATAACGTTTTAACATGAAAATATTAGACTCTCAGATGCAGTTTTAATAAGGAAACATACTGATAAAAATGTCTATAAGTAAAACAGTTTTTTAAATTGTGTTTTTATTGTATTCATTAGACATACATTTTTCAACTAGTGCTCCATATTTGTGTGCTATTCTTTTACAGAAAGTCACATATATACTCACTAGAGTTTCATAGGTAGTTAAAATATGTCCTTTACTCTCCGCCTTAATTCAAGTTCTTACGAAAATCTTGGTTAATTAGACTACAACATAATTAACCACAGCAAGTTAATATAGATGTGTTTATTCTAATCGATGTGCCTGAAAAAAGAGAAGAGTCACACTCCAAGTAACAGATGGCATCCAAAGTTGTAGGCAAATGCAATAGCTTATGAATTGTATTATTTAACACTCAGTGTACCTGCTTCTACAAAATCCAAGCAATTTTTTGTTTGTTTTAATTTTGCTTCACAGTTGAGTATAATTGTATTATTCTTTAAGGGTTTGATGTTCTCACTGCTCATCTGTATCATGCTCAACTATTTTCTGTAACTAGAGAAATCTAAAAACAGGTGTTTAAAAACGCTGCTATTTTCTATTTGGCTCACAAAAGGAAACCAATACAAACAGCCATTTCCCTCAGCTTTGGCTCTGCCCTAGTGAGAAAGTGCCATAACAGAATCAATCACTCAGAGAGATAGTAACATGTATTCCCTCTCTGGGAAAGCTGTAGGGTACTTGAAAGATGATTGGTTTGTGAGACTAGCATTATGAAAAGGGAATAATCAGAATCCAGCTGTGATGAGAACAGGGAATAAAGAACAGATGGATATACATATAAGAATGTGTACGTAATATTAAAATACGTATGTTTGGATAACCCCATATCCAGGGAGTCATTATGTCTTTTATCATTTTATATCAGTCAACAAAGAGGGCTCAGACCCTTAGGTCATCTTTTATATCTGTATGTCTCAAATATCTGTAGGTAAGGTAGGTGATCTTTTTCACTCCTTTCCCATGTTTAGTTCTCATCAATCTGCTAAAACTGTTCTTGTCAAGTACACCTATGTCTCTGTTTCTAAATCCAATTATTATTCTTCGTGGTTATGATTAGTCTTCATCATTACTAACTTAAAGGTGACATTTGACCCAGTTGATGTTTCTCTTCCTTTGACACACTTTCTTCACATTGTATCCAGAACACTGCTGTTGGTTTTTCTATTACATCACTGTTTAATCCTTATGACTTTCTCCTGGTGACTTCTCTTCTTTATGTCATCTGATGACATTCCATGGGACCTCATGGTTATCCTTACAGTGACCCTTGGCTTCTTTCTCAAGCC
>NW_006436298.1:1721377-1741271 GCF_000325575.1 Pteropus alecto
AATGTCTCCTATATGACCTTCAGTACCACTCCACTATTATCAACTTCTCCTACCTAGATTAGAGCAATAAGCACAGAAATAGTCAAATTGCTTCTCCTGTTGTCTCGAGTAAGTTAGGGATTTATTTAAGAGAAATAGGGAATTTTGTGCTTATAAAACTTAGAAGAGAAAAGCCTATATGATGGCCTTAATTTTCAATTTCACCATCATAGAAAGGCACAATCACTGTTACCAGGGGTCAGAAAATTATAGGAAATAGCATATATTTAATAAATTTCTTTGCAACCCTAAGATAGGTGAAATAGAAGGGAATCACACATTGTTACCCTTTGTGTTGGGGAAGGCCATGTATCTGCTCACAGTTGTCACTAGAGAAAGAAAAAAAATAATATTTACAGCTTTCTTCCACTTTCTGACCATAAATAATGTCACTCTACTTACAGAGTAAATTTCTAGCTATTGCACCTTATTTTCTCTATTGCCATTAATCTATAGTTCCAATATTTAATATGAGAGACTATTATTTTCAAAATATTGGAAATCACTATTTCTATAACATACAGAATGTCTGGTATTTGTAAAGAGTTAGAAAATAATAAAACTTTATCTTGGCTAAAGTATAATCCCACTGGAAGAGTGCAGTCAAAAAGGAAGTTATCTTTAAACTCATAATCTAACCAGTAATGACAAATATTTACTGTTTTGACATTATAAAGTAACATGGATTGTTAGAGTCACTTAAATTTGCAGGGAGAACATTTAGCTTAAATATCCTAATAATTAGGCAGTGTTTGTTTTTATAGCAACTACAAATACTTCAATTTTCTGAAACCTGTCGATTCCTCCATTTTATTAGATTTTTTAAAGAAAAAAAGTGAATGTTAATTGTAACAAAACAAACTCTCTGTGGAGTTTATGAACAAGAAATTGAAAATATATTTTTACTCATTCATATTTTGACTCCCTGAAATTAGAAGAATTCATAGTTTGGTATGCTTTCATATATACAATTATCCATCCTTAAAAAAATTTAAATACATAAACATACATATACTATGCTTTCTTGAAAAATAAAAATCAAATCATGTTGAACATTCTACTGTAAAGACTGATTTTTAAATTTAACAATAAATCATGGATATATCTCTGATACATCTATAATGATCTCACTCATTTTTTAAAACCTCTGTATTATTTTCTATTATGAATGAATCACATATTATTTAATCATTTCTCTATTATAAAATATTCGGGTCTTTCCAGATATTTGTGTTTTTGAAAAATTCTGTCATAAACATACATAAATAAATAGATAGACATTAGGTAGATACATTTATTAGATAAGAGATTGATATAGATATTTTGTTAGGTTCTCTTCTATAATAGCTCCTATTTATTTGAAATTATGCAAAATATTTAATAGATTTTAATGTTCTTATTTCCATTGCTATCATTAACATTTTTCCCATTCTGTCATACTATAATTGAAATGCTTAGTGTGAGACCAATAGCACTTTTACTCAAACTTCATTTCTAATGAACAAAATACATTAGTGAAATCATCTTCATATGAAAAAATTAGGCAAAGAAAGTTAACCTATTATCCTCCTGAAATGTTGGGTATTTAGTGAAGTGAAACTCCTAGTTCTCATTGCAGACATCAGAACACGCAACCAAAATATAAGTGAATACTCAGCTAGTAGAGCCCCTAAATAATGTAGTTTTCAAAAAAGTACAAATCAGCAAAAAAAAGTTACTTGAAACTCATTTTAATCTTTAAACCATTTCTTGGGAACCTGCAAATCAGGGTGGAAACAATTTTAATCCAGGGTGAAAACAATTTTAATCCATGAAAAGAATCTTAAAACTTTTCTCAAACTCTCACCCATTCTTAATTTTCTCTCTATGATGAATTTTTCCCCTCAAGATTCAATGGCCACATAAAACTATCCGTTATCAAGTTCATATGGCTTTTTTTTTTTCTTTCATTCCACATCACTTTTCATCAAACACTCCTAAGTAATTCTCCCCTACTCTGAATGCAAATTTCCCTCTGTTTCTTTTTCTTATTGTTCTTATTCATCCACACAAAATACCTAAAAATAAGTTGAAGAGAAAAGCAGCTGCCATGTCACTGATGCTGTGACATCTTGGGCAAGTTAATCTGTGCTTACAAGTCCTTATCTGTAAGGTGGGGATAATGGTAATTTTTACTTCAGAGGGTTTCTGTGAGGGTTGAATGAATAAGTGAACATGGGTAAAATATTTAGAACCATGACCAATGCAAGCCACTGTTTGGTAGAGGAGGAAGGGAGAAGGTCGCTTATCGTTGCACTATGTGTAGCAGAAAAAAATTGGAAGCAACCGAAGTGATCAAGATGTGCACGGCTTCATTAACTGTGCATAGGCACTCTGTGGAATAGCATGCAGCAATGAAAAATGAACAAGATCAGTGTTTTCATGGGAATGTGGAGTTTCCAAACATCATTTCACAGGGGAAAAAGCTGGTTGAAGAATAACAATCATATAATATCCTTACGCTCACACAAATACACTTCCCAGTCAGTATATTTTCTCCAGATAACACACATGTGATATAGTCTTGTTGGGGAACCACCCTTAGTCCTTTGGTAACTAATTATTTACATTAGTTTCAAATTAATTAATAATAAATTCAAAATTGACAGTTTGAAAATAACTGCTAAAAACATAATCTTATACAACCATGATGCAGCCTTTCTTATTATTATTAGATATAAAAGTTCTACCTGATAAATATCTTAATATATTTTATATTTCATATATACTATTCATCTTTTTAAAAAATATTAAAAATTAAAAAAATAACTGACTGGTTGGGCCAATTATAATCTTAAATAAGGTTTCAAAATGTTTCAAACTCTTAAACAACTGGATCCAACAGAACTGATATTATTCTCTAAACTGTATGTTCGATGTAATTTCATTATAGGATAAAACAGATTTTATTCATGTCATTAATTATTAAGGAATTTAATTGGTAAATTAATTATTCAATTAATTAATATCAATTCTGGAATTGTTTGATAAATGAGACCATTATCGAGGGTATGAATACTGGATGAAGTAAAAGATCATTAAATAAGTCAGGATTTATGAAGGTGATTCTTCCTTAAAAATTCAATAGCCCTCTGCTTTTAAGTAATTCACTTTATTCTAAATGGAACTCTGGTTCTTATGAGTAAATTGTTGAAAGAAAATATAGTCGATAAGTCAAGTTCTCAGAAAATATAATTCTACAAATACTTACTGAGAATCTATTTTTAATGCTCTCTGCTAGGCATACCACAGTCTTTTGAGAAAGTGCTAGATAAAGGGGACCCTACACTAACATTTTAAAATTATTACTATAAAGTTCAGAAATCCCATCTGTGATAACCTACTCACATACCATACACAGGAAAATATAGGCACACCCAAACTTTTTCACAGGAATGATAGGGAATCAAACATGTATATACAAAGACAATGTTTGTGTGTTTGTGGTGTATTTTCTTAATTTCCACCTCTCCTTCCCTAGTGTAGGAGTGAAAATAGTTTCCTTTGACTTTCTTAGTGACTCTAGCTGGATTTGAAAGTTAAACAAAAGAAGATAAACTAGAGAATAGCATACAAATTTATTTGATAAATTTTACATAACATGGAAGCCTTAGTAAAAAAATGAAAACACAAAGAGACAATTAAGCCCGAATATTTTTGGTTAGATTATAAATTGGTACAGCCACAATGGTAAACGGTATGGAGATTCCTCAAAAAATTAAAAAAATAGAACTACCATATGATCCAGTGACCTTACTTCTGTGTATCTATCTGAAGGAATCCAAAACACTAATTGAAAACACTCATATGTTCATTGTAGCATTATTTACATTATTTACATTATTTACAATAACTAAGATATGGAAACAACATAAGTGTCCATCAATAGATAAAAAAGAGTGGGACATATATATAAGGAAATATTAGTCAGCCATATAAAGAACAAAATCTTGACATTTGAGACAACATGGATGGACATAGAGAGTATTACACTAAGTAAAATAAGTCAGACAGAGAAAGACAAATGCCATATGATTTCACTTATATGTAAAACCTAAAAAATGAAACAAAACAAAACGAACAAACTCATAGATACAGAGAACAAATTGATAATTGCCAGATGGGAGGGGGTTGGGAAGATGGTTAAAAATGATGAAAAGGATTAAGATGCAAATTGCCAGTTAGACAAATAGCCACAGGGAAGTAAAGTACAGCATAGGGAATACAATCAATAATATTGTAATAACTATGTATAGTGTCATATGGGTACTAGACTTGGGTGATCACTTCATAAGGTATGTAAGTGTCTAATTACTATGTTGTACACTGTAACTAATATAATATTATATGTCAACTGTAGTTGAAAAATAATTTAAAAAAACAGTATTTTTATGCCAGGTGTGATGAGGAGTGGAAAATTGATAGGGCAAAGAGTATGAGGTAGATGTAATAAAGTCGAAGAAACTTAGCAAGGCTTGTTTGTCCTTCTGTCCTCAGATATACAGAAGCTCCACCCCTCTGGGTATAAGGAGGGTACCTCCCACATGAGGGTATTATGACTTGCTTCAGGAGAGAGAGGTGGAGGGAAGGTCATAGTGACCTTCATGCTTCTGCCATTTACTCAACTCTAGCTTAGAACATTCACTATGCCTATGTGCCATATTTTGGGGTTGTGTGTCCAGAATCCCATCACTAGGTAATGATATGATTCCCACAATGTAAGCTAATTTATCCCATAACATTTGGCTGCTTTCCATGAGATAGTCTACCATAAACCATTTATTCCATAATATAATTTAGAAAAGCATCAGAGGTGATGTGTGGTTGATGCGGCCATTGTGGTTAAGTAGTATTAAGAAGCAGCGTGAATAAAATGTAACCACTAAACCTCATTGTAGAGTATGAGAGGACAGTTCATCTCTAGATTTCTTGCCACCTGTCAGCATCGAGTTTATTCAGTGTAGCTTGTGTTATCTGTTAAAACATCATTAAAATAAATTCTATGAAAAAGCACACTCATCTTTGCCTCTGATTACAAAAACCAAAGACTGTATATCAGTGCGATTTTAAATATTTGTATCATAATTGGACACAAGCTGCTCTGAACATCTGCTTGTTATCAAGAACAAGAATGACGTATCGCTTGCTCTAGATTTATTTAATGGACAGATTCAGAAATTATGCCCACAGTATGCTGAGACTTTGAGCCTAGCTTCCTTTTTTTTCACAAGAATGAGTTACTGAAAGTAGATAAGAGAGAAAAAGATGCTGCCTCCAGCAAATATAGACAGTTTCATGCTACAAAGTTAGCATTTATGAAGAAATTTTTATTTTTAATCTGTTAGTTTAAGGTATAACATATTTAGTCATTAAAATCCTTTTGACATCAATACCCAGGTACATAACAATCACTATTCTTATCCCCTGCATCTATTAATGTTGCCATCATTTGCAACAAATCCTTATTTATTTTCTTTATACATTTTGCAACTATCTCAAGTATTTGTTTTCATTATTTTAACAATTCATCGTTTGTCACTTAAGATGCATATTAATCAAAATATTTCTTTGAAAGTTTTAATTGTATATTACAAACAGATTTAGCCCACTATGTAGTGCCGTTTGGAAATTTGTTATGCTTAATCTTTTAAAATATAAATTCACTCGGAAGCTAAGCAGGGTCAGGCCTGGTTAGTACTTGGGTGGGAGACTACCTAGGAAGACCAGGTGCTGTAGGTATAAAAATAAAAAATAAAAAATAAAAATAAGGGATTGTAAGCTGACAAGTTCCTTGTAATCTGTGAGGTCAACCAAGAGTTGCCTTACCTAAAAAATTCATTCATTCATTCATTAAATATAAATTCATTCATTCATTAAACAGATTCTTGCTAAACTTGTGCATGTGTGAGACAAGCATGTTAAACATGAAAAAGTCACTGCTAAGAAAAGAAATGTGGCTCTACTTCTACAGGAAAAAGAAAGAAGTAAATCATGTAATCACTAAGTGATGTATAAATACAAACTGTTGTGTGTTGTGATAGAAAGAGCCTCAGTCCTATGAGAAAAGATAAGAAAGATCACCAACTTAGACTTGGAGATCAGAAAAGATAATCCCTACATAATTAAAACTTAAGCTGAGGTCTGAAGAATTTTGGCAAAGGTAAAGAAAAAGGGGAGGAGGTGGTTAAAGAGTTTTTCAGATGTAGAAAAGTGTATAAAATGGTAATGTGGTAGAATATAGCTCTACACACCATAGCAATGTAAAACAGATCCATTATGGCTGGGGTATGTGATATCAAGAGGGAGTCACATTGGGAGGTACGGCATCAACATGAAATTTGGAGGAACACAGTTCAGTTTAGAACATCCCCCCACCCTATCTCAATTAATATATTCAAGCAGAATTCATTCTTGAATATAACTCATTGTGGGAGCAGAGAGAATGTTATCTCAGTGTTTGAGAAAGAAATTATGGAGACTATATCATGAGTTTCATTTTATCCTTCTTGTTTTACCCTTTTAAACAATTCAAGTATCAAGGGAATGACTGTGCTTTGTAAATCAAGAAGTGTAACTGCTTCCCAATTTATATATATTCAACATAAGATAAAACCAAGTAATAGATTTCGACGCTATGAGTCTCTCTTTAAGATCTCTAGCTGTCCCATAATTTTGCCACGCTCAAAAGTTGAAGTTTTGTTTGTTTGTTTTACCTCTAAGAGCAACACAAAGGTTTAAGCTGAGGTCCACTCCATTCATGGCCACAGGATAAGATATGCTATTTCTCCTAAATAAGAACTCAATCACAAACATGTGACTTTTGATATTAATAATAGATTATCATACTCAGGCACACTCACCAAATTTAAAAAAGTATAAAATAGAGTTTCAGTAAAATAACAAAAAGCTGTATATAACACATACTCATAAGTGAAAAATAAGTTATTTGAATTATTACAACTCCCAAGACCATCTAGCCACAAGAAACATTTGCCATCATCAGATAAATATTTTTTATGGTTCCATTATGATAAGTCTTTTCACAACAGGGGTTTTCTTGCCTTACACACAAACACACACACAACTGTATAGTATTAGATTTCAGTTTTTCTCTAATGGGAATAATTACATTGAGTATATCCAGGTTAAAAAAACAAACAAACAAACAAACAAACAAACAAACAAAAACTTTTAAATTTTTGATCAGGAAAGGAAGAGAAATGGAAGCATTGACTTTGGGAAGCATTCACCTAAATTTTAATAACTTGCTTACCTAAAAAAGCAAAAAGAAAGAATTAGCCATCTCTTCCACAAGAGAATTAAGTCACATTTGAACGAAATCCAAATAATACATCACTTGTCACCCAATAACTCACTTTGTACATTTCAGGCAGAATTCAGTCATATAGCCCCATAGATGAAAGGGCGAGCATATTACCTCGATGAATCTGTCCCTTCATCATTCATATATCCACTGGACTTGATTTTGAACTCCTTTAGTTCCACTAAGGGAAGGGAAAGATCAAAGATTATAATCCTTACTCCAGGTAGATTGAACTGCATAGACTTTATTCTAGGCCCTGATTTTTCTTTTCTTTAAAGATAAATATTAAATTATTATTATTTGTCATTGTCTTACACTTAAATATATCTTGGTAAAAAATATTACCATCATAATAATTTTTGATTCTTTCAACTTAAAGAACAATTTTCAAGAATTACAAGGCTAGGTTTTAAGGAAACCGCAAACCTTAAAATTTCCATACTTAATTCAATTACAGATAGTCATATTCTGATGGCAACACCAACATATAATAAATTTAAACAACCAATATTTAAATAATATTCACAGAACTCCATAATTTAACTGAATTAAACTGATTATGGTTCTTAAAATCAGCTATAGTGAAAAGTATTACTTATTATAAAAGTATTTAAAACATAAATGAAATCTTAGTAATCATACTTAAATGTTCTATATGGATACTTGAAAAAAATTAAGCCAGAAGATAACAGAGAAGATCTAAGGTCACAGACTAGTTGACATGAATTTGTAGTTCTAGCCTAGTTTACCAAATTCCAAATTAAAGACTATTTCCAAGGTTCGAGAACATATATTTTGAAGGAAACATATCCTGGAATTTGGTTTTCAAACAGCAAATAATTTGATTTATATTTATTTTTTTATCAAATTGTTTTTCTTTATAAGTTATAAAGATTAGGAAAGACCAGTAAAAAATTAAGTAGAATTCAGTTTAAAAATATTTACAGAAAACTTTCAGGAAAGCATCTTTATCTTAACGGCAGAGGAATTCTCCACTCCATCACAGAAAACGTCAATAAACAGAGGAATGATCAAATTTGCATTTAGAAATAACACTCTGAAGATAATGTAGAAAATGAGTTAGAAGGAAAAGTTAGTAAATGCAGGTAGAACACCATTTATAAAAGAAGAATTGATTTTTATTTGTTTCTCTAAGGCTATTTGTATTTAACATTTACTAAAATTTTTCTTTCTGGCATAGTTCTAAGTGTTTTTCCTGTATAATATTATTCTATCCTACATAATACTCTAAGGTATTGCTATGTCTAATTTATTGATAAAGAAACTAAATATTAGAGAATAGAAAGGTCATTTCAAATGATCAAGATTACAAGTCAACTGTTGTTTCAGAATTTGAACCTAACACATCAAATTCTCATGTCCACTGTCATAATTTCTGTTGTCTACTGTAAATGAAGAAGGTTTCCTGACTTTTTATCTTTAAGTGTTCCTTTATAGGGACAATAGGAAGAGAATAGCACTTTAAACTCTGACACAGCAATACATTTATTTAAAAGTATTAATATTCTGAAGGTATGCATTATTTTAAAATGAGAGAGTATGACATGGGCATAGGACTATATTAACTAAATATATTGGTGTTTATAGATAGCTATCAGTTACAAAGATACAACTAAATACATGCCAAAATAATGTTTAAAAAATTATATGAGGTTTTTGTCATATATTATGATAATAATTATTTAATAACACTACTTTTTTTCAGTAAAGATATAAAAGAACAATAATGAGAAAAAAAAAGACAAATGAGAAACAACTTGTACTGCCAGAAAACTCTAACCCAACTACAAAATATTGAAACATATCATACAAGTTTTGTTATATTTAAGAAATAAATGGACATGAAAGTCTTCATGCCACCAAAATAAGATACCAAAGATATATATATAATCATAAAATAATCAGAAAGTTATAGGCATTGAAGAAATCTAAAAGAACTGAATTACATAGGGATGGATCATTCCTAGAAGACCAAAAAATGAAGAGGCTTTTATACTTGTGGCCAGATGATAATGTTGGGTGCTGGGCAGGCAGTGGAGCAAGCTCACCATAGAAGGACACTCCTTGCCCAGATTATGAAACACTGGCCAATTTTTTGACAAATCGGTTGGTGTGCTGTATTTATATCTAGAGTCACACCCAAAGCAGAGACAATACTCTCTGTTAAGTAATTTTGACAGAGAATGGAAATATTACTGAGAAAGAAAGACTGGGGACAGGGTTAGACATTGAGAATGAATCATGTAATCTAAGTTTCCAAGTCTTCTGCAATTTGCATCTTGTATCATCAACATCCAGAAATTTGTTAGTCTCAAATGGTAGTGCAATCTCACAGTCCAACTATTGCCTTTTGATCTGTACTTTTATAGTCTCTCAGTCTTTAGATTGTACAGTCCCTGATTTCTCAGTCTCAAAGTCTTATGACCTCATATTTTTGAAGTCTAGCAGATTCCAAATCTAGAATCCTTGTGGTTTTGCAGTTTTGAAGTCCAACTGATATGTATTTTTAATGTTTCAAGGTCAATTAGTTTCACGATGTTTAGTTAAATGCTCCCCCTGGAGAAAAAGGCCAGAACTCATCTTTAAAGCCTGGATAAGTGAGGTGAGCTGTCTAACTAAAGTTGCAATGAGAACCAAATCCAATTCAACTTTCAATGTGAACAGAGATATTAACTCAATAGAGGTAGAAGAAATTAGATATAGAGCTGAAGAGAGTTTCCCCTGATTTTCTGGAGCTTATATTCTAAAGCCTGCTTAAATTGCCACCCTTCCTCAAACAAATCAACTCTTAATTGAGTCATCATGATCAGTTCCTCATCTTAGCTTCTTAGAGGAAAAAGTATTGACTCTTGTAACAAAAGAATAAAGGAGAGAGGGGAGAAAAAAGAATATGTTTGTGCACATGCATATATACATACATATGTTTAGTTATGTGTGTGTATGTTTAAATGCATTAGCTTCCACAGTTCTTTAACTCACATATACACACATATGTGTAGTGCGTAGATGTCTCTCTCAGCTATTAAAGGTGTAATGATGTCTGAAATAGCGTAAAAAATTCTGAAGCATGCAAAGAATCAGGAAGATGTGACCTATAGTCAAAATAAAACTCAGTCAAATAGACACAGGCACATTTATTACCTTAATTTGGCCAAATCTCTATTAACTAGCCTCCCAAAAGCATTCTTCTGATAAGTGCCTACAGTTGTATTCTGATACCTGGGGGTTGGCATTGGCTCGGAACTAGAGTTCAGTTGTCCGTTCTTCCCCCAGTACACATTCATATCTGTAGATGGGCTCTGATCCATTTAGGAGACTGAGTGGAAAATTGGAGACTATGTTTATAGTGATTTAAAAAGAGTCTTTTCTCCAGACATCCAGATTCTCCTTCACTCTGGGGGCCAAGTTCTATGAAATGCTTCAGATCTAAGAATTAGATCAAAGTCCATGATCAAAGTGACTCATTTCAGGACTCTGTTCAAAAGTAAATTTTAATTTTATCGTTTTTCAGTTTTAGAAATAAATATTCCCTTAGTAGGCTTACCATCTATTTCAATCCTATTGAAAGCATGATCAGTTAAATAAGAACAAAGATGATTGTACATAAAAGTATTGTGTTCACTGCTGTGTCTTTCATTCCCATTAAGATGGTCAGACTCATTAGTACCTGGTGGTTAAGTGTTAACACTTGTCCTCTGTTATTTTGGGATTATAGAAAACCCATTCTAATCAAAGATCCCATTACAGTAATAATATTTATATCCTTGTTTCCATCTTGCAGAGGACAGCTACAGCAAGAAAGCCTTGATGGTTGGCATGTCTTCTGGATCTTCTTGGAGGTATATTTATCAGATAAGCTAGCACATGACAAATATCTTCAACAATGCTCTTGGCCTGCCTTTGGATGCCTTTTTCTTTTCATTATACGGTTGAATTTCTGGAATCTCCACTTCATTTAGTGTACTGTACTGCTGGGTCCAGATTTCTTGCCAAATAGCTGAACGATCTGTTAGAATCTTTCCCAGAAGCTGTAGTAAGTCCACGCTACTGCACTTGGCTTAATTTAAAGTCATATTTCTTTCACTTATTCGACTACCATTAAAATATATTATTGTGTATAGTCATCACAATAATATATTTATATAGTTATCTTTATATATTGTGCATAGTTATCACAATAATATAATATTTATATAATTATCTCTATATAAATTAGCAACATTTACAATTTTGTTATTGTGTAAACTTTTACCTCCTGGGTAACATTTTTGACTGTACTTTCAGAGCACACTTGAATCTGAATCTAGTTATTTGAAGAAAATAAGAAATGACAGAGATTAACTATCCGGAATTTTGGGATCAACTGCTAAAAAAAAGAAATAGCAAAAATTTAAAAAAAAACAATAAAATATCATTAAAATACTGTATCAGGTAAGGTCTTAAACATGGCAGGAATAAATTTATCAGGCATGAAATTAAGGACCTTGTAGTAGTACATTATTGGAAGGAAGAGAAATGTGAGCCTTAGTTTTAAACTCCAGGAATGTCTTCCAGAATTGATCAACCAGGGAAGCTATTCTAACAACCAGGATTCTAAGTCAAGAATAAACTCTTTGCTCATAATTACAATCCAGAATTTAGAAATTGAAAAGCCATTGCTATCTTTTGATACCCATAAAGGTGGAGAATAGATGCTGAAATGTATTTGCAGAGATCTTCATGTTAAGAAAATTTTTCTTAAAGAAGGACAAACAAAAAGATCCCCAAACAGGAAGTAGATGGCTTCTTCTTTTCATTAACCTCCACCTTCTGAATTTCATGCAAATACATATAATAGATAGAACTAATTAACTCTTTGCAAAAGAATGGAATGGTGGCTGAGTTACCCAATCTAGAGTAAACACTGCACTTTAAGAGAAAAATCGAAACATCCAATCAGACTATTTTCTGGTGTTATAGAATGATAATTGGAAACCTAACTATATACACAGGTATATGTATGAATATCTATATAAACTTTTCCAATATAACACTGTAATATAGTCTTAAAATGTAGGTGCATATAGCTATTTTTTATGAATAGAAATAATTTGGACATCAATGTGAGGATGCTGTCATAACATCCCTTTGAAGTATGTCAATAATTTTATCCCTATGTCACTAATGAGTAGACAGATGGGTGAGTATTGTGATTTCACCTGCCAGCATATGTGTAACTTGTAATTAAGTTTTAATATTGTTCTTGGAGGGTACTTGTCTTCTACTTTACTATAGAAAGGGCAACAGAAAGTGCAGTTTTTAAACTGAAATAATTGCAGGGCTGGGCACAAATTATGCCATAATGTGTAAATATTTATGATATCTAATATTCTCCCATGTTTGTGAGACAGAATTTTTATTTATTTATTTATCTAGTCATCAGATCAGATTGGTGACTTCTCTATTTTAATGAGAGAAGAGCTGACCTTTTATACTTAGCGATAAAAATTATTTTATATATAGTGCAATTTGTGTGGCTATAATTGACCTCTAGACAAAAGAACATTCCCTACCTACTACCTTACAATTTTTGAGGTTCTGTTCATTAATATTGCTTCCTAATATTTTTCTTAGCTCAAGTAATAGAGTTGAAGAGATCATTTTATTGATTTTTTTTTTCTACAAAACCTAATTTTAAGAGACTTCATGATCTCAAAGAACTGAAATTAATTATAGGTGAAATTTGGAAAAATGAAGGGTCAGGATTCTGGACTTGTGTCTGATATGAGATGGGTGCTATCCTCAGATAGTAGAGAACCATCTCCATCGTAGTAGAGAATTATGGTCTGAACTGTGTCCTTTTAGTACTCACATTGAAATCCTAACCTCCAGTACCTCAGAATATGACTGTATTTGCAGATAGTGTCTTTAAAAAGGTAGCTAAGGTTGGAAGCTAAGAAGGGTTGGGCCTGGTTAGTACTTGAATGCGAGACAACCTAGGTAGCTAAGGTAAAATGAGGTTTTATGGTGGGCCTTAATCCAATATGACTCATGTCTTTATCATATGAAGAAATTATGACATAGATGTACAGAGGAAGCACTAAGTGAAGACATAAGGGAAAGATACTCATTTATTAGTCAAAGAGAAAGGCCTCGGAAGAACCCTCTAGTCATGCTGATATCAAAATTCTAGCCTAAAAATTGTGACAGAACATACATCTGTCACAATTTTTGTTATTTAAACTATCCAGTCTGTGATAATCTGTTAAGGCAGTTCTAGTAAACTAATGCACAGAGCACTGAGATCCTTACAAGGGTATGCCAAGTACTTTGACTGAGCATAAGAGTGGCCAGAATGTTGAGCAAATATTTTTTTAAATTATTATTTGATGATGCTGAAAAAAATTGAAGACTTTTTACTGAGCAAAATTAAAGCTGTGCACTTACCCTAGGATTATTCATTCAGGTGTTATATTTAATGTATGACAATATAGCCTATATTTTTTAAGAGTTCGTGCAACATACTACATCACATTGAAAAGAATTTCAACACTTTTGTCATTGTTCCTCCTAAGAAGGCCTAAAGACTTCTAGATTTATCAACACACGCACACACACACACACACACGCACACACACACACACACACACACACACACACACACACATTTTTGTTATAGAACAGAGAGTCTGTCTACTTAGCGCTAGCATAGCCAAACACTAAACATTGAGAATTACGGTGGAAAAATATTGGCTATTTTATTGATCAGTGGCGCCATCCAAGAAAATAGGAAGCTAATGCTCCAAAGCCTGAACTTCCCAATGATGTGTAGATTAGAGATTATATAGGGTGAAATGACAAGACACCGTGGGTTAAGAGTTCAAGTTGTGTTGGGAGCTGATTGGTCAGAGGTAAGGTAAGGGTAATGAACCATTTCTTCAGATCTTGAGGACAGTTCTGAGATCTTTTCTGGAATCCTTCTGTTTAGTTTCATGAGAAAGTAACCAGGGAATCACCTCAAATTAAGGCTCAAGAACTGAAACATGACTTAGGTCAACATGATATCTTTAGCCAGCCAGAGGTCCAGACCGTGTGACCATAGTCAGTCAACTCTGGACTACTGTCTTCTGCTGCCTCAGGGATTGCTGATTATCCAAAGCAGGGTCTCTACACCTTGGTTTCACACATGTGTGCACACACAGGGACTCATACAAGTTATGGCAGATTTACCTGGAAGCTAAAAGGAAATTAAACTTCAGGGCTATCATGTGCTTACAATCTTTTTAAGCTCTGTACCTAATTTTGTGTTTGCAATTTTATCTTGCTTTCTTAAATTAGAACTTAAATTAGAACCACCATCCCCAAAGTAAAATATCCCCTGTGTGTTTGTGTGCATGCTGTATCTCAATTAAAACTTCAAAGATGACTGGTGTTTACATACTCCTTCCCTAGGCTTTTCAGTGGTTGACTTCTTGATAGCAAGGACCATATTTTAGACACTGATTGTTCAGAGCCTATCAGAGTTCCTGTCCTATAACTACATTCTGCATATATTTTTAGTGATAGGCAGAGAGGAAATAAAGATAACATAATCAAAACAGAAACAAATAATTTCTTAGAAATAAAGGCGGTATTGACTTTGAAATCCCTCTCAAAAAAAGAGAGAGAGAGAGAGAGAGAGAGAGAGAATTACTAGAATGCAATGGCAAAAAGTAAAGATTTAAATGCACTATTTGCACAAGATGATCTCATTATGAATGGAGATTATATAGTTTTACTTATGACACTGAGGTTTTAAATAGTTTACTTCTAATAAGTAGGAAAAGCAATATATTGAACCTGTTTTGTTCAGTTTCTATTATTTCATATTCAACTATTAGACAGATTTTATTGAAATACATGTTAAAATCAATTTTTATGTCTTTTCAATATGATAGAACATTCCTTCAGGCAAGAGTTAAAGCTAACTACTAGCTTCACTGATGCCTCCTTCTATGTGTGCTCTATATGATTTTGTCATCATTTGAGAAAGCATCAAAGAGACATAGATTTAAATTCAGGAGATCATTAATAGAAACTCAAACCTAGCTTACCATGTTAGAGTCATAAAACTTGTGTGCAAATTATAGCTATATCCCTTATGATTCAATTAATAAGTTAGATCAGAAGACAACCACACAGTTCAGTCTTGATAGAGTTCATATTTCCTGCAGCATAATAAAGTGCAGACATGAAAATAGTATAGCAGTTGCTGAGAATGACTGAAAAAAAAATAGCATGTAAATCCTTTATATAGTTAGAATATCTGCTTCCACAGCTTGGTCTCTCTTAATAAGCAAATAAATAGGTAAATGAATAATTCCCAAATTTGATTTCTAGGATCTTATAAAATATGGCATGTTTGGAGAGTTCAAAAGAATGCAATCTTAATTTCTGAGCATTGGGAAACAAGGTACAGAATGGAAAATATTCATTTATCAACTGTGCTATTAGAGTATGCTGGCTTTTTTTTTTTTTCTTTTCGATGCACAGGGATAATGAGAGAAAAGGAGATGGTCATTAGCCCATTCATTTATTTTATTCATTATTTCTGTGATCCCGAAGTCATGTTAGAAAACACTGGGATCATAACATCATTTTATCTTCTAGACCTGTACTTAGCCTTCAAAAGCATCTGAATTAGATAATCTCTATTAAATTATATCAATTATATTTAATTTAATGCAAAGATTTTTCCATCAAAAAAGAACTTCAGAGAAAAATTTGGAGATAGCAGGCAATGTGGTTATCTAAACAAGTCCTATTCCAATCTATAAGGTTGAATTTGGCCTTTGCACATATAGAAGTGAATTAGGCACACATAAAAATACCAAACATTACTATTGTCTTTTCTTTCCAGTTACTTTGCTTTTTCACAATTAGAATATATATATGGGGCACATTTTGGAGAAGCATCAAATTCTCTACCAAGCTTCAAAGGTTTAGAGTATTAGAGGTAAAATGAAAGGCATGAGCTTTCAGAGAGTGAGCAAGCAGTAGACTGTTATATCTGCCTGCATCCTACACTGAGGATACGGTTGACAATTATAGAATCAGGGAACAGGTGTTACCAAAAAAAAATCAAAATGTGAAATATATCCAAAGTGTTAGGCTACACAGAAGCTAAAGATATGAGAGACATTTGAGGATATTTCTATATGAGCATGTGAATCTCTAAACTCTGGGCTGAAAAGCACAGGAGGAAAAAAGTGTCAATACATATAAGAAGGTATGGAGGTCAACTAAGTAAACAGATAAAGACTTCTAGAAATAAACTTTACATTATACTTAAGCCATATCACCAAGAATATAATATTCTTACCCAATATAAATATGTAGATTCGCTCACTTTGATAAATGAAAATGCTTATCTCTTTAATCATAAACTTAATATGTATTAAGAGGACTAAAACCTTCTTAACTGAATTAAGCTGTTCATTGTAAGTTGCCATACTATACAGAAGAACTTAAAAATTTTCTAAATAACTAAAGTTTGAAATTTCTCAAAAATCTAGCTTAAAAGAAACTATGCCTTTGACAAATGACAGCATAGTTTTAAAAATATTGCAAAAAGATGTTTTCATTATACAAGTAATATATTATTATAGGATAGTTAAAATTTAATGACAATTTAAAAAAAATTTTTGAAGCTAATGCAACCATTTTTTTCATTCAAGAAGAATTAACTCAGACAATGTGAATTAATGCTTATGGATACTAAATCTATTAATAGTACTTTAAGGGATTTAAGATTTAATGATACTCCAAATAGTGTATACTTCAGATTAAGTATCATCTCAGCTAATTTATGTGTTCAAGCTAGATATTTAAATATTATTATTGACAAAGTATTGTTTTCTCCTCTTATTTTTTTATAAAGCTAGAGAGACTACCACAAACAAAGCAAAGATAAAGTGAAGATATAGTAATTCTGATGTTTTCTTGCATGCTTTTGCTCTTCATGATTCTCTCACATTTACTATTCCATTTCACCTTACTAGTAAATCTAATCTTTGATTTTATTTTATTTTTCTACAAATCCTGTAATAGAGAGAGAGCAGGTAATAACTACTTCAGCTTATAGATTAATCTGACATAACTGATTTTTAAAAAGTTTACAGATAATCTCCCTAATATGGAACCGTTCTTAAAATGTTTTAGAAGAATACGAAGTTGACTAGTGCCTCCAATCCTGAAAAAAAAGAAAAAAAGAAAAGACAAAAGAAGATATGTCCATTTTCTAATATCTGGAACCCTGGAACCCATGACTTATACCTTATTTTAAAAAGAGACTAAATAGAAGTTAAGAATCTTGAGATGAACTCACACTGGATTTGGGGTAAGCCCTCAATTCAATGACGATTGTCTTTATAAGACTGTGTAAGAGAGAAGTAGAGGGAGATTCAGAAGACAAAGACACGGAGAAGCAAACCATGTAAAAATGCAGGCAGAGAGTGAAATTATGCAGCCCCAAGCCAAGTAATGTCAGGAGCTACAAAGTTGAAAGAGGCAAGGAAGGATTTTTCCACTAGAACTTTTCAAGGGAATGAAGCCCTGCTGACACCTTGATTTCAGACTTCTCACCAACAAAACTATTAGAGAATACATTTCTATCATCTTTAAGCCATCTGGTCTGTGGTAATTTGTTATAACAACATTAGGAAAAGACTACAGAGTATTAATTAAAATGGAAATGTGTAAGTCAGTCAGCATACATTACTCTTTTTTCCTTAAGATAGACCCCCAAATTGATGCATATTTGTACAAATAGTGCAGTTTATTTGTCTAGGTTAAAATTTACAGAATTTGAAATTCTGGGTAGACAATTTGGCCATATTATAGAAAAAGTAGTTATTTTTCTATTATAAATAATGTATCATGTCTGGCCTTTATTCTGAAATATTGAATTTTATTTAATATTTCAGAATAAAAGGGCAGACATGATACATTATTTATATAAAATATGTTAAATATAAAATTAAACAAATGCTCATAAGGCATGCATAATCATATTTTTGATGAAAATGGATATTTTAAGTCTAAGTGCAAATGAGCATTAGATAATTTCAACCCATGTGTGTAATTAACTGCTTTTGTGGTCCTGAGAAAATAAATTAGACTTAAAGTTGGTCAACTTTAAGCCATTCCTCCCAAAGAATATTTGTTCTAGCTGAAATAGACAGAGCTTTTTGAATAAAATTTGTCACACCAAACAAACTGTAGAGCATCTCTCATTAATTGTCTTCAAATGGTCAAATTTGATAAAGGCAATTATAGCCTGAGCAAAGATAATCATTTCCTATCTAATAAAGCATAGTAAGTGAACATTACAGCTCAACAACAATTTATAGCTTTGGGCATAATCTGTCAAGTCAGATGCAGAGGGCATTTCTAATTCAGGATGATTGAGTGGTCAGCTTGAACCAAGAAAATCACACATAGAGCCAAATTCAGGCAGCAACCTGGCTGTTCTGAAAATGAAATCTTTCTTAGATTCTGTGTAGTGTTTAATGGTTTCCCAGGACTCTACTGGGCAGTACTTCAGTCACAAATATATACTACATTATATTTCCTATAGACTAGGATACCTGGTTCATGATTTAAAAAGTGATTGTTTTAAACTTAATAGATTCTTTCACAGGCTTCGCTGGAGATTAGAGGTTCACTGGTGTCCCTTGAATCAATTTTATCAGTCTGTAAATTGCTAAGAATTGTCTCCAAGGGGTATAGAGTTGTACACATAGCATTGCTTCTATTGTACAAAAATAATGTAGACCTATGCATATTATACCATTGTAAAATTGAAATATGATGAAATCTGTTTACTTGGATCTCCTATTCACGAATTTCATGCTTCTAGAGAAGTTCTAAGGTTGTGAAAGTTAATTTAAATTGTTTTTGCATAGCTGTCTATGCTGAGCTGGTTTGTAATGCTTTTTCAAGACTTTTTTTTTTTTTTTTTTTTTTTTTTTTTGCTGCTCTTGGAGAGAAGAAACGCTCATCCAGGCTCACGCTGGAATCCTGGAAGCCCACATATGCGAAAGTAGCGATCTTTCCCCTACTCCAAATTGCTTCTTGGCGCCTCCGTCTGGGGCTCTCTTCAGTGTAAAGTGGAGAGAGCAGTTACTGGCCTCCTGCTCGTACCCACCTTAGGTTTCTCCCCTCTACTGTCTTTCTCTCTTTTCTCGCCTCCCCAGTTCTTGCTTTTCCCGCTCCCTAACATAGCACCGTCAGACCTGGATTTAAATTCTGCCTGTACCACTTACTAGGTATGGAACGTGGGGTGCACTATCCTCTGGGCCTCGGTGTCCCCATCTTCAAATTGGAAGTAGTGACAGTACCGATTTCTTAAGGTCACTGTGAAGATTAAATGCATTAATAAATTCAGGTGAGAGACAGACTTAACATTGTGGCTGGCATACAGTAAGCACTCAATGTTAGGCTTTGTCTCGG
>NW_006436298.1:1741619-1807313 GCF_000325575.1 Pteropus alecto
TTACTTCATAGTTTATTTCTGCATCCTAGAATATTTTTGTTTTTTTTTTGCTTGCATATTATCTCTTTTGATCCTTATACTCACTTGGGAAAGGAATATTTTAAAATAATTATTATTATAAACCACATTTTTAAAATTTGTCAATGAAGACTATGAGAAGTTTATGAGTTGCCCAGTTATATGGTGAGACTGAAATGAGGGCATCTCTTCTCTGATGCTCTTTCTGATGAGATTATATAGGATATCTAGAATTTAAACCAAAAACAAATAATTTTTGGGATTACCTGGAGGATTTTTTGTTGATTGCCTGGACCTGCAATAACATGAACCCAAATTTTTATCTATTAAGATTTTACATACTAATATTTAGATATTAAGATATGGCTTAGGAGATATGAGCATTTCTAGAAATCAGAATATAGAACCACAAAAATAATATTAAAAAAAAGAAATCAAACTTCAAGCATAGACTTTGTTGGTCAGGATAAGGTAGATTTTGTGGTGGTTAAATAAAAAAATAACCCCCAAATTTAGTGGCTTCTTTTCAACATATGCTTCCAGGTAACATTATCATGACATAGAAAGAGTATAGCTAGTGGATCTCTCTTCTGGAATTGAATGCTTCAGCATGGAAGTGATTTACATCATTTCTACCCATAATTTATTCATTAGAATTAGTCATATCTAATTACAAAGGGATAGAGAAAGCACAAAACTCAGGTTTGTCTGGAAGGGGAGGGGAGCTATATATCAATGAGAAATTGCTATGTACCCCACAGAAGTAGACTCTTTGAAAAGTCTATGGGCACTTCTTTGGGAATGTAATGTGGATGGTTCAAAGTAAGATAATACATGCAGGATCTGACCACTGAAAGAAGACTTGGAATTTATTGGGACTAGTTTCTAATCAATGCAGGAATTTCTTCTTAAATATTCTCCATGATTTTTTTTTTTGAACATTTCCAGTGATAAGGAGCTAACTAGTTGACCTGGTAGCTGTTGTTTTACTGATTCCTATATTATTGATGCTTAATTATGTTGCCCCAGGCCTAAATCTATGAAACTGAACTCTTACTTTTCAACTCTGTTTTGCCTTTTAAGCACCATACAACATTACAAGTGGGTTTGACAAAGAAGTCCAAACACTAGCTGAGACAGTATTTAAGTAACTGCAGACTACAGAGCTAATCCTTGACCACCAGAGGAAATACCTCCTGCAAAGTTACAACTGTCTCCTAGGACATGCTACCTTGTTTCCATACCTTATCAGGTGCTCTATACCCTTCATAATGTTGTTAATTCCACAGAAGCACTCAGTTTGAAAATGCAATACTCTTTAAAAATGCAATCCTGAAACCACAATCTGATACCACATCACAATGAGTAAAATAGTTAATCCAAAAAGCAAAATATAATAAATGCCAGTGAGGATGTGGAGAAATTGAAACCTCGTGCATCACTAATGACAGCTTAAGAAGGTACAGCCTCTATGGAAAACAGGATGGTGGTTCCTCAAACAATATAACAAAAAAATACCATATGATTCAGCAATTCTACTTCTAGGTCTATACCTCAAATTATTGCAAGTGAGAACTTGAAGAGATATTTGTAAATCCATGTTTATGGAAGCATACTGACAATAGCTAAAAGATGAAAACAATTTAAAAATGTCCATCCACAGATAAGTGGGTAAACAAAATATGGCATACACATACAATGGAATATTACTCAGACTTGAACAGGAAAATCTTATATATGCTACAACATGGATGAATCTGAAGACATTAAGCCAAACACAAAATGATATATAATATGATTCCACTTATATGAAGTATCTATAGTCATAAAATTCATAAAAACAGAAAGTGGAACATTAGTCACCAGTAAGAGAGGAGAGGACGTATCTGAAAAATGCAAAGGCTTACAGAAATGACCAACTCAGCCAGTTAAAATCCATTCCTGACTGCTCTCTCTCTCCCTTCCAAGACTCTCCAGCTATCATATTTTACCATAGCTACCTCCCCTACCTCAAGGACTCTCCAGCTCACATCTGTTGATTCATGGCTTGCCAACCAACTAATGTCCTTTCTTATCTCCGTAGCTGTGTAGGAATAACAAGACTGTATAAAATTGCCTGTTATGTTACAATCAGGGCTCAGCCTTTGGATAGGAATTCGCTGAGCAGGTGCTGGCATTAATAAATGCTGCTTCCTGCTTATAGCCTCGGTGTCCCTTCTCTCTGTTCGAGAATCCTATAATAGTGCTGATAATGCCAAGGTAGCAAGACATACGATCTGTAAGGCCAGTGGTCTGGAAATTCCTCCCCGCTTACAGCCCCCACCTGAAGCTCCCCCTCCCATCCTAAGTCATAAGGCACACGTGAAACCTTAGAGGAATCATGCACCCCTGTAATAAACTGTAATATAAACTGTAATAAATCTAATCAGAGCAAGCTCGTGCATGGAGTTGTTAATCCCACGTGTTCCACTGGCCAATAAATTCTTCTTTCTCTAACAGAGTTGTCTCAGCGTCTAATGTCCTCCATCAGCTGTCGCTTCCTACAACACCTGGAGCTGAAGTGAGTGTAGAATGGGAGATATTATTTGACGGATATAAAGTTTGGGTTTGGAAAGATAAACAAGTTCTGGAGATGGATGATGGGGGTGGTTGCGCAATAATGTGAATGTATTAATGTCATTAAACTATATACTTAAAATTGTTAAAATGGTAAATTTTATGTTTATTTTACCACAATAAAAAAAGAAAAAAATGCAAGCCAGTTTCATGCTGAAATATTTTTTAAAGGCCTTAAAAAAAGTAATTTCCCAAGGGACTTAAACAGACATGTTTCGTTGGTATGTGTAAAATATACACATAATTAGAGGTCAAGAAAAGTTAGCATAATAATAAAGATTTGATAAAATAAATGCTGTCTAATTCCAAAGCTATTTGATCATAATTTAGAGTGTGAAATGGATCACTATTGCTGAACTATTTATAATATGCAAAAAGCTTATATAGTGTCTGCTCAAATTATACATGTTTTTCTAAATTATTAAGATATGCATAAATTGATAGTAAGGATGAGTTTTACTTATTAAATTCTTTACTTAGAGTTGATTATTCTTACAATATCTGTTAAATAAGAAGACCCTAAAGAGGAATTTTCACTCAAAAAGATAATCAGCTCTTTGTTCTGCTTCTGTAGATATGCTTCCTGCATAGGCAGTACTCGAAATTAACTAAAGACTCATGTTCCCTTTTGTTTGTTCTGTGTAAGCAACAAATGTAACTGCCTGCAACCCATAGCAACTCCTGCGCTTTGTAACCATCTGAGGACAAATTAACCAATCAGCCCATGACAAATAAGTTCTGTATAAGGAACGTTGCAACTGAGTTCGGAGCCCAGATCTTCAGAGTCTTAGCTCTTCTGGGACTGCTGGAGTAATAAACCTGAGTTCTCCAACTCTCTGAGTGCTGCTTGATTTCTCATTGGTTTGATTTTTGCAGCTTTTTTGCAACAACTCAAATTGAACTTATTTCCAACTGAAAACAGTGTCCACAATACTAAAACTTCACTAAATAACTTAGCTGCAATAATTAATACACAGCATTTCTCTGTTGACTGAAATGAACTGCTGTTATTTATCTTCTTTCCCCAAATAATGTACTTCATTGGTGTTTTATAGCTTTGAGATGTAGGAATCCAAGAAATGAAGCAATCTGCAATTTGTCTATACAGAGGACTGATGTCCCAAGTTTTCCCAGTTCACCTTCATCTCTGGCTTTCACTTTCAAATTCCAGTTGCCTGTACTCTTGGATCCACACCTGATGCAAGTTTGATTATTGTCAGAAGGAGTATCTCTCCATTCCAAAATCACGTGAGTAGGAAAGAACCACAAAGTTGAAGTGATGCTGAAATGAAGTGATGCTTGACATATCCAAAAGATATGTCAAGAGGTAGTTTGGAGAGGAGTGATCAAGGAGAATTTGGAGTGCAGATACAAGATTGAGTAAGAATAAATAGGTAAGCAATCAAAGGCAGCTGGCCTTTTGCATTACTGATAAAGGAGTAAATTTCAAAAAAGAAAGATTAGAGACTCTGTAGAGAATTATTAAAGAGAAGATGTTTAGAATTAGGTTTGCTTCACAGATGAGTTCTCACAAACTTTTTCTTTAATTAATTCTGCTTGTTACCCTTTCGATCTTTTATCTCTTCCCTTTATTTCTACCCTTTTATTAATCTTTCCTTCCTTTCTTCATGCTTCTCTTTTTCATCTTCTCTCTATTCCATTATTGTTTTTAAAGTCTCCCTTTACTTGCTTTCAGTCATCATTACCATTTTTGTATTACTTCTCTTTGTCTTAATTTTGCATAAGTTCTCTCTCTACTTCCCACCAACCCAATTCCACGATTCCATGACCCCCTAATTATATTGTTTTTATTTCCTTTGTCCATTATCTCACCTAGTTCCTAATGTCCAATAGTAACTCTTCTCAAACATAGACATTTTAATAATACTTTGATTTGAACTTAACCTTAATTCTGATATTAATTTGCTTTCGTAAGTGTTTTTTTCCAGTTTCCCATAAGGAGTAAATAGCAAAGAAATCTGATTTTTTTTTTTTATGTTTATGCACAATTTCACAATGGGGGCTCCATGAAAATTTAATTAAAATGAATTTATTCTGTATTAGTTTTTTTTTTTTATTGCTGCATTAACAAATTACCATAAAATTAACAACTTAGAACAATACAAACTATCTTCTTACAGTTATTTAGGTCAGAAGTCTAACACTGGTCTTATCAGGTTAAAATCTAGGTATCAGCAGGCTGCATTTCTTCTGGAGGCTCCAGAGGAGAATCCATTTTCTTGCTCATTCAAATTGTTGACAGAATTCAAATTTTTTGGAAGTAAGGTCTTCATTTTCTTTGCTGGTGTTCCTAGCTTCTAGAGGTTATCCATATTTCTTTGCATGTGGACCCCTTCCTTCATGTGGAAAGGCAGCAATGGTGCTTTGAAACCCTCTCACACTTCAAATCATTTTTGCTTCTATTTTCCATTGTTGCTTCTATCAGACTTAATGTTTTACCTTTGTTTTCCACTTTTAAGGGCTCATGTGATTAGACCGGACCAAATTATGTTATCCATGATAGCTTGATAGCTTTTCTTCAAATATCTCAGGTTTCTCTGCTCTATTTATTTTAATTATTATCATTTTAATTCAAGATATTATATATAATCGTACCCAAAGACTTACAAGAATTTTAGGACTCTGGAGAGTCATGAATATGTCAGTCAGGATCCCAGAAAGAAGAAAAGGGATTTTTGAAGAGAAACTGCTGAAGGAAAACAAGGTGTGATATATAAAGGTTTAGCAACAATAGAAATACATTACTACCCCTGGCCTAATGAAAGAAGATAGAATAATGATGTTACAGAGCCTAGGGTGAACTGGAGACAGTCAAGAGGGGCTGCTTAATCTTAGGTATAGTTATAGTCAAATACAACTATACCCAGCACTATAGTAACTGCATTCTAGGAGTGGAGAAAAGAAATATTTCCACAGCACTCTCTCCTTCAGCACTCTAATCTTGCCAAGTTATCCCTCTAGCCAGATCCAGTTGGAAACTAGAAATAAGGAAGCATGGTGATAGAGCCTAACAAGATCAGAAATTCTTCTACCCAAAGCATACTATGATATTGTAAAGGATGGAGACTAGTTATGTATGAGGGTGGTAGACCAAAGGCAACCACATTAGTTAGCACTATAATTTAGGACAGAATTGACAACTTTTCTATAAATGGTAAGATAGTAACACAGTCTCTGTTGCAACTATTCAACTATGTCTATAGGGAGAAAGTAGCTCTGGATGACACTTGAATGAATAGGCATGGCTGAGTTCCAAAACAATTTTAATTACAAAAATAGAAGACTTTACAGATTTGGCCCATTAGCCATAGTTTGCTGGCCCCTGATTTAGGGCATAAGCTTTGGAATTAGGTGGAAAGTATTAAATCCTTGTTCTTCAGATTCAGACTGCTTGTTAACAGAAAAGATTTATCCTCACCTACTGTCAGCTAAAGATGACACATTACAACATTCTTCATGCTGAGAAATAGCTCTGTGGCTAAGTCCTTATCAATGGGGCAAGTAAAAAGTATGTCTATAATGTCCAGATGCTTTTCTTATAGGGAAAGGGTGTGCCCTCCACTTCCCTTCTTCTCTTTCCAGTTACTTTAAATTTGGACCCAGTGGACATGGTGGAGGTGATCCATCTTTGACCATGTAGGGAAGGCAATATCAGAGAGACTATTGGAGCAATGAAGTATAAGTAGCCAGCTTGCTAGCCTGTAGTTGACTATCCTGAATTTAAGAAAATTACATAAAGATGTCTCTTATTTCACCTATAATTCTTTTCTAGTCTTAATTTAGCAGTTAAATTTTTATCATTTGAGTGGTTGTTAAGACTTAGTTTTTTTCTCCTGTAAAATAAGAGTATTATTATTGCCATTTAGAGTTGCTGTGGAGCCAAAGTAACCTCATCCAGTCAACTGTAACATAACAGGCATTCAGTGAAATAAATATGAAAAATAGATATTAAGAACCCATTATTATATTAGGTATTGTGGAAAATACAAATTAAATATTGGAGAAAATATAAATTAATTTGGAATATGACTCCATTATTATTCATTCTTATGCTCTCAGAATAACTCCTTATAAATTATCTAGAAATAAGACAGAAGGTTATACAATTATAAATTAAGATTACATTTCACACTTTACCAAATGGCCTTGCTTTTTTTTCTTCATAATGGCATTCTGGAAAACAAGTTACAGAGGAGATTGTCACAGAGCAAATCACATTCCAGCAGAGAAACATCTGAGTGTTTAATTACTGACAAGGCCAGAATAAAATAAGTCATAAATACAATAAGCACATTTATTTCTTAAAATATTATCCAAGACCTTTAAAAAAATAAACCAACCTTTGCAATGAGAAATCTAATCCAGACTCCCAACCTCTCAAGTGAGAAAACATATCTAAAGAGTTCGATGAGTTCAAATTAGTTTCATAAGAGTTTATAAACTTTCCAACTGGGTATCGTCTTCTTTTTAGAGTAAGATAAGTTCTAAAAACTAAAAATTAATAAAAAATTAAAAAAAAAAAAAGATTTTTCAAAAGAAGATCCAGACAGAGGAGTATTAGAGGTACTTGCCCCACAAACTGGTGAGGAAATTTTCTCTTCCCAGTTCTGGAGAGGATTTTGAAGCCAGTCACAGCTTTATATTTCCAAATCACTTCCACTTGCATCTTCCTTATATCTACCCATGTATGTTGGTGTTAGTATTAGAATAGATTAAATAGACTTTAGAAGAGAATATTTAAATAAACTATACATTCTTTAATCACTCAGAAAATATAAGATCAGATCAAGTTGGTATTTCTTTTTTTTTATTTAACTGTACTGTGAACCACTCCAGCTTTATCTCATTACACGCCTCTTCCTTACAACAATCCCTAGCCCAATTTGATTATGCAAATACATGTAGTTATCTGAAGATTTTCTTTCTTTCTTTTCTTTTCTTTTTTTTTTCTTTTTTCCATGCTCCAAGATCTTGGTAATACATATATCTTTAGCTACAATGCTTTGACCTCCCATTATTCTCCTGCTTTATTTCTATCGCTCTTCGGGATTTAGCTCAGGTATCTTCTTCTGGTCTCTGTTTTTAAGTAATAGATTAGGTGCTCCTTATATATCCTACTATAGCATAACGCCACATTTTTCTGATAGCTAATTTTTACTTGTCCCAACTACTGTCATTTATCTGGTTGTTCTCAGGTAAATATTTAATGCTCAGACAATATTCAAAGCCAGGCTCTAATTAGAGATAAGAACATAGTTTTCTTCACTTTAAATCTACTTTTCACTCTTTCACACTGAGTCCTATAAAATAAGCATAAATGACTTCTCAAGAGAATTCAACTGATTTGCATAAAAAATGCAATCCTATGTAATCATAGTTTTGTGCCTTAAAGTTTTTAATGCCAGCTATAATCAACAATAATTTCACTTGCTTTAGGCTTAAGCAGAAATTTGGGGTAATTGCCCCATACATTCATGAGGGAAATTTGCCATATACAAACAAAAAAATTTACTTAATAATCTAGGACCATAATAATAGGTACTGAACGTGTGGAATATGCCAGTAAATTCTGTAACCTTCAGCCATGATGAATGAGAAAGACTCAATGGAGAAAGAACCATTGGGTTTAATTGGGTTTAATTGAAAGATTTCAAAAGCTCACAAGTAGAAAGACAATTTTCACAGAATTTGATGTTTTTTTTAAAAAAAATACAGAGAAAAAGAATAGGCTGAAAGTGAGAAATAACCAAATTTATTTTTACAATAAACTTACTCTGAGAAATGTGTAAATTATCATGGTAAATGATGTTGGACCTTATTTTCAGTCAGTTAAGTAATATACATTTTTGAGGGTTTCTCCCTGAAGCTTGGGTCAGATTTGGCATTGCAGCATGGTTGTCAGTGTGGCTAATTCAATCTAAGTAAAGCAATCAGAAGATAAATGATATCAGCATAATTCTCCTCTTATGTCCAGCTATTTCATAATTTCTATAAATTCAAACAATCTCTTTAACTCAGGTTATTCATTTGTCATAAAATATAAGCCATAATATCTTTAATCCCAGAATGGTAGATTGTGCTTTTATTTTCCCCACTGAAAATTCAGGAGACTTTTATTATAAATACTAACTTTGGGAGACATTCCAGCTGATGTTTTTTAGTATCAAAGAAAATAACACACACACAAAGCAAATCATTTAAAATCACTGTGGATTCACTAAACTACATTTAACCTGCATTTAGTGAGCACCTAACATATACCAGCACTGTGCTTAGTGTTGAAATGAAGAGGGCAAGTAATGCAAGCCCTGCTTTCATAAGGGTACAATACAATTGATTCGAATATAATGTTAAAGCAGTGAAGTGGCATAAGTTCAAGCTTCAGACTACACATTTGTTGTGCTCCATGCTTCAGCTGACCCACTAGAACTCTTCTAGAAAAAAATTTCCATTGATCACAAGGTGGTATCTAAGTTATAGTTGGTTTGTTTAACAGAGGCCATTTTAAATAAAATGGCAGAGAAAATATATTCAAAATATATTCATAAGAGACCAACTCCTTATTAAGTTTGGCACATGATAATCCAAAAATCAATCACATTTTTCTAGACCCAAGTAAAAATTCACTTCTGTATTGAGGCAACCTAATACATTAAAATGAATATTGGGCTGGGTGACAGGGGACAAGATATCAAGCTCTTCAGCTGCTTTAACTCGGTGAGTGACTTGGACTATATTTTTACTCTTTGAATTTCAGTTTCTTCACTTGTAAAATAATAAGAGGTTTACCATATGAACTCTTACCTTTCTTCTGTTCAAAAATTCCAAAAACTTTGAGATTTTCCATACCATTCTACATGTCAGTGTTCTTCTCTGTTTAGAAATTCTTAAAATACTTGCAGTCTTTATTAATTTAACATAGAAGTCCTTTTATGCTTATAAAAGTTGTTAAATGTTGGATTTGAGAATATAGCTGAGACATTCTGAGACTGCTCTTTCCATATCGCTCATTGAATGAGACAATAGAGAACGTTTTAAAAGAGTACTGAGAATGCAGATAATATTGTTTTTAAATAAATAATTGGTGTTTTGACTCACCAATAATACAATAAGCAGCTAGAGTCAGGGACCCTGGCTGTTACTTCCTTTGATTCTCCATAATGATGAGCACACTAATGAAAGTAATCAAATCTTAGTAGAGTATGAGCTATTTCATAACATTAAAAACTATTAAAGAACACCCTAATAAATGAGCAGAGCTTGAATTCTTAATGAAATAAATTTCTTTTTTTTTTAACAAAAACTTACTGCCTGTCTCTAATGTGCCAAAAGACTGTCACTATGATATCTTTTGTCTTCACTCAACAGTTGGAAATATTTTCACCAGGGTTTTTAATGTATTTTAAAATCTATTTTTCAAGAATGAATCTAAGTAAAAAATATAAGTGATATCTTGTACTAACAATTATTTTGCTTGTGGGAACCTTGTTGGTAGGGTTCATCTGGAACAAATATTATTTCAACTTTGAAATTGTTCAGTCTCATGTAACCAGAAAATGTGTTTGTTGATTCAGTTCAACAAGCTATGTTCACTGTTATCAACTTGTATTTCTGATCATGATGTCTAGAGAGTAAAACCCTAGCATGCAATTATTTTTGGAGTGAAAGAAGCCAAGTGTCGAAGTGGAAACTGTATCCAGAGACTATATGGTGGTGATGCAATTCAGTGACAGGGAAAACGCAGTGCAAGGTTGTGTGTCATTGTCTTCTTCTAATGTGTGCCTTACAGTCACTATAAGATGCAGAACTAAAACGGTGTTTATTTCCACAAAACTGTGGAATTGAAGCTCAATTTTCAGTAGAATATATGTTGATTTGAGGATTAAAAGAGAAATTCAACATACACTGAAAAAAAGCATTGCACTGCCTGTCAAATGCAGATCCATTTAAATTCTAAGTGACCCCTTTGCTCCTGAACTTGTCAATCTGCATGATGCCATGATTAAATTTTATAAAGAGTTCAATTTCAATACTACATTAATGCAACATTAAGGTTGACATTTTTAATCATCAATAATTCTAAGCAAAATAATTCAGAGTTACCTTTCACAACCACTGTCACTAAGGCAAATTTATACCTCACTTATTTTGCTAATAAATTCAGCTCAAAAAATTGAACATATGCACACAAACCAAAACAGTTTTCCTCCTCAAGAAGCATGTAATTACCAGGTCTTTTAAAATACTACAAAGTGAAAGGACAATTTCACAATTATCAAGCTCATTTGATGAACATAGATAAATCCCAGAAAGCAGATTTATGGGGACCTGATTTCATTTCTTAAATTTGCCAAATAATTAATTACATTTTTTTTTTTTATTTTACTATGCTAAAATTACTTAGTTATAGTAACGGAGGTTAAATACTTCATGTTTTGCTTAATTTACATTTGAATGGGTAAAGTAGTAAGATATATAGGTTTTTACATTAAAATAAAGATGATTTATATATGTTAATAATCTATTTTTTAAAGCTTTAGCTACAAAATAGTGAGGCTACAGGTTGATTAGTATCTTATTTATTTCCACCTGAGTTAATTAATTTTTAAGTTATTTGAAACAACCCATTTTCAGTCAATTTACTGAATATATTGGTAGTCTACTCATAATCCATTTTCCCCATAGTCCATTCTAAATAAGCGGGGTTTTCTTTGTTTTTATCCCTCTCCAAATAGCCTATATACTTTAGACCTGTGCTATGCAATATAGTAGCACTAGCTACATGTAGCTATTTAAATTTAAATTGATTAAAATTAAATATAAATAAAATACAGCGCTCATTTGCTACATGTGGCTATTAGTTTAGCCTATCAAACAGTACAGACACACATTTCTACTATCATAGAAGGTTCTACTGACAATGCTGAGTTTAGATCTTAATTGTAGCTCCAAGGAAAAAACTAGATTGAATTCAATATAAATATATGCATATATATATATATATATATGCGCGCACACACATGCACAATTAAATGTATATATAGATATGTGTGTGTGTGTATATATACACATGTGTGTATATATGTGGTGTGTATTCCATTTCACACTAAAATTTGCTAAGGTAAATTTTAGAATTCATGATAGAAATGCTTGAAAAGCAAAACTTAGTCCTTGATAATATCATTGAGCTTTCCAGGCCAACAGACCCTGAAGTCTGTCTGCTCAACCTCTGGATTTCCCAGACAGATGAGATTACTCAACTAATTTCTAATAAACCAAGCCTGAATTTTGATTTGTTTTTAATTACTTGCTACATTTGAACATCTTAGAGGTACAGTCTACAAGCACTTATTTTGCACCTTACTTTACTATCATTGTGCTAAGTGTTAAATATTATAAATGTAAAATAAGCATGTATATATCTTCAAATAATTTGCCCTTTATCTGTAGAAGAAAGATATATTACATATTTAGATATTAACTGTATATAACAGGCTATGAGTACATTTAAAGTTCATAAAGAATGGAGGTCACTGAGGGCTAGAGTGTTCATGAATATCTAAAGATGCAGGCTCTACCAGACTCACCCCTGAAGGTTGGCCTGGGTTGGCTGAGAGCAAACTCATTCTAATCTACTCTCAGTTAGCAGCTCTGGTTAATGATAAAATTGCCTGTGGTAGGCTTCACTAACAAAAAGTATTACTTCCATAACTTATTACCAGTTCAAATTTCAAAAATATGAAACATACTATATTCTTCTTCACTTTTATATTAAATATTAAATTATCATTAAATATGAGAGGAGAAATAGAATCAAGGTTAGAAATAGAAATAATGAAATTTTTTATTTTATTTTATTTTGCTGCCATAAATTTTAGTCTAAGATGACAAGCCTGCCATGTAGTAACAACAGTATTAACACTAACAATAATACCACTGCTACTAAAAATATAACATAAGCATTTAAAAACAGTTCTCAATTTTTAACAAGTCTTATTTAATAATGAAAACGTTCATAGTGAAATACTGCAGATGAGGAGACTAAGACTCAGAGTTTAGTAACTTGCCAGGGACTACACCTTTAGTAAATGATAGAGTCAAAGTTTCAACCCATATTTGTCTGATCTCAAGGATAACATATTGAACCATTATGCTATAAAATGCAGATATCTTATTCTTTAGTTATGAAGGTTAAAATGTCCCTATTAATGAAAAAGTAATATCATTAGTATAACTATCAGAAAGATGGGTATTTAAAGCTTTTCTTACTATTAAATACATAATCGAGTAAAGATAATTTTACTTCTCAGACATATAACTTTAAAAATTTACATTTTGAGTTTCAAAATTTTACTCAGTATTTTTACCTAGATTCATATGACAGAAAGACTCTAAGACAGCCCCAATTATCCTGGCCTCTATATTGGCTTGTCTAGCAACTTGCTTTTAATTAATATGTTATAGCAAAGGTGATAGAATGTAACTTCTACAATTAGGCTATAAGAATTGTAATATCCTTCTTGTTAATAGACTACAAGAAATTGAATCCTGCCAACAATGACATCAGTTTGAATGCAGATTCTTCTGCCTTAGAATCTTCAAATGAGATTTCAGCCCTAAGTGATATTTTGATTGCAGTCCTGTGAAAGACCCTGAAGGAGAAGATCCAATTAAATCATGCCTGGATTCCTGACTCACAGAAACTGTGAGATAATATATATGTGTGTTGTTTTAAACCACTAAGTTTGTGGTAACTTGTTATGTAATAATAGATAACTAGTACCATTACTATATTTGATTACTAGAAAAACATGGGAGGCAGTTCAAGAAGAAAACCAGGTCTCAGGAAAGTTATATTAACTGTCTAAGATGTCAAAGGTAAATAATGATTAAATCCAAGGTTATTTTTAATATTTCTTTTCTATTCCCATCAATTAAGTGATGGCTTGCATTGGACTTGGCTGTTTAGAAAAATGGAATGGTATGTTTTACTTTACCTATGGTGGAAAACATCTTTTATTTGTATGATCTAAAAAATAAATGCAAATGGCTTGATTTGAATATCTGATTTTGGCTGTAAATTTGTTCATCATAGTCACTTACTTCAATGTCCAATCTTAGTGATCAGATATTCACATAAACACAGCTGCAAGGTTTAAAAATGGATTGTACAGATAGTCCTAACTCCTCTCACTGCACTCCTCTATCTCAACACCTCAGGAAGCTAGCTATCCTTATTATTATGGATTTAGGCCCACTATTAAAAAAACTCAGATAGTGCACTAACATAAAATGGGTATATATGAGTATATAAAGGGTCAAGTTATAGCAGTTTGGATGACATATTTGTTTAGTCATAAAAAAGAATGCAAGACTGATTATTTCATCTATATTTTCTTTTAGGCTCCAATTAAATGGTAGAGAGGGGAAACATCTTGTTCCTGGTAAAGCAAAATTGGATTCACATTAAACAATATAAACTTGCAATCTAGCTTATCTGGTTGAGCATTGGTTAGAGCAAGTGACTAGATAGCTACCTGCTTAGTTCATTGGGTGATGGTATTCTGACATCGTGCTCTAAGCAATGGTAGTCAGTGTATTAGATGCAATTTTGGGAAACTTACTTTTCTTGCTGAGAATTTATTAACATTGATGTCTAATATTGAGCATGTTATTATACAAAGCATGATTAAGAAAAATCTTAGCAATTATCTGATAAATATTATATTATTTATATTTTCAGTTTCACATAGCTTAATTTATGCCTGCTGCAATTGAAGTAGTCAAAAGCTGGTGATTATAATTTGAGCTTTCAAATCATCCTTTCACTAGCCTCCTATCTGTGCCCTGTGTTAATCTGATTCTGCCTGTAAAGGTGGGATATGTCTCTCATGTAGCAATCCTTACTTTAAAAAAAAAAGGGCAGAGACATAAAGCTCTTTGAATTCTTAGTACGACCAGAAGCGATCTATAATGACTGTCACTTGCCTGTTTGTTTTGCTAATATGCTTGTTCACTGTTGTACCTGACCCTATTTTTTCAATGAATTTCCTGTAGTAATGATGATATTCGCCCCCTCCTCCAAGATATGGATGTTTATGAGTTGATTAGTGACACAAAGAAACCTATAGTAAAAGCATCCAAGATATTTCAACCATGTTCTTGAAGTCACTCTGTATGCCATGAGAGAACTCATATCACTAAGTTTCAAATTCATTTGTAAATGAGACTTAATGTGCTATGAATGAAAAATATTTCTTTCAGCAATATATGGCCCTTCATAGGAAAGATTCTTTGTCCAATTCATATAGGTTTTAGACAGTTTGTGAGAATAGAGTCATCGGTGACCATCAAAATGGAATCTTTGATGAAGCGTAACTACCTAGTGTAACTTGTATAACAAATATGATTTTTCAGAAGGACAACAATGCAGTTAACACTCATTTTTTCCCCTAGGTAAAATTTTAATTGTGAAGACATAAATGATGATTTTTCTTCTTCACATATACTAGTATGAACTTGTGCCTTCATTCTTAACAGCCAAAACAATCTGACAAAAGAATATATAATATAATTTGTTTATTGAAGAAGAGCTAAACAACTATGGCTATGAATGACTTTTATCTCTCACTAATACCTGTTCGATGCCCTGGTATGGTTTTTGAAAAGTATTCACTAGATTCTATTTTCCTAAGACCAACATTGTTTATAATTTCTCAGTATTTTATAGTTGAGTATAAAAGGCAGAAAAAAACAGTATAATAGTAGGGTTTTTCATAAAAATTGAATAATATAAATGGAACGGAGGAGAATTGCACAATTACATCTACAAGCATCGAAATGGAAAATAAAAAACAATAAAGTGGCCATTTCAGGAAAGACAAAAAGCATTGCAGTTTTGAACTGATTCTATAACACACAAAAAACTAGAATTTCTATCAGTATATTAATACACAAGTTGTAACTACAAAAATATAATGATGGAGCAAATTTGCAATTTTCTGATTAATGCAATCAACCTATAGTCTCAAACTCCATTAATTAGCCCAAAGTGCCTTTTTCCATTAATGAAATTAACCAAGCAATTTTCAAATGCAGGATTTATATATGAGCTATTCTACATTGATATATATATATATGTGTATATATATATATATATATAGCTCATGTATTAATGTGTACATATAAACTTATATACATATATACATAAATGCTTAAGTTTATAACACTGTACAGAGATGATTTCATTGGCTAAATCCTCATTTAAATATGTTCACTAAATTAAATTAACTATTTTCCCCATAAATCTCCTGTGGATATGGAACTATTGATTTCCTTTTATACATCATTGTGAATTATACCTGCGCTTTGTTAAAGACAGGTTAGATAAGTATCCAGAAATTTCATTTTCAAAGTTATTTGGAATTCTCAAGATTATAAGATATCACAATATATATTAACTTGTTCATTTGTAGTTTGTGATAGATATGCTAAACAACTGCTTAATTCAGTAATTTTGTACTTTGTGGGATGGAGTTAATCACACGCTTGTTCTGAGTACTCATGAGTGTCAGGAAATTAGTCACAGTGAGGCTTTTAGCTCTATTCCACCCAAGCAGAGGAGAGGACCAGTGCATCAGCCTCTGAATAAAATGCACAGACAGGTTTCTCATACATAATTTTAACTTAGTATCTTGAACTAATAATTAAATTATAATGGAATACTAATAGTATTGTAAAAGCATATAACATGGTTATAATTTTAGTCTTCATAACCAAGTAAAAATTACACTCTTTTCTTCCTCTGTGACTTTTAAACAGTAGAAGAAATCCTTTGGGATGAAATAGCATAAAAGAATAAAAGTCTTTCTTGAACATAACATTTTTGAGGATGAATTTCCCTGATTTAGTCTCCTTCTAGTTCTAATGAATATGAGAAGCAGTTCCCAATAGTCTGACTAAAAGAAAAATAGGGTGAAATTTTTTATATGCAGAAAAAAATTAGTAACTATTGGCTAACTAAACACTGTGATTTTACCCTCATTTTCCCATTCTCTCAGTTTGCATTTTTGCACCATTTCAAAAGGAATAGAGTGAATGAATCCAGGCTTAATTTTGTCAAGTGAACAAAACCATATTGGATCAAAGATCATCAGCTCATTTTGAGGCTTGTAAATATCCCTTAATTTCTAGCATACTTGAATTGATTTCATGTAGTTTGGCAAGAGTTCTGTAATATTGCATTTGAATGATGTGACTAACACAATCTAGCTAGAAAGAAGCTTTCTTTAAGAATGATTTCTGTGTTCTCCAAGTGTGAAAAGATATCTAGATATATATATAGATATATAGATATATATAGATCTACATTTATATCTATATCTCTATATCGCTCTATCTAGATCTTTATCATCTATCATCTGTCTAAACTTTCTAACATCTATCATCATCTATCATCTATCTAGCACCTCTATTTCTAAATACATCCAGAGCAAAATAGGCATCATCATGAGAAGTTCCCGAGATTTGAGAAATAAGAAGGTATCAGACTTCTTATGTGATAATCTCCAATATACCTTTTAGACTTCACAAAGAAAAGCATTATTAGAGAAATACTAGGTATTAAAACAGCTTTTTGTGTCACCAAGAGCTGTTTAATTTTTTCTTTTAAATGAAGTGAAGAGATTTTGATAGAAAGTAAAATAATGTTTTTACCCTGTTTGATTTAATATGAGACTTGAAGGCTGCCATAGATTTGTTTAATGGATCCTGATGGATGTTTCCAATCATTGCTTTTTCTTAGCTGTATCAAGGCCAAGGTCCACCAGATGTCAGTACAATATAAATAATCTAATTTTTTTAAAGCCAAATATAGAAGACAAAAACGAAATTGCCATAAAACCATAGCCATTTCATTGAATTTTAAAAGTTGTATCTATAACATATAGGAGAGGTTATAAAACTTGTCAATATCATCTGCAATATCAATTTTATGTTTTTTCTCTAATAGCTCTTTGTTAATTTAAATGTAATCTGAAAAAGCTGATTTTGAGTCTTCTTGCTTCACTATTCAATTATAGTTTATATCAGATGACTTTTTTAATTCACTGATGGTTTTATGTATTAACATTTCCACTTTACATTTTTTCTCTTATTTTTTCCTTTCCAGAAAAAAAGATTGCGACAGCAGTGTATTCCCTCACATTTCTTTACTCGATCACAGTTAAACTAAAGGCAATTGTGTTTAACACCTGCTAAATGAAATGAACTCTTGGATATTTAAATATTCCAATAACATTTTTTTCAAATGTTTTTAAAATTATAATGTTGGTTGCTAATGAGAAAGTTGTTCGTTTACATCATTCACAAGCACACACACACACACACACACACACACACACACACACACAAATACTTAATGAAGAAAAAAGAGTTTCAGTAAGACTAAGAGAAAAGTATAACCAAACCCATATTTGCCTCTATTTGTTTAAGGATTATTTGTATGGAAAGGTCATAGAGAGGGTTTGCTCCTACTATTCAGTATCAGGTGCACTCCTTCTCTCTGATTTGGTTTCTTTTTTTCCAATTGATGCCATTCAACACAGTGTCTACTTCACTTTCCCAGTGCTGTTACCTATGTCATATTTATACCTAGTGTGAATACCACATAGAGATATATAGTGACAGAATATAATGACAAAGTAATATGAAAGCAAGACAAGATAATTCCAACCTTTATGCTTGCAAATCTTAATAATATGCTTTTTGCTAACCTGGGAGTTATACCATAGACAATAACTTCAGCTACTGCTTTATCCTTCCACTTTTAACAAAAACCACCATCCCATTCTTTAAGGAAATGTTCAAATTAGTAGTTTTGTCTATTTAAGTAATTCTTTCCTCAGGCTTTTCAGTATACTCAAATCTACTTTTATATTTCTTTTCACACCAAACATTTGTTTCTTCTTTTATTTAAATAAATGAAGTGTCTGCTTTTTGTACCTCATTTTGTGCATTCCATTATTTTATAATCTAGTTAGAGAGACCATTCATGTGAACAAAGAAGTAAAAGAACATGCTAGAGCTGTTGAAACATAATTCTCTATAGAAAAAAAAGTAAACTTGCAAAATATAAATGGCTCAGATCTACTTGAGAGGACCAGTTAAGTCTGGCTGATCCCAACAAAGGCAAGAAAACTCAGAGCTCAGGCACCTGAGGAATAATGATCTGGATCTCATTAGTAAAGACAGTGAAACCAGTCAAAGTATTGGCAAAAAATAAAGGCTGAAAAACTCTAATATTTATTAATCTACAGGAAAAAATAATATTTATTAATCTACAGGAAAAAATAACAAAGATACTACTTTTAAATATATCACATTTGTTAAAAAGAGAAAATCATATAATTATTTAAATAGGTAGAATATATTTAATACAATTTAACATTCTTTTATGATTTCAAAAACTATAGCAAATAAAAATAACAAGAAATTGGGCTTTCAGTCAAGATGGCAGAATTGGAAAATGCTCTTGCCTCCACTCTTGACCACCTCAAAATTACAACTAAACTACAGAGCAACCATCATTAAGAATCACCTGAGGTCTAGCTGAACAGAAGTCCTACAGCTAAGGAAATACAGAAGCCACCTCGAGACTGATAAGAGTAACAAAGAGAATTGGCTGGGTCCACACTCCTGTGTGGTAGTTGAAAAGTTGGGAGAGATTTCAGCTGTGGGGTCCCCCTTGAAGAGCAAAGGGTCCCAGCCCCACATCAGGCTCTCCAGTCCAGGGTTCCAGTGCCAGGAAGAGAACAAGTTCTGGCTGTGAAAACCAGAGGAGATTGTGGCTGAGTGAGACGAAGGGCTGCTAGAGTTTCAGGTATTCCTCTTAAAGGGGCTGTGTACAAACTTACTCACTGACAGACTCACTCTCTCTGAGCTCCAGAGCTAGGGCAGCAGCTAGAAAGGTACCAGAAACATACAGGGAATAACTGAATTGTCTAGATTGAGATTAGGACTAGAGTGGAAGCTTTCTTTCAGACAGATGTGTTGGCGGAAACCTCAGCTCCACCTGAAATCATCATTTATTAGATTCTCATAAGAGCACTGGTCCCTGGTGCCAAAAAAGTTGAGGACTACTGCTCTAAGGCATATTGGTTACCTATAGCTTCTCCAGAGACTTCCTATATGACAAAACAGTCTAATAATTTTCTTTGTTTGTTTGTTCATTTGCTTTAATTTTGTTACTAGCTAGGTAGCATTCTATCCCATAATTATTTTCCTTCTTTTCTTTTTTTTTTCTTTCACTTTTAGGATTGCATCCCTCTTAAATAAAGCATCAATATAAACATTGTCTCTGTCTTTGCTTTCTAGGCAAGTGGATTAAAAAATTACTTGTCCTTATAATAATAAAAAAGAAATAAATGGGAAATGATTGAAAAATAGAAATCAAATAGCCATTAAGTTTTAACAAAGTTGTCTATATAAATAACCTAAAAAGATCTGCTGATTATGTATAAAATTTGAAAAAAGAGTTCAGCAGTGACTGCTGGCTACAAATGCAAACTATCCACATAGCTGTTAGTAATAGAATGAATTTATTTTTATACATAGAATAGAATACTCTACAGTATTGATCATGAATGGATTGTGGTTCAAAAATGTCTATGCATCTCAAAAATTCAATGGTATCTGAAATAACTTATATAGAAAGGAACTTGAAGTATGTTTTCATTTGCATAATTTTCAAAAATGCAAAAATACATCTCTGTTCACTTGTCTAAATGGATCTATATATGGTTGGTAATACTACCAAGAAAAGCAAGGAAAAGATTATGACAAAATTGAGGCCAGTGTTACTTTATGAGCCGCGAGGGAAAAGGATAGGATGAGGATAGTTGTTATGGAGTTTCAAAGAAAATAACACTCTCTTAAACTAAATGGTGAGTGCAAGTAAGTTCGTTTTTTTTTTCCCTCTTAACTCTATACATAATGACATATACCAATTATGTACAATTTTTTTCACATTAAAATATTCTCTTTAGAAGTTCCTTTTAAAATCTAAGTTATACCAAATCATTCTCTAGATATACCAAGTTAGATTTTGAGTAAGAGGTGACAGGGATGGTAGTTCAGAAATCTGTTTCAGTAAGCTCTAAAGGTAAATTCTGGTGAAACAGGGAAAAGGTATAAAATATTATTTTCACGAAGTTTTGTTTGAATATATCAGAGTCTGAGGATCTTTGAAAAAATCAAAAAGTAGATAGTATGTACTTCGGAGAGAAATTCAGGATTTGAAGGTAGCAGTACCTAAGGACAGATTTTTGGGGGGCTGAGGAATTTTTCCCTTTGATTTTTTAAACAGATGATACCTTTCTTTCATTTTTATAAGTTTGCTGATTACTTCGTGTCTTCTCTATGGAAGAGGAAGATTTCAAGAAACCCGAATATGGTATAGCAAAGAATTCAGAGCCTACCATAATCTACTAAAATATTTGAACACATGAATAGAAAACTGCCACAAATAGAAATAAAGTTAGAAAAAGAGGTAGCAATGGAAAATACCTCAGTGCAGTCTGCAAACTGATGTTGTCTAAAACAAATCAAGGGTTTTATAGTAGTCTTATCTTAAATGCAGAGCCCAAGCGTTTACATTTTTGATTTGCTTACTGCACCACATCTTCACTTCAGTTTCTTTAATGTTACATGCTTTCTCAGATTGGTATGTGCTTCAAGATCTTAAGACAAATCTCTCCCACCTAGATCAAATAGATTTCCTATTATGATTTTCTCCAACAAACAAACAAACAAACAAACAAATACCTTTAACTTCCCTGTATCCTGAAAATTTAAATCACAGAGTGGAAATTTTCCATTGAGGAAATTATATTCATTTGTGTGTATTAATTTGTATTTGAGTTAATTGAATGGAAATAAAGAGAAGTGAAGGAAAATAAATACAGATATACTGAATTACTGAATGACCCCTTAGGGAAAACATACGCACACATAATAAATAATAAAACAAACAAACAAACAAACAAACAAACAAATAAACAGAAAACAGCTTCAGTTAGAATGCTGTATTTGTAGCAGTGGGTCCCTGATCTGTTAAAAGCTCCATTCTGCCCTTTACTCAGCAGGGACACATAATTGCAACAGCTAAAATTACAGAGAAAAGAAAAGAATGAAATGGTTCAGCTCTTGAGAGCAGAATACAAACAGCAGATCTGACCTTTAAATCTCTAGTGACTGAATGAACAGTGGTTCATCCCAATAAAATAGGTTTAAAAAGATTAGTAATCAGGTTTTTTAAAATACTGTAGGTATCTGAATTGAGTGATCATTTCCAATTAATAAAGAAAAAGTAAAAATTGACTTTTATTCACCTGCTTGATAGGCATCTTATTAAAGGGTTTGATGTGGCAATAGTATGTAGAAAGCATTGAGCTTTTTACAGAAAAAAAAAAAACAAAACAGTTATTCATATTTCACCATTACCATTTTCAAGCCCTTTTAAAAAGCAAAACAGCAGAATTAAATGAATGCAGTATGTGCATCAGGAGAAGTCCATCAAAGTGACTGAAAAAGCACTTTCAAGTTCATGCTTCCTTTTCAGTGTAAATGTCTACATAAAACAATACCTAGTAGCCATTTGACATCAAAGGACTGAAAAATGGATAAAAAGCCAGGGTCATCAGGCCTGGAATAATTAGGGCTGATGTATTACGTGGACAAAATGTTATCAGAATGGAAGAGAATGAAGCTCTCTCCTGCTATATAATGCATATTAAGCATGTGGAATATAGAAATAATAGTACATAGTACAATAGGAATAAGAATATTTATGAATAGTGAGGATCCTGGCTGACCTCTAAGGCCACTATCATGTGGTGATGGGTTTCTGGTCTTCCTGAGTGACAAGTTATTGAAACCTAGAAACAAAAACAATAGTAGACAGTCTTTGGGGTCACTCTTGCAAATGTTTCTTTTAACTTGAAAGATGTTCATCCTTTGAGCCATAATACATAATAATACATATGTTACAGAGTAAGTTTATAAAGAACAAACTTATATGTCAGTTTTTTTGTCTTTTTTTTTTCTTAAGTTTGGTAAATAAGTAACACTTTATAACAGTTGTTAGTTAATTACATTTAGAGAATGCCAAATAAACTTTATTATTTTTGTTTATCTTTCTTTCATAAAGTGAAGGAGCAATATTTGGATTATTGGATAGCCATTCTAAGCAATTAAAAAATAGTTTGAGACATGATGGATTTTTACCAGTTTTATGATTCTGACTTTGAGGGATAAGTTTGAGAAAGGAAATATTATGAATTGAAAGGGGAGGAAATCAAATGGATTTTTAAGTCATAATTTTTCAAGATTAAGAAACTATTATAGACAATATTTAAACTCCAAAATTAAGTAAAACTAATTGTTAAGAGTTTAACTTTATTCAAAAATAAAGAAACTTGTTAAAATGACAGAAAAGACTGTCAGAAATACAGAGAGTTAACAAAATATTTTTATAAGAACTTTTGTGGTCTGGAAAAAGAATAACGTGGTTGCCTCACAGAAAGAAAATTCAAATTAAAATTTCCCTATTTTGTATATCATCTATATAAAAATTTAGAGAAACATTCATTAATAACTTAATTTATGAATAAACCCAGTAATATCAGCTAATTTTGTTAAACATTTTAAGATATTTCATTTTTAAAGTTTTTATTTTTATTCATAAGCTTTTTAATTAATCTTAATAAATCTTTATGTAACATATGCAAATATATGTTTACATAGATAACAAAATTAGAACTTTTACATTTAACTTTAAATTTTATTGACATATTAAGTACAACAATGGTTAAGTTACATTTGAATTTACAATTTTAATTAAAACTGACATCCCACATTCAGTCACATGTATATTCATATATTTATGTATTATTATAGCTAGTATAGTCTCGGTCATTATATTAATTATTATCTTTAACCAAAGCAACCAATTTTTATTTTCTCCTGACACAAAGAAACTGGGAGACAGGAAAATAAGAACTTACATGGCTGTTTTTACTCACAAGAACACATTTCATATGACTTTTACTAATTTAAAAATGGCAAGAACGCCACCGTAATTAACGTTTTCCACAGTTATTTGTACACTTGCTGATCCTTACTTATTTTAAAATATAGAAGACCTAATTTTATTTTTTTTATTATTTTTTTTTATTACCTGTTATTATTTATGCCTACAGCACCTGGTCTTCCTAGGTGGTCTCCCATTCAAGTACTAACCAGGCCCAACCTTGCTTAGTTTCTGATATCTGACATGGGGCTTGTTCAGGGTGGCATAGTCATAGACCATGGATTGTGGCTCCATTGAGGTATGAACCCAGGAACTTCTGCGTGTAAAGCAGACATGTAACTGCTACACTATGGAACCACGTCCTAGAAGACCTAATTATAATGACCAAAGTTTTATATAAAAAATATCCAAATATTTTTAATTTATTGTTTAAACTTTGCCATGATCTTAAACTTAACTAAAGATCTATAAATTATGAATTCATTCAGTTAGACACAATTTTATACTTTTATAATCTTAATTTGTGAAAACAACGATAAGTGACTCACAAAACAAATATAAGAACTTAGAAAGTTTAAATTAAAAGGAGTTAAACCCTAGTCTTCTACAATCTAGAATGAGAAAGGAAACTCTGGCTTTAGTTTTAGTTGGCATTTTGTTTTCTGCAATTAAATGAATAAAAAGACAAATCAAGTCCTTAAATCAAAATCATTAATTTACTTTAAGTTTTCAAAGATTCATCTATTTATCATGGCTATTATATAAAAAAGTTCTAATTCATAAACTCCTGTGTTCAATTTTTTAAAACATTTTAAGAAATGTTTAAAATATCTTCTTTTCATACCTTGGAACTACATCTCTTATTTTAACAAGTGAACAAGGATATTACTTAATTTTATTTCTTTGTTGAAATAGTAGCTGGAACAATTTCTTACAGAGCCAACATTTTTAAAACTAAAAAATAAAAATTAATTGTTCTTATCTTTTTTATAAATTCTTAACATTTTATCTCTACAGTTTCTAATATGCAAAAACATTGGCAGCGCTTCATTTGATTAATTTTTAAAATTTTCCAAGAAATGGGAAAAGGAAATAGACATGAAGAATAGGAAGAAATAGATAGAGATAAATAGGTAAATAGATATAAATAGATATAGATAGATATAGAGGGAGGAAAGAGAGACAGAGAAACAGACAGAAAGAGAAACAATCAGTTACAGGTAGGTTAAACAATGTCCTAGAGCCTTGATAATTTCATCAAGCCACAAGATTAAAAAGCCATTATTTATTAATCTGGGAAGTATAGTAGAATGGGGCAAGAGGAGAGGGTTCTCATATTAAACAGTATTTTACATATACAAAATTTCTTTATATGTATATGTATATGTATATGTTTGTCTAAGTCATGAATCTTGTTTGTGTGAAAAGTTTTCAACAGTGGCCACAGTCGCTCTTGATTTTACTCGGTGAAATTGTACTCAAGTTCAAATATTTGATACTATTAGTTCCATGACAAGTAAGCATGTATAAAACCAGATAACCAGGAGATATATTAGAAAATTGTGTCCTCCCCACAGTTTCTAAAGAAACTGAAAGATAAAGAATCAGATTTCTCAAATGCTACATCTTACCTTGCACTGATGGCATTAGTTGATTAATTAAAGATTATTTTTTTCTCAGTGCTCAAACAAAACAACTCAATACACAGATATAGAGCAGTATTCATTTCAGACTTTGGATGGAAGGAATGAGAAGAAGAGGTGACGAAGGATCTCTGGCATTTCCTAACCTTGTTAAAGTCCCTCGATCCAAGTAGTGAGAGAGTCTAGTCTATCCTGGGGTAAGTGGGGGATGAAATCGCCATATTTTTGAGGTATCCTAGAGTAAGAGTGCCAGACAGCAGGTGAGAAAACAGAAAGTTTTACATCTAAAATAGCAGGAAAGGCATTAGGAAAATCAGACTGTTCTAGATTTCTGGCATTTAACAGAAATTGTATACATGAAGCAATGAGATAGATGAAGAGGAGACACAGGGAACGTTGTGTGTGGGCAGAGATATTCCACGGATATTAGTTATCTGTCATCAGTTCTCTGAAAAGATTGTTTATATTCAGGAAAGTATATTTGACAGAGATTCTGATGTTGAAATACTAAAAACATACTTTTTGAGATGACTTCCATGACTGTATTTGGGGGATACTCGCATCTAGGGAAACTATGCATGCATACCTATCTCGTTATTTTGAGGCATGTATAGGAGAATTAGGAGGGTAAGGCTGCCTTTGTACTCTCACTTTAAAATAAAAAATGCACAGAATGTCCCAGATGCATTTCTTCACAATTGTGTGATGCCCCATTTGATTCATTTAATAAATTGACACATTGCAATGGTTTATTACGCAAGGATAGTTTAAGAGCAAATATTTTGTCATGTCTTTCATGCTGGAATTTCTGTCTAGTTTACTTACAGGTTGCTTATCACTATGGTACTAATATGGCAAGCTTCGCAAGTATACGTCCTGCATAGTCTCTCTTAATCATTCTGAATAATTTTTTAATAAGGAGCTTGCATTTTCATTTTGCATTGAGCCCTGAAAATTATGTAGCTGGTTCTGGGTAGCAAAGCAAGTTTACAATTTATTAGAAAAACTTCTATACTAGTGTTCTATTTATGTTTTCAGTTTCAGAAATAGAGTTGAATAAAAATTCTGATGATAAGAGTCACTCTTCATGTTTCACTGTCACTAATAATAGGGGAAATGTAGCTTAAAAATTATACTCATCTTTTTTGTGTGTGTTTTTTACATAATACTAGTATTCTCTTATCCACAAAAAGGCATACAAGAATCCTGATTTTAAAACTATCGGGGTGAATCTGGTATGGCTTTTTTTTTATCTTTATTTGTCAACTATTTTAAAACTCTTTAACCACAGGTTTGTGGTACAGCTCATTTCTCATACTTTAAATGTACCAAGGAAAACCATATTAGGAGTGTTACTCCTACATTTCAAGCTACAAAACTTCCTTTATCCTTTGTTTTCCTTTCTGTATTAAACATAATTGTGGAAAATAAGATTTTATCTATTCAGAATGATATGTTTAAAGAAGAATTAGAGTAGCTCTTAAAACAGTCTTCAATCTTTTTTTGTTCCCTCTCACTTCACCTTTGTTACACTCAGAGAAACAAAATTATATATTATAATTTAGAGAAAATTACCTCCCGCAAATCTAAATTCTATAAATTTAATTCCAGAAAACTGATTAAGGCTTAAACATGAATTAAAATGTGTATGGAGTAATGAGAATTACAATAATATCAAATATATATTTGTATTCATCAGATGCCAGGCATTTTTCTAAGTGCTTTACATATATCAGTTCCTTTTATTTTCACCAAAGCTATATGAGTTAGGTGTTATCAGACATTTTATATGAAACTAAGTCATAAAAAAGTGTTGTCACTTGTCTTTGTAACTGGAGTTATTCATTGCACAGAGGAGGTACCTAAACTACAATAATAGGTAGAATAAACATAGAAAATTTTCAAATGCCCCTCTTTTTGTTTTAATCTATAAAACTATCTACTGGCTGACACACTCTGGGGCTTACTCTTAAATTCCCAAAGTAGTCACATACACATGATCTAAGTAGCAAGATCTATGCAGCATATACAGAAGTTTATTGAATAAATGTGCATTTATGGGCCATTATTCCTCAACATAGGTTGCTAGCACTCAATGGCTGTTTGAAGTAAAAAGACATGTAAGAACTAAAGAGTGAACTGTCTTCATTGTGTGATGCTTTAAATATACTAAGGTGCCTAATAAGGGACAATTCTCAAAACATTAGATTAGATGTAAATTACATCAAATCCATGAGCTTAACATCTATGTTGCTGTAATTTCTGAACATTAGATAGTTACAGTAAGGAAAAACAAAATGTGTGTGTCTTTGTCCTATGAGGATGAGTTTATTCACTCTGTCAGATCAAGAGGGAGAAGATGAAATCTGAGACACTCCCCAGGTAGAATATCTGGGAAGCCTGTCTCACAGATGAAGTCACCTAACTTTGAACAAGGTGGCCATGCTTTCCAGAAGCAGAAGAAGTAGAACTAGAGAAAAGGAAGAAAATAATGTCCTATACCAGAGCTATGTTGATGATCCAGAATGATTTTGCATCTCTAGGGGAGGGAGCCAAAAAAGGAGAAATAAAAAAGTAAATGAGACTAAAAGACCAGGAAAGGCCGAGTAAACATAAGGTTGTATATCACAGTGAAGATGTGGATCATGGAAAAATATTTGGGCTAATCTTCTGAGAAGATACGTTCATTGATTTCTGTACCTGTAAACTTTGCATACCTAAAATCTATAACAAAGCAGAAGAGTGAGAATATTGAAGTAACAAGTAGATTAAAAGAAGTCCTATAACTAATTTTTTTTAATCTCAGTTATAAAACTGGGCATAATGGAAGTAAAATGAGGTATTATCTCCTAACTCCTGTTTCTTGTTGTATGGAGGCATCATAACTTGCCTTAAAAATTATGATTTCCTTAACTCCAATTCAAAAGACCTTAGTTAAAGATAGAAAATTATTCAGTCAATGAATATTTACTGAATGCCTACTCTGTGGCAGTACTGTTCTAAGACTCTGGTAAGATAACAATAAATCAAGGAGACGAAAATATATGTTCTCATAGAATTTATGTCAGTTCTGAATTGTTGAAGTGAGTGCTTGGAGTGCTGTATTAGAAAGGATCTTACAGTGCCTTAGCTCCCCAGAGGGGATGAGCCATGATTGCTTAGCAATATTAGCCACTCACAGAAAGTATACCTGTGTGTCTGCATTTCCATGTGTGTATCATGTGCATGGTTTGCCATGTGGTGGGCCTGACCTCGAGATATTGATTGGCATTTGCTTATTGATATAGAGGAGTAACTATTGTGAATATTCTCCTCTCATCTGTCTCTTACTTCCAAGTATAGTACATTAATCCTAGCTTTCAAAGCTGAAGTAGGGGAAAATTTTTTCCATAAAGTATTTTAACTGGCTAATATGTACTGGTGAATTAAAAAATGCTAAATGTATGCTGACAAATTATGACATAACAGAGATATTTGGAACTACTGGTTCACCCCAACAAGAGAGGTATTTGGAAGATTTGGAATAAAATTTCCTGTCTTAGTTAGCTCATAGACTAGCAAATGCAGAGGACTATTTGTATATTCTAATCAAACTCCTTCCAATCCACATTATCCCACTCCACTTATCCCATGCATGTACAAATGAGTATCTTTCCTTTTCTGAATATTTTAATGCAGATTATAATAATAGCAGCCAACGCAAAATACTTACATACTAGACAAGTGTAGAAAGGTTTTATTTGGATTAATCCACTTAACTTTTTAAATAATTCATTGGGATAGGTACATGTCTTAAGATTACCCAATTTTATAGAAAAAAATAACTGAGGTACAGATAGGTTGAGTAACTTATCCACATTTATACAGTTAGCTAACCTAAGAACCTGATAATGTTATCTTCTGCTTTGAGAGACTGTTACCTAAACACTACACGTACATGCTGTCTTTTTAAATTTTAGCTATCTTCGCTTACTTTTCTTTACTGTAGTTTGAAACACCTTTCTCTTTACTGATCTGATAAAAATAAAGAGAAAGAATAAAAAGAAAAATATAGTAATGGAATTATTTAAGTTCATCAACAAATATTTGTTGTGTATCTATGTTGTGCTTAGGACTTTCTGGTACTTGGAATACAGTGGGGGAAAAAACTAACGAACAAATAAAAAAACTAGGTGCCTATTTGTAAGAGATATCATTCCAGGTATATAAATAAGTGAAGAGATAAATGATATTTTTCAGGCACTGAAAAGTGTTATGAGTTAAAAACAACAACAACAACAAAAACAAAAACACAATAAAGGTATTGAGTATAACATGTGGTCAGATAAAGCCTTTCTAAGAGGTGTCAGATGAAGTGAGGAAGCAGGTCATAAATATATCTGCAGAATTTCTGGACAGAGGGAAGACCAGATACAAAGGCTATAAGGATAAAAAGAAGGATACTTAGCAAAGGGAAGCCAGGGTAGATTATGTCAAAGAAGTAGCAGGAGCTACAAAAATACTGGGGCTTGTAGGGCATGATAACACTCTGAATTTTATTCACATGTCAAACAAGTCAAACCAAAAGCCTTCTGCTATGAAGTGGTAAAACAAAAGGATTGCTGGTATGAAAGGCTACAACCATGAATTGAAGGTTAAAAATTTTCACTTACAGACTCTGCAGCTGGGAGTTAACTTTCTAGGTCTCTTAGTGATTTTTTAATCCAGACTCTGTCAGAAAATGAGCAGTCTTATTGGCTTGAGAGCTTCAGCAAAGGGGTCTATTCTGGGTTTACCACAGCGAATGAGATATGTGTTGGAAGGATAGAAAAATAGACATGTTAAATTCGTACATTTCTACCTTACAAAAGTGCGAATAATGGCAATCTTCGTTAAAACATTTGTAGCTTTTTATAATATCCATAGCCTGCTTTTTTCACAAATAAGACTTGTCTAAATTACCTGAATACATTGGTAAAATTTGGGACATAATTGTGAATTGTGAGGACTGTGCATATCTGTCCCCAAAAGGAGGGCAACAAAAGACTATTTCATTGTGATTTGTGAATGCCAAAGACAACTAGAAAGCAGTTGTTTATAAAAATGGTTATAGTGTTACAATAAACATTTGAAAACTGTCAGCATTTCTATTGTATACATTGGCATCCTGGGGAAGTATTCATAAGAAATCATAAAAAGAAATATGCAATTGGACTCTTACCTCAGTCCTACCCTGCCCTAGTAAGTGTTTTTGTAATGACAAATTAGAAATTTAAAATATATAATCCTAACTTCTAATCATTAGAAAGAATCTTTAAAATCATATAAGATAATTCAATGCATTATTGAACTTGGAATTATAAATAATTATTAACTCCTTGAATTTTTGTCCAGAAACAACTGAAAAAAAAAATAAAACACCACACTATTTATTGTCAAAGAGCTATTAGCCCATTTAAAGACCTTAGCAACTTTGTTTCATCAGAATATTTCCTATGATTGTTAGAGTGGTTTACTAGCTACATAGAAGGTATTATAGTGCCACTGTTCATGCTGCTTAGGTGGAGGCCACATCAGCAGTTTTTCTATAAACTTTTTTTTTTTTTCAGAGTTTTATAGAGCTATAGTCAAACAAAAAGAATATTGGGTAAGTAAACAGCTTCCAAAATCTTAGAAAAGAAATCATGACTCCAGCTCTTTATTTCCTCTTTGCAAATATCTAACGCAAGAGAGCAAAGGTAGCAGTAAATTACAAACCAATCTTAGGGTGCCAATAAAGGAAACATAAAATCTGACTGCATATATAGCTCCACAAATACAAAGCTGCCTTGAGATCTAAAGTTATGAATCATTTGTAGCAACAGCAAAAGATTTCTCTTCGATAGTTGGATAGATTCAGTCACCAAAGCAAAGCTAATGAAGAGTTTCAAAGGTCTGTATTTCATAAGCACTTCATTGCTGAATCTTATGTGAGATGCATGTTTTTTGATGGTATCTTTCATTTCTTTTTCATAGTAAAAGGTAGTCATAAGAGAAACTTTTGCTATAGGTAATGCCATGTAGGGCAAGAAAAGAAAAGTAGATACAATCTTCATGTTGACCAAGGTGGTGATAAGTTCTTTTATGTTATCACAACTATGATCTGACAAAAATCCCTTAATAAAGCAGAAAATCCCCATGCACATATAACCATTGGAAGTATATTATGAAGTGGAACAGAAGCAAACACCTTTCTTGCCCCAGGTGACAATTAATTGATGCCCAAAGGTATAAAACCCATTCTAGCTAGTAAACTACAGATATTTTTTTTTTTATAGGATTGGGGCCATTCTTTCATTATGTATGTAAAATCTGATCTTGCTGAAATATTCAAAGTCAATATAAAGAGGTATGAAACATAAAATGGACTAAAACCTTTTATTTATTCTTTCTCTAAAAATGAAAAAGCTACATGCCTCAGTCATATCAAGTAGATTAAGCTGAAAATGCTCCCATAAAAGGCCTTTTCTTATAGGGCACTACAAAAAACAAATACCAAAATAAGTCATTGCGGTTTAGAAGCTTATGCCATATATAGTAACTTCTCATTATTCGCTTAGTTATGTTCTGTAAATTTGCCTGGATTTCTAAATTAGCGAATACTGAATATTGCTCATAGAAAAAATATACAGTTAGGTACTTGTGATCCTCTGCTCACAACATTTTTGTAAACTGATGAATACAAAACCTTATTTTATATGTGCATCTGTTTAAAGACACGGTATTTTAATATATTGTTGATCAATTAACATTGAACTCAGAGCCAATAGGGCCATAGATCATGCTTGAAGGAAGCTTATCTCACAAAAGTAATTTCTCTGTAAGGCGTATCACAGCTTTCTTGAGCTTCAGAAAACTAGAGAGCACTTCAGCATTACATTTGCTAAGCATTGTAGACAGTGAAATAATCAACAAAATGCACAAAATACAGAAAATGTAACACTAAATAGACTGCAAAAAAGACATTATAGTATGAGAGCTGACAATAAGTCAGAGCTTTGCCTTGCTTGTCTCCAGACTTCCATAGACAACTCAAAATTTTTGCCACTCTACAAATGCATATGTCTTCAAATGACCTTGAAAGCACCATGAGTATTGATTTTGAGGTTACAAATCAATTTTAGAGAGTGGGAAAATTCACAAATATGAAATCCAGGGAACATCAACTGTATTCCAAATGATTAGTTTATTTCAATTATAAAGAAAAGAAGCTTACAAATTTTTTTCACAAGGAAGAACTCAATTATAAAGAAAAGAAGCTTGCAAATTTTTTTCACAAGGCCCAGCATTACCTTTATTATCATTCTAAAACCAATACTAATTTCAAATTAAGATATTAATTAAATTAAATTACATAAATTATTTAAAATAACCCAAAATTGACTTCATTGACTTTCCTTTATCATGTCTATTTTAAATATACGAATTATGCAAACTATGTCTTTAGGCTATTTGTTAAATAATTAAAAACACTCTTATTATTCCAGAAGACTAAAAAAATAATTATATCATGTCCATATCTCCACATAAATAACTTTTAAATGAAAATTAGGACCCTAATATACGCACATGCAAATATCTTTTAAAAATAACTTTTCTCTCAAAAGCGATCTTTCTCAATATAACTTTTGAGTCAAATTCTCCTCTATTTGCTAAGGCATGGTGTGGGAATATAGAATGATCTGAACTACAATTTGTATTAGATATGTAATCAGTTAGATATGCAAAACTTGGATTTCAGTGAAATTGTAGCCATTAGTAGTTGGGATAGGTGAGTAGGAGAGAAATCTCTCCCTCAATTTTGATCATTTTTGTCAAAGCTACCCTAAGTAAAATAATGTACTTTATGAGTAGTGCGATTTTCTCAGTCTTTCATGAAGTGATAATAAAAACATCTTTAGAAAATATTACTATTTCTAAAGTAATCTGTATATACAGTCTAAGTAAAAATAATGTGCTTTACAATGTAAAAATAGATTCAAAATAAACCCCCTACTGCTTGCTCCAACAGGATTTCCACTTCTAAAAATAACATGAAAATTCTGAATATTTCATGAATTGTCAGAAATTATAAGAGAAACTGCGTTCATTTTTAAAGGAAGTGAGAACCCAAAGGTTTTCTTTAGCCAGAAGCATGTGATAAATTAGAAACCATGATGCGATTTTTAAATAAGCTTTTCAAAAATATATTACAATGTGTATCATAGCCAGAGGAAATGTTATTTGCTGAAACATCCTAGGTACATATTTAAGTCATGAACAAGAAACAGCTTTTGTCAAGTAAATAAAGCAGTTTCTACTAACTCATGCATCCAATTATCACAAAAGAATAAAAAGGAAATGAGCAAATTAAATAGAAATAATTATATTCTCAATTGTGAATTTAAGGTCACAGACAGAACTCTACACTATTTTAAAGGGGAACAGCCAGCTGATTTTCTACTGAGATTGACTCACATCGATAAGACACGTTTAATATGGATGTGACCCTCTAGAACAGCCGTACCCAACTTTTTTGACACCAGGGACCAGTACTCCTGTAAGAATCAAATGCCTGATGATATGAAGTGGAGCTGAGGCAGTGATACTAGCACTAGGGAGCAGCTACAAATATGGATGAAGCCTTGCTTACTTGCCCACCACTCACCTCCTGCTGTGTGGCCCAGTTCCCAACAGGGCACAGACTGGTAACAGTCTGTGGCTCCAGGGGTTAGGAACCCTTGCTCTAGAGTTCTTTGGACAAAAAAAAAACAAAAAAAAACATTGAATGAATCCTATGAAGGCATTTTATTTTTATACATGAGCTGTATATTTGTTTAGAGCAGGAAGAAGCCAAAAAAAAGGCAACTAGGCAAAAATTGATTCTTGGTGTTATAAATAATAAAACTAAGTCTCTACCAAAATGCATGTGACATTACTCTGACATTAAGTTAAATTTGCATTAAATATTTTTAAATACCAACATTCCTTTAGCATTTATATCAATTTCAGCAATAAATATCTAGTGCTATATGAAGAAATCATCTCAAGGATATTTATTTCCTTGATAGAAAACCTTGCTGTTTATAAGTGACAAGCTAGCTGTCAGGGTGAATGGAAGGTTTAGGATACAAAAATGATATATAGTTTAGAGATTTTGTGTAAGAGAGGATTTTCTGTTTCTAAAATATTTTTTAAACTACTATAACTAATCTTCGAATTTCATCTTTAGTATTTCAGCAGTGTCTCAATAGTTTGTTGATCTCCAACAAACTATTATTCATTGAACTATGAAGAAACAGCATAATATCTGAAAACATAGGGAAGATAACAAGCAAAGACTACCATTCTATAGGAGTGATAGATACCTGGAGGGAATGGAGTGAGAAGAAAATCTCCCTTAAAGAGTGCATGAACTTTTTTTTTTATGCTTGTTTATATCTTTATTAATATTATTTTTAAAAGCCTTAATGTGTTGTTCCTATCATTGTCCCACTTGGTCTCTCTTTTTTTTTTATTAAAAATTATTGGGGTGATGTTGATTAATAAAATCAAAAGAGTTTCAAGTGTGTCATTCAATAGTAAATCATATATATACATAGTATTGTGTGTTTACTGCCCAGAGTTAGATTTCCTTCAATCACCAAATATTGCCTAGAGGTACCTCAGAAGTTCGTGAGGATTGTTTTCAAATAGAGCATATATATGGAGGGAAGATGACTTGATGACATGAACAATGTTAAATAAGTGTATTCTAGAAAGAAAGGAGAAAAAAATCCATGTGGATTTTCAAATTAAATTTTAAGAACAAAATAGTTCCCAAACATATTGTTAAATTAAATCATATCCATGTCTTTTATCTTCCCATTCACATTTTCATGTCTCAGAGAATTTTTCTTCTCTACTAATAACTTTGACTGAAAACATAAACGATTAGACACTAAATGTGGGTCCCTGACCTGGCTGGTCCCACTCTGGCTGTGATCCAGGCTCGCGGCTAGGAATAGGACCCCGGATTTAGAATGTTATATCAGTGTAGTAGGGTGCCTGTGCCTAACATATGTAAATATAATTCAGCTTATTGTATCACACATGTGTGGCAGAATGCCACTATTGTACTCTTATATATGGGGAGCCCATGCAGCCCCATAGGGAGCAGAAGAAGAGCAGAAGCAGAAGTGTGCTCCCCGCAATAAAGTTGGTGCCTGCTTTTTCATTCTCATGTGCGTTCTTCCAACTGGGTGTCTCACCACCAATACCTTCCCTTCTCAATCATCTATCATCTAGGTGCTGACTCTAGGGCAGAAATAACCGCAATACTTTTCTTGGATTTAAAAGACCTAGAGTTTCTTTTACCAATATCACTCAAGTGAAGGACTCTGCATTACTTAAAAAAAAAAAAAAGTCAAATCTATCTCTGAAAAATTCCTGCTTCAATCCTACTTGCTCAATACAATTCTAGCCTTATCTGTAATGAGAGCAAATATATATTTAGGTAGAGAAGATGTTGTGTGGCACACATTATCTCATTTGCTTGTCATAAATCATCAGTAAGACTGGTTGGGCACATGCTTTTATCCGAAGACTCTAAGAGGTCAAATGTTTTGACTAAGGTCACTTATTTCCTACGTGAAAAATATTCAGGACTAGAAATCAAGGTTTCTGCCTTTTGGACCTGTTCTTTTTCTTCTAGTCCAAGTCACTACACTATATTATCTATTTTGGATGTTCTTAAACTAACCTGTTCTCCACTACCCAATGGAGATTTTTCTATCTCTTCTTATAATTATCGTTACTGGTTCTTTCTGTAGTGCAACCCCATTTTCTTATTCAAGTGATGAATCAATCATTATGAGGTAATAAAAAATAGTAAGAAAAAGAGATACAAATCTCACTCATTATCACTGCATTTATATACTGCTTGATCTATATTTACCTATGTCATAGGAAATGTTATAAGAAATAAGGGACATTTTCTATAAAAGAAAGATTGAAGCAACAGGAAAGAAAAATTATATTTAGGACTCACTCTAGAAATAGACTAGTTTATTTCTATAGACTTTTAAGCTATTAAAAATCCTTATTCTATTTATCTGGTCATTTAAATTCCATTAAATCAATTGAATAACAGAAACTTGCCCAGGGCCACTGGGCAAGGAGATTAGAACACTCATTAAGGGTAGTCTGGCTAAAAACATTTACAGTGGACTTGGATTTAGGGTTGTTCCCTGTCTGATTCATGGATCCAGATATTTGCACTCTGCAAACCTCCCCCACCTCAGTTCTGTGCTTGTCTAAATAATTACATTTTTAAGGGCCTGGGAAGATCATGATTATCTTTTCCCACAGCATTTGGGCAACTGTCTATATGTTTAATTAACTGCTTCTTCCTTTTCTCAGTAACGCATTTTGTTAGACAGAAGGAAATGAAAGAGAAAGGAAAACATGTAGGTCACTGAAATTTGAAGAGCACTGAACTTGTTCTACAAGCTAATCCTTTCTGCTGAAGAAGAGATATGTGGGGCATTCAATCGGCTGAATCTTTGGATTGATTCTGAGCTGATAAACACATTTAAAGGAAGAAAAACTCCAGTATCGAAAGTCTTTCTTAGTGTTGTAATATTTCTTATTGTTGAAGGTTAATGTATGTACATATACAGGCATGTGCACACACACACCCCTTAATAGGGTATGACTGCAAACAGCTCGAACCATAATAGTATCTCATTCTTTGAAAAGTATATAACAAATTATTAACTTTATACTAGTAGTACTTGTCTCCACTTAGCTCATCTCTCCTATTTCCAGAATCGCTTCCAGTATATCATTTGTTATTCTTTGTTTTACTTTTACTCCACCCCCCAAGAATGAATATTCAGGAAGTCTAGTTTTGAGTGATGCAAAATAAAAATGAAACAAACAGCATCAGAAAAAAAATCAGAATCTGTTAATATCACATTTTTCAAGTTGTTTTATTTGTTTACAAGGTGGATTCTTTTATCAAATGGTAAAGTTTTTCTAGGCCAAACGATATCTTTTTCTTCTCTCTCTCTCTCTTTGTGGATCTACCACAGCACTGACTTGAGCACAGATTAAACACTGTTTAAATACTTTACAAAAACAAAAACAAAACAAAACAACAACAAAAATCAGTCACATAATTTTCAGATATTTTAGTGATTCCTTTTGTTTTCTTTTAGTTTTTATTTGTACTCTGAAAATGGAAACTGTACCATTTTTTAAAATATTGAACTGACTAGGCTGAACATGATGCCATAGTAGAAAAATAAATTCTTCTAACTTTCCTCCTGCTGTTGTCTATGTCCTAACATAGCTATAATATTTAGGATAGAACTGCTCTATATAAGCCACCAAGGAAAAATATCTCTCAGACAAAATATCAATATTTATTTTAGAAATGACTAGCCCTGTGGAAAAATGGAATCATACATTAAAGTTGTAAAGATAGTTCCTTATGAGATCTTTTAGCATGCATTGAAAAGCAGCAACGTACAGTTAGAGAAAAAAAAAATTCTTAATGGTGGGGGGCCCTGACTACTTTTCTGCAGTGTGGATCTGAAAGCCTGAAGGTCTCCACAATGTCATCAGAGAGCAAGAGCCAATCCAGCGAATGTGTGTTATCTGCTGTTGGATATGATACCAAGACCTGCCAATATTTCTAGCTTTAGTCTATTTTTTTTAAAGGGAGCAAGTGGTCCTGAATATATACTGATGAAGAATATGTGGGCTGACATTTTAAAATTCAGGCAGAATAGCTGTACTATCATCTTAAATGATACTCAATGTCTATAACACTTCTTCTAAATGCCATTGGAATTATACTTCTCAATGCCCTATGAGTAAGGTCACGAAGAAAAAGCCACCAAATTTTCTACACTAAACTTGCTCATGACAGAAGATCCCTTACAGACAGAACCAAATCTACAAGATGAGACAGCAAATTATATTTAGTGTCTCTCTGAACCCTTTTAGAATCCCTATTACCTCTTTTACTGGTATATCTGGTCAACTTGACCCTTTTATTGTCCAAGCCTTCATTACCAGAGAGTAAATAAGGTAATAAAAATTCATAGCAATATTTCAGTATTCCCTAATATCTATTTAGTATTGTAAAAATATTTTCACACATTTTAAACCATCATCAACTTCAACAATCCAACATGTCTTATTGTTTTCAATTTACAGAGAAGAAAACAAAGATTCAGATGAATAAGAGAATTTAACCAAGGTAACCAGTGATCTATAACTGCAAACCTACTCTTTGTTCCATGCTGGGAATCCCTTCAGTATTGTTTTTTTGCTTGTTCCCTTTGGGAAGTAACAGAGTATACTTCTAAAATGAGAGACCTATGGATATGCAAATTCCTTTTCTTGAGCATCCTTATGAATGACTGTTTAAAGAAATTCAAATTGTGTTACAAAGTCAGCAACAAGGCAAAAAGAGGAAAAGAGAAGCATAGAGAATTTTAGAAAACCATACGGAACAGCTCACACTTTATAAGAACAGAAATCTGTGATAGCACCTCCAATTCAACATTAAGCCTGGGCTTGTAGGAATTTTAACTGGATGAGCAAAGGTAATACAATGTGCAGAAACTCTAAGCATCCTTCAAATTCCTGTTGGAAGTAAACATTTTAGAAAAGCAAAAAAAAAAAAAAAAAAAAACAGTTTTAAGAAGCAGGTGCTCCTTTTAGACCATAGTGAGGTTTGTAAGATATTAGAAAAGAGAATCAAGTAGAAATAATTGTCTTGTCCACCTCTTCCCTAGCTGAGCTTCTTGGTGGTATAGATTTATTTCAACTGAGAACTATTCCCCACGGACTTTTGAGGAGGGCTATTTTGTTCAAGCATCTTAAAATGAAAGTAAAGGAGAAGCAATCGGACAACAACATGTTTTAAAGGCTGAGGACCACACTTTCAACAAAACCAGGCCAGAAATTATCTTACTCTCTTCAAATAACTTGGGAAAAAAAAATGATGCTATTTTCCAAGCAAATAATCTGTAATTCAAATATTACCCCAGCAACAAAATTAAGTTTTTCTGGATTTGTAAAGACTACTCATTAGCTATATGGGATACTGAACTGCATTTAAATGATTTCTGGGCCTTTTTGAATAGTAATATGTTCAGAATGATGAGTGCCTTGTCCTACACATCAGTTATTTTAACTAGGTAAGTTTGCATAGACACAAAAAACAATAATAACAGATTTCAAAGAATAATATTGAACCATGCACTATATAGCAAGTAATAATTCACAATGCAAAGGGAAGAGGGCGGTAGAGTCTTATAGGTCTCTTTTCTCAACACTTACCATTATTTTAATTACTGTTTAGTGCCTTGCTTCTCTAAAAATACACTAGATTATGTTTTTGCTTGCTCACTGCTATAGTTTTGGTCCTTAACATCAAGTTGGTAATACCAGCTGATGGCTAGTTGCAAAACTGAAATAAGAAAGAGTAAAGCAAAAGAAAAACACGAGCATTCTTTCCCCAGGAAGTCCCCTGACAGACAAAGATTGCTCCCCTTTCCTTACTCCACAATGGCCTAATTTCTCACATTGATATTACCACTATGGCAGGACTGAATCTTTATAGTTTTGCCGTGTGCTCACGAATTCCTTCCTCTGCTTTCTTAAAAAAAAAAAAAAAAATTCAAGTTCCTTAGATACCATACTTTAATAGAGCAATCTGTCATTTGGATATCCATGTTTGCCTTCATTAATTAATTAATCATTATTTGTAAATCCAGCAATTTTAGTAAACCAATGGATATTCTGGGGAATTGGCTATCTGTGCAAGAGAAGAAAAATGTGCCAGGCAGCCAAGTTTTGTTTAAAAAATAAAAAAAAAATTAAAATCTTAAATTTCTAGATTCTTTGGGGGTAAAACAACAAACAAACAGTGTATCTGTTAATGTTAGTCCTGAATTATAACATGGCAACGATCCCTTGGACATGAAGTTTGGACTTAACCTTTTGTGTCCATGCTCTAATTTCTGTATAATCCTATCTTATCTCCTCCATCTTACTGCCTGGCTCTTGAACTGTATTATCTCTATCTATTAATAAGACTAACAGGAGGTCAAGAGTTGATTGTCAGACTTAACTGAGTAGAAAAAAGTTTGATAATTAAAAAAAATAATAATTAATTATAAGTTGTCTTGAAATATCTTTGTTTAGATAGGGAGTAGATATCTGCATTCAAATAAATAAACATAAAATCTTAGTAAATATGCCTTGGGAAATACTAAGTACAGTCATCATAAGATTTTCAAGGACTTCAGCCAGATAACTGAGAAGTACCCCAAAAGTCTGGCCTTCTTTTGGACAGATGCTTTCACTGGCTAGTTAATGTTATTTAGATATGACATTTTAAAATTTACTTTAACAGGGCATGTTTTATCTTTGGAAAATGTAATTCACCAAAACATTTATAGATTTCTCCATAATGCTTTATTTCATAATATATTTATATACCTATTGTCATAGTTACTAAGATGTTCAGAAGCAATACGAGCTGAAGCAGTGATGTCTTCAATTACACTCCTGTACAGAGAGTAATTATATCTCCTATTTTAATATATAGATATACAGAGAAAATACCATTTCATCTTTTGGTTATTTAAATAGAATGAGAACCCTGCAAAATATAGTGGTATGTATAAAGAAGTAAAAGAGTCAGAAGCTTTTTAATTCGTGCTCATACAATTATTCAACTATTATTCTAGTGGTTTAAAAATTCAGGAAACACTGATATTAAAAAATGACACTGCTTTACCCCAAATGAAACTTAACCATTTCAACCACTCTCTTGAGAAGAGACATTTCTAAAAAATTATTGTGACGCATTGAAAACAATTGGAAATATGTAATGCAAAGTAGGTATAAATTATATCTGCATGCCCGATTATTCCTCTCTTCTTCTCCAACACGACTCTATTATACCCATCGCCAGTTCAGGTATAGAATAAAAGAGCTGAATGAAGATACATGACACATCCTAAAGAGGCCTGGCATGAACATTTTAATAGACTTCTAAATATCATTGAATCACTTCAAAAATACTCATAGCAACATCATTTTTCAAGTTCTTATCCCTTATTTTGTCACCTTTAGAGCTTGTACTGAAAGTATGAAAAACTCTAGGAAACTGTAATGGGACAAATATATCATTTGCATTAATCAAGTTAGAGGCAACACACTTTTTATGACAATTTTTAATGAGTACAGCAATCTGATAATATCCCTCTTGTGTCTGAGTAATGCACTATCTATTGATTTGCCAAATTGAGTTTGACGTTTGTTTTATTTTTCTGAGATATATGTTCATAATAACTCCTTAGCATGTTTGAGTCAAAGTATTATCTTTCAGGGAAGTTTTATGAAGCTAACTATAGTCATTTGGAATAAGAACACTAGAAAAGAAAAGCAAATTATCCGTACTGATAAATCTGATTAAATGTATAATGCAAAATGAATTTAGAAATGACAGGCATTCCCACACAACTTGCAGATAAATTCAGGCTCCCCTACCCACCATATTAGAAGATTTAAAACGACATTTCATTTTATCACTATCATTATAAACTGTGATGCGTGGCTTGTGGCATGTACTTAAATTGTTGTAAAATGTTGTTATTCAATTTATGTTGTATAACTGCTAACATGGAGGAAAATAAAGAAATGAAAGATAATTTCCACATAATGAAACAAGAAGAAACGGTGATGGAAAGTTGGGATATTAACTTTAAATCTGCTTTCATACAAGGTTGTATGAAAAAGAGCCAACATGTTTTAGCAGGATAGATAGGAATGGGAGTGAAGTCTGAGACACATTATCTAATAATTTATATTACCTCGGCCCACCTCTTTATTACTATGCTGCTTTCGGTGTTCAGGCCATTCTTACCTGGGATACTTTAATAGTTTTTGAATGATCTCCTCACCTCCAGTCACTTTCTGACTAGGTTCATTTTTCATACAATGTTTGACTCAAGACCTTGAAACACATTTGTGTTCATGGCTCATCTCAGCTCAAAAACTCCAGGGACTTCACTTTCCTATGATTTAGGATTGAAATTCTTAGGCTAAAACAATTGTTTCAATATCCTGATATAAACCTACTTGTTTACTGATATTACCCAATATTCCAAGGACCTAACTTTTCAGGCAAATTGAACTAATCATTATAAGGTAATCACTCTTCCATTCATTATTAAAATGGCTTTCTGTCCATTAAGAGATGTGCAAATCTTATCTATCACTAAAGGCCTATTTAAAGTGCCAACTCACCTCTTAAATATTCTTAGAACTTATATCTCTTCTGGAAGCAAATTTTCCTCCTGTAAATAGAACTAGGACTCTGCCCGTCAGTATTTGATAAAAAGTACTTTCTTCCTTAAAATCCATTTACTCAAGAAATATTTATCAAGTAACAGCCACGAGAGTGTATTTCCTTGAACCATTTTTTTTACATGTAGACAAAATATTTATGAAAAGTATCTAGCAGAATACAACCTATTATATCAGGTACTCAGTCAAGAATATTTTCCTCCTGTCTTCTTCCCCTACTGTATTGTCCAATCCTGGATTATCACTATAAATTTGCTTAGCATCTAATCTATTGTCTGCTATGTAAAGAACGCTCTGCTATGTAAAGAACGCTCAATAAATATTTGTTGAACTAGCAGATGGTCTTTTTTTAAAGCTCTTTCTTTATTTCTTTAAAAACTGTCACATTAATCATATCAAGTGTTATTTTATTATGGTTCATTTTATGAAAATGTCTATTTTCATGGACATGGACCTGGGTACATTGTGATGCACAACTGGTAATACTTTTACTTTCTAAGCGCCAAGAACCATTTCAAATATTCATAATTATTAATTATCTTTTGTAATCAGAATCAATATTTTCAAAGAAATAATTTAAGTGTATTCTCTTTCTTTCAAAAGAGTAAACATCAAAACTGAAAGTATCACTAGTACTTGATCATAGATACCATCTTTTATTATATTTAAGAAGACAGTAGATCTTTCGTGTTTATATTCTAAAGACTTGTGTTGTCTAAACCAATTAGCCTTATATGTAACTATAAAGGAATTATAATTATTAACTCAGTATATAAAATTATTAACTTCAAAGATACGTGTAATCAAATAAATCAGTGAATGACCAACTCTCTTTCCTATACAGAATACATATAAAGAATCAATATTCACATATATCTAGTGATGTCAATATATAACACGTATACAAGTATAAAGAAACAAATCATTGAAATATACATAAAGGCCACAGATACTTTGTATAAAACTAACTACCCTATATCTACTCAAAGATAATTATAAATTATCTTTGACATAAAGTTAATAAAACATTATTATTTTTATTACTAACCTTTTTCTACTCAAATTTAAAAATAAAATTAAGTTCTTCCAGTTTTGGCTTTGGTCTGAAAAGTACCTCGAAATCATGACACTTGGATACATCAGAGAACTAAGTTTTCAGGGAAAACTGCTACCTGGAAATCTATAGAGACAGGCACACTCAAAGAGACATAATCAAAATATACATATTTATTGGAACAGTAACTGTTGGATACATAAACTGGTAGTATAAATGTGCAAAAATCTTCACTTCTTTAAAATGACTTTTTCTCTTCTCTTTCTCCTTGATTCAAACTGGCCTTGGGCTGACTTGTGTCTTTTCTTTCCTTATCCTTCTGTATACTACATGACCACTCCCTTAATCATTAAGCCCTTAGATCAGCATCAAACAGTTTTATGAACAAAGCTTCAGGTCTGCTGACCACAGAAACAGACTTTTGGTCAAACTAAAGATAACATCTTACAGCTCCACAACCATAAAGGCAGAACAACCCTACCAGCATTTCCTTGAAACCAGACAGAACAACCGGCTGACATCAGGACCTGATGCAATGATCAACTGCTTAGTACTCTAACCCCAACTCCCTTAGCTACAAATGAGTTTTCCCCTGTATAACGTACTCCCTAGAGCAACAGTCTCCAACCTTTGACACTAGGGACTGGTGCTCTTATGAGAATCTAATGCCTGGTGACCTGAGGTGGAACTGAGGTGATGATGGTTGCGCTGGGGAGCGGCTGCAAATACAGATGAAGCTTTGCTCTTTCACCTGCCGCTCACCTTTTGCTGTGAGGCCTGGTTCCTAACAGGCTACTGTCTAGTACCGGTCCACAGCCTGGGGGTTGGGGACTCCTGCCCTAGAGACCATCAGAGAGCCAGGTCTTTGAGTGCTAGCCCACCTGTGTTTTCGGGCTTGGCACAATTTCCTTAAATAAACCTCTACTTTCTTTGCTACAAACTCCTGTCCACGTATCTTTAGGTTTTGATCTGTTCAGGCAAAACAAACCCCTTGAGTTTGGTAACAGTAGGAATATTTAAATAACAATTTTGATAAGCAGCTGGAGGCTGAGTGTGGACTAGTATTAGCATAAGAAATTCTTGGGAACTGTAGTCTGGGGCCTACACATTAGTGAACATTACTTCTAAGAATCCCACTAAGATCTGGTAAAAATCCCCTCTTGGCCCTGGTAGGGGAGAGAAAGAGTAATCATTGTGAAATATGCCCACAGTGTTTTCTACTCTCCAGGGTAAAAGACTTTGCCACAGCCCTTTCCTGAGGGAAGACAATTCCTCCCACTCCAGCAGCCGCCTCCAACCTTTCCATCTCACATAAGGGAAAAAAGTGGCAAGCAGGAGTCAGCACTTCATGAAACTAGACTAGTAAAAACTAGATTGGCTGGGTGAAAACAGCTAGCTATAGCTCTTGAGAAACATTTGTGAAGGCCAAAAGTAAACGAAATTTACTAAGTTTACTAAGTGATGGAGATTATAGTTAGAAGATCATAGAAAACTCTTCCTCACTTAAACCTTGCTCTCACATCAGCAGGACTCCAATATAAGGAGAGCTTCAAGATGCAGACTATCTCAGAGAAGTTCTTAGGAAAGCCTAAAGTCAAGAAGGGAGATACAAATAAGGACATTAAAGGAATTTAAAGTTTCTGGCACCTAGAGTTACAATTAATATTAAATATAGATCAACCCTTAACAGGTTAAAATGAATCCTCACACTAAAAGCCATTAACTTAAGTTTCTATTATCTGACATATCTGTCATTCAACAACAGCAATAAAAGGCATACCAAAAACAAGAAAAAAAAAAAACATAAGTTTGAAGAGACTACACAATCATCAGAGCTAGACTCGGATAATAACATGGATTTTTCCGGATTAGATGATTAAGAATTTAAAATAATTATGATAAATATGTTGAGAGCTACAATGGAAAATGTAGACATCAGATAAGAACATAAATAATACAAGCAGAGAAATTGAAACTCCAAGAAAGTGTGAAAAGAAAATGTTAGAAATTAAACATTATAACAAAAATGACCACCTTTCATGGACTCATTAGTAGACTCAAAATTCCAAAGAAAGAATCAGTAAGCTTACAGATAGGGCAGTAGGAATGTTTTAAACTGAAGTGAAAAAGAAGAATTAACATGAATTTTTACACGATCTCTTCCAGAATATAGATGAAAAAAACCTTTCCAAGTAGTTTTATGATGCTATCATTTCCATGATACCAAAACCAGACAAAGACAATTAAAAAGAAAAGAAGAAAATAAAATGCTAGGGCTATATCTCTCATGAGCTTAGACACAAAAATCTTCAACAAAATATAAGCAAACTAAGTCCAAAATGTAGAAAAATAATTATACTACTTGACAAAGTGGATTCTATTAGAGCTATGCAAAACTGGATTAATATTTAAAAATAAATCAATGTAATTCATCATATCATCAACCATATCAATTGACAGAGAAAGAGCATTTGTCAAAATCTAACACACATTCATGATAAAAACACTCAGAAAATTAGAAACCAAGAGGAACTTCCTCAACTTAATAAAGAACATCTACAGAAAACCTGCAGCTGATATATTTTGATGGAATGATTTAATCTTAATATTGAGAACATGGCAAGGATGCCTGTCTCTCACTAATATTATTCCACATAGTACTGGAAATTCTAGCCCAGATACAAGGATAAATAAATAAATAAAAGTCACTAACAGGAAAAAATACTTTATTTACAGATGACATAATTATCTACAAAGAAAATTTGAAAACAAAAACAATAGCAAACATAAACATTCCTAGAATAAGTGAGTTCAGCTAAATTGCAGAATATAAAAGAAACTGCAAAATCAATTACATTTCTACATACTGATAATGAACATACAGAAACAAATTTAAAACAAAATGTTTTTCTAATCACTCCAAAGGAAATAAATACTTAGTTATACACTTAGCAAAACATGTACGGGGTCTGTAAGTATAAATTACAAAATATTGAAAGAATAAATAGAAAGGCCTAAATAAAAAGAGAATAAACCATGTCTATGTATTTAAAGATGCAACATAGTAATGATGTCAATTCTTTCCAAATTGACTATAGATTTAATGCAATCCCTACCAAAAATCCACAAGATTTTTTTTGCGCATATATAAGCTTATTTTACAATTCATATGGAAAGCCATGGAATCTGTTAAAACAAGGATGAATAAAGTGGAATGACCACCCTATCTGGTAATAAAGCTTACTCTGTATTTACAGTAATCCAGACAGTATAGTATTGGTGAAGAGATAAGGTATATACATCAAAATAAAATAATAAATAACACAAAAAACACAAAAATGTATTTAGCTGATTTTTTACAAATGAGCACAAGTAATTCAATGAAGGAAGAAAAGCCTTTTTAACAAATGGTACTGGAGCAAGTAGATATTCATAGGCAAAAACAAAATAAATAAACTTCAACTTAAATTTCATACCTTACGCAAAAAATATATTCAAAATAAGCAATAAATTTAAATGTAAATATAAACCTATAAAACTTTTAGAAAAAAATAGGTGAAAATTATTCACATCTAAACTCTTGGGTGGGCCAAGAGTTTTCAACATTTGACCTCAAAAGCACAATCTATAAAGTGAAAAAATTGATGAATTAAAGCTCATGAAAATTATAAGCTTTTATTCTATAGAAAGCCATATGAAGAGTTAGAAAAGACTGGAAGAAAATATTTGTAAATAACATATCTGACAAAAAACCTAGTATCTAGAATATATAAAGAAGTGTCCAAACTCAATAGATAAAAAAAATTCAAGCATAAAATGAGCAGAAGTCAAGAACAGACATTTCACTGAAGAGGTTATGCAGATAGCGAATAAGCACATAAAAAGTGTTCAACATTAGCCATTTGAGATATGCAAATCAAAACCACAGAGGATAGCACCACACATCTATCTGAATGGTTAAATGAAAAATAATGACACCACCAAATGCTACCTAGGATTTGGAAAAAATGGATTATTCATATACTGCTAGTGGGAGTATAAAAATTATACTCTGAAAAACAGTTTGACAGTTTCTGATAAAATTAAACATGCAATTACCACATGACCCAGCAACTACCCTCTTGGACATTTATCCCAGAAATGTTAAACTCATGTTCATACAAAAATGTGTACACGTTGTTTTCAGGAGATTTATATGTATTAGCCAAAAACTGTAATCGACTCAGATGTCCTTCAACAGTAGAATATTAAAGAAACTGTGGTACATAGTACCATGGAATTCCACACAGCAATAAAAAGAAATGGGCTACTGATATACACAACTTGGATGTATCTGCAGGGAATTACATTGAGTAAATATTATCATTCACCAAGACACCAGCTTCACTAAGGAGTTCAACATTGGCTCTCATCTTCAGGCCTAAGTTTGATTTTGTGCACCTTTTAACACACTAACTGACAACACATGCAGAAGAAAACTATAGAACTTATAATTATACTTGAAATTCCAATCTTCATTCACATCAAATATTAAAATTTATGTGAATAAAAAGTTTAAGTCAACTATATCTTATACTGCTTCCATAATAGCATTTCTCTTACCACAATATGTTATAAATCATTGTGTTTGAATTAGTTTTCCTACCTCCTTATAGTTGGAATCAGATCTTATTAATCATTATATACCTAACATTTAGCTCCAAATAAGGAATATACTAGGATTTCAATGCTAATTAAGTAAATAGAAACACTACTTCTTCTGAGTCTTTAGGCATGAATTTCTCCATTTAAAATACACACACACTCCTGACATTTTTTATCTAGCAAAATCTTTTTTTTTTTTTAACAAATCAATAGAATCTGATCTTCCTCAATAATTTTGGCCCATAGCATTTCTCATTTCTCCAATTTCTTACTATCCTTGTGACTTTAATTGCAAGCTAGCTGATATTACTATCTGAATGTTTATCTCTGCATAGCTTCTCTTTAAAAAGAAATGGCGGGAAAGTATTTACAAGTTTTTGTTTTCTCCTGGCTCTTAAATGAATACTATGAACCAATTAATTTTTGACATATAAAGATATATATGGATTTTGATTTAGAATTAAATTAAGATGTTTAGTTTAATTTTTAATTGGTTAATTAATGGACACATTCATTGAAAAAATATCTCTGATTATTTCTCTCTGTAATGCAGCACATGCCTGAGAATTATTTATTGTATTTTTAAATAAACACATTGAAATGGTCTATTTATCGTTTCACTGGGACTGCTCCCATTCAGGGCCCAGATTAACATGGCCATCATATTTCTAGTTAGGTTTTGAAAAAATAAAGGAACATTGCTCAGAGAAGTCATTTTCCAAACAGTCCTGACATTCTCTTCCTTGCTAGTGGACTGTTTTCACAGGAGATAACCAAGTAAGAAATTATTTCCAGTAAAACAAACAACACAATATGACAACTTATTGCTCCTTATTCCCAGATGCAGAAGATATATACTGAATAAAATGTGCAAATTAGGATAAAAAGTCCAAATCATTGGGGTGAAATATCAAAGCTAAAAAGTAACAGCATTTACAGGAGGATAAGACTGGATTGATAAACTAAGTTTAGAGCTTTTCCCTTTTCCTATTTTTTGTATGGTTAATTCTTGTCAATATTGAATTATGTAAGCTATTATGCTTAATTAACCTGAGGATAAGCTCATCATTGTTTTTGTGGAATAAATCCAGCTAGAATGGTAATTTTCTGACATGAGTTTAATATATGCTGATTATAATAACATTCCATGAATGGTTTCTAAAAATCATTTATAATTTTAAATATTTTATTATGATTTATTTTTTAATCATTAGCAAATAGTTGTTTGAGTCATGAGAAAATATACTAGTAAAGCAAAAAAAATATATCTACTGTGGAAAGTTAGACTCATATTTTCATAACTGAAATCATCAGCAGCAACAGGAACATCTTGACTTTTCAAGGTCATCCTTGCTATTTAAAGTATGGTCTTTGGATTTAAAACAGCAGTATCACTTGGAAGTTTTTTGAAAACTACTAACTTCAATTCTTACTCCAGACTTCTGAATTCTAATGAAGTCTCCAGGTGATTAGCATTTATGTTAATTTTGAAAAAATCTTATTATCATCATCAACACCATCATCATCTCTCACGTTGGTTCCTTAGAGTTTCTGTATGCTCTTAACAGTACTTTTAGTTTGTTTTCATTTTTGTTATGCATCTGTTATATTATTCAATATGCTCCAAGAGGCATGTAATTAATGTATGTCACTTATATGATATGGCATCTTACTCATAAATGTCAAATTATTTTATTTTATTTTTTACTAGTAGAGATTGCCTATCCCGTGGATCACTGCTTTTCCAACTTAAGAAACATAGGACATGGGGAGTTTGTTAAAATACAGATATTGGATAAGGTCTGAAATAGACCTGAGATTCTTCTGCCTGAGATTCTGATCCAATATAATCAACCTGATATCAGTTACAAAACTAGTTTCTCCACTGCAGAATAGAATTATTTCAGAGTTCAGTGTTAGCCTCCATTGTATTTAGCAGTTGATTAAATCAATCAGACTCGGTGAGAGGTAATCCATGTTGTTGAGTTCATAAGTAAGTTCTCTTTCTGTTGCCACAGTCACTTTGTACATGAGTTCATGGAGAAAGTACTGACATGTCTGGAAAAAAATGTCTGATTGATTTCATAATTAATGATGATATCTTCTTCAAAGAATACAACAATTTAGAATTTAGTTTAGACACAAATATTCTCACTCTCTGCCAATTTTGAAAGACTCATCCATATATTTCTTTCTCTGACCAAGTTGTTACCAATTTTCTAATCTTTTGCTATGCAAATCCCTGAACATATGACAAAATCATTAGCCACTAACCACAAATATATACTATACATCTGGCCCTTTCCATATTTCTACAAAGTGACAACCAAATACACTGCTTTAAATTCTGCTTCCTAGGGGTATGCTCTTTACCATTATATTTAAGGACCATACCTGAAAGTGAATATATAATTTTGGCAATCCACTTCTGACTGGCATGAGAAGATTGGGCAAAGCCATCTACATTAGGCAAAATAATGACCCCCAAAGATGTCCACATGCTAATACTTGAAATCTTGGAATATATTATTATGTTACATGGCAAAGGAGAATTAAGGTTGCAGTTAGAATTATATTTGCTAATTGGCTGACCCTGAAGTGAGGAAATTATCTTAGATTGTTCAAGGTGGCCCAGTGTAATCCTAAGGGTCCTTTTAAGAGAAAGAACAGAAAAACAGGAAAATCTGAGTCAGAGATATTTGAAGACACTATGCTGTTCTTCTGGCTTTGAAGATGGAGCAACGGGCTATAAGCAAAGGAACACAGGAGACCTCTAGCATCTGAAAAAGGCAAAAACATTCTCGCCTAGATAGTCCAGAGGGAATGCAGCCCTGTTGACACTTTGATTTCTTTCCCAGAGAGAATCATTTTGGACTTTTGCCCTCCAGAACTATAAGATAATAAATTTGAGTTGTTTTATGCCACTAAGCAATTGGAAACTAATATACCATCTTTTTTTTTTTCCTTTGCTAACCGATCATAGCAAACTTCCCATGAAGATATAAGAATCAATTGAGGGAAGAATGGCAATGAGGCAGAAATGGTTACTATGGAAATATAAGAAACTTGCTCATGCAATTTACTTGGGTTTTCATAACCAGTCAGGTCTTATATCAAATACACCACTTCCTCTTTAAGAATGGACATCACTATTTTCACTGAAATTTAAGACTTTATGGATTATAAAAGCTCCAGTTAATAAAAAGCAAATCAAGGGTCCTACTTACTTGGTATTCCATGGTTAATAATCAATTTCTATCAATCCTCAATAGCAAATAAAAGCTTTTCTCAAGAAACTATATTTAAGTGTAAAAAAAGAATGCATTTACTTCAGTATCCTGAGGTATTCTGCTGAAATTCTTTTATTGGGACTTTTCAGAACTCCATACAACAAGCTACCTGCCATTTCAGCAAAGCTAAAAGAAGAAGTATTAGAGAAACCATCATAAGCTATTTTGATTTTTAAAAGTTCAGCATTTCTATCCTGGAATTTGGATAATAAGTTTAGTTATCCTTATCCTTGAGAAAGAGCTAAGAATTAAGGCGTAGATTGGGCAGGTGAAGGAGTCTCATAAGAAACTTCATTCTTAAACATCTACATGCAATATTATAGATTGAGGGAAAGACTGCACAGGCCGTTTACAAATCTCATTACATACTTTCTGTTTTTATTAAATTTGTTTACCATATAACTTTTTTACATGGTCACCAATACAATGAAATAGTTAAAAACAGGACATGATACAACAGCAATAAAATTGTATTTACATAGACATAAAATACTATTTGTTCATCTTTAAAAATATCCATAAGCAAATTTTGGTTCTTGTTTTTGAACCAAGATTTGTGCAGTAAAAAGAAATACACATATTTCCTGGCTTTCTAAACATTTCTCAAGTTAGAATAACATTTTAAAAATAAGTTAGTTAGGTATTTTATAAAACACCGCAAGTTATATCAGAAAGCTAATCAAAACACTCTAGAGAAATCAACTAAGTGGAAAAAGGAAATAAAATTTTATTAACCATTTAGATAATCTCCTAGAATGCATTTCAGAATTCAAAACAGGATAAGTAATGCTTTAATATCACCTGGTATGTTTCTGAGTACTAGAGTAATAATGATAAGTTATATATTATGAGCATGTAAATATAATTTAATAAATATACTTACTGCTTTGAAATTAAGCTCCTTTTGCTTTACCCATGTATTTTGTGTCTACAGTGTGTTGTCTAATTTTGAATAAATGCCCTCAAGAGCAAGACTGCCCTTCTCAAATGTTTGCCATGGCATGAAAAAAACAAATGGTCTCAATAAATCATAAATGCCATTAATTATGAACTACTGAAATTGATAAGTGTGGAATCTATGTTTTTGCACTTTATTTTTAATTAATTATATTCATATCAAAATCTTCAAATGATTATTTGCTTATTTAAGAAGAATTAAACCAAGAGCTCTCAAAGAAAAACATTTGTTTCACGCCACAGCCATCTCTCATCTTGAAGAAGCTATTTAGTTGCCTTAGCTCAAATCATAATAATGGTTTAATTTTTTAAAAGGTTGAATGAAGCAAGATTAAAATATTTCTGTAACTCTTCTGTACCTGACAGGAGATCAGAGACCATTATCCAAAGAAAGGCGTAGTAGACTACAACACTAGAGAGAAACACATTTTATGCAAGAAATTATTAATAGTTTAATGAGAGTGAAATACATAGTTATAGTATAGAGAATGGCAGAATTCAATGAAAAATACAAAAAAGGAATTAATAGTAACTCTCTGGTTAAGGGGGAAAATATAATAGAGTGAAGGGGGTGATGTTAAAGATAAAACCTAGATAAGAGTGATTAAGTAGGACTTTCTTGTTCTTCCCATATGGGAGACTTAGGCAAAGAACAGTCTGTTCAGTTGACAGCAGATTGGATATAAAGAGATTACAGCTCAGACAAACAAAGAATCTAGAGTCAAAGTTCTTTAAATTTAAGATGTGCAGATGAATACACTGTAATGGAGAGACACTTAATATCAAAGAAGACATCAAAATGGCTCAACATTAGTACTCATGGGAATGCAAAATGTAACTGGGAGATACCACTTTATCCCCACCAGAAGGGATCAAAGAAGAGAATACAAAGTATTGGAGAAGTTTTGGATCACCTGGAATGCTCATGCATCTCTAGGAGAAATGCAAATTTGTATAATCACTTTAGAAAACTTTGCCACTAAAGTTGTACACATATATGCACTTTACTCAGCAAATCCTTTCTTAGGAATACACTGTATTAGTTTGCTAAGTGCCACAGACTAGGCTTGAATGACAGACAATTTTATTTTTTTTCTCACAGTTCTAAAGGCTAGATGTCCAAGATTGGCATTTTGGTAGAGTTAATTTTTTCTGAGAGCCACGGGAAAGGATCTGGCCAGTCATCTCACCTTGGCTTATAGATGGCCATCTTCCTATGTCTTCACTTTGTCTTCCGTTTGTGTCAGTGTCAAATTTCCTCTTCTTATAAAGAGACTAGTTTTATTGGATTAGGACACACCCATATTATCTTATTTTAATCTAATTACCTCTTTAAAGGTCCTGTCTCCGAATAGTCTCATTCTGAGATTCTATAGATTAGATCTTCAAGACATAAATTTTGGGGGAGGGGGGGGACATTATTTATCTCATAATGATATTTAACAGAAATGCCTATCTATCTGTCATCTATCTATCTATCTATCTATCTATCTATCTATCTATCTATCTATCTGTCTGTCTATCTACACACACACACACATACACACACAAACACACACACAAGCATTTATTAAAAATCCTTCACAGTGTTTATTGTGGTACTAGTCACATCTCCAAAACATTATCTACCCAAATGAGCATAACAAAAAGAATTAGTAAGTAAATTTTTATATATTTACACTATAGACCAGCGGTCCCCAAACTTTTTGGCACCAGAGACTAGTGCTTTTATGAGAATCTAATGCCTGATGATCTGAGATAGAGCTGAGGTGATGATACTAGCCCTGGAAAGTGGCTGCAAATACAAGTGAAGCTTCCCTGCCGCTCACCTCTTGCTGTGTGGCCCAATTCCTAACAGGCCACAAACCAGTACCAGTTTATGGCCCGGGGATTGAGACCCCTGCTTTAGAATATAGCAGTGAGAATGCATTAATAAATTTCACAAATAGAAAGGGGCAAACATAAAAATACACACTGTAATTTCATTTATATAAAGTACGAAAATAAAAGAAAATTATTTATGATGTTAGAAGTCAGGATAGGAATTACTCTTGGTGGTGAGGGTTTGGAGGGTGGGGTAGAGATTGTGACTAGAGGGAACATGAGGACACTTTTAAGGTATTGGTAATATCCCCATGTTTTGTTGTTGTTTTAATCTGGGTGTGTTCACTTTGTGAATATACACTAGGGTGTTATTTAAAAATCCTGTTCATTACTGAACATATTTTATACTATACAATGAGATTTAAAAAAAATAAGTGAAAACACTGAATGACTAAAACCCGTGTTGTTGGTTTTAATAACCAGACACACTATTTTGCAGCATTTTATGGGAGACTAGGGTAATGAGTCAACAGTTATCTCTAAACTGAAATTTTGATGAACTATTCCGTATTCCAGTTCTGGCCCTTAACTAGATTTATGACCTTGATCAAATATTTTTATTTCATTAAACCTCTGATTTCTCTCCCCTAAATTAAAGATTTCTATGGTTACTACTTTTGAAGTTCTCATTCAACTTTAGAATTCTATATTCTTATTAATTTAGGGATTGAATTGTTTAATTGGAGTAAAAATTATCTTTAAACATTTGACTAAAAAAAAAAGATAAGTTTTCCTACAGTGAAAATAAGTCTATTTCCTACTTTATTGTCATTAAAATATTAGGATTAAGTTCAGTTATAGATTAATTACAAAATTACCTTTTTGTTATTAATTTTGACAAACTGATTGTACATGTTTCCAGATGATTTTTTATGTAAAAATAGTTGATGGCAATTTTTAATGATTATTTAATAATTTCAAGTAAAGAAATAAAATATCTACTTACTAATACTGAAACTCAGAAAATTCTTTCTACTAATGTATATTCTTATGTAATAGAAAACCTTGGAACTATTACCAAATCACATAAAAGAAAGAGAAATACCAATCTAATATGGTTCAGAACCATACTAAATGCCAGATAAAAAGAAAAAAATGCAATGGGTTGCCAAGAATTATAAGTGGCACTGAAAGAGGACTTCTGATTATTTGAAGTCAAAGACTGACATAGTTAAATCAATTGAAAATGACAGTGGGCTGTTGTGTGGGGGCGAGAAATCAAAACATTTACAATTAATTAAATTCAAAGGAAAATAAAAGAAAACATAAACCATACCATTGTGCAGGCAAATACCACTCTTTGAGGGTACATACAGAGTAATTTTTATAGCTAACAAGAAATAAGAAATTATGACTCATGGTTGCCTCATGTATTGCATAGCAAAACTCAATATGAAACAGCTATCTTAAGCTTTTGGCCTTCAGTACACACATGTTAATATTTTACTTTGAGACCCCTATAAAAATAATACCTATGTCAGAAAAAAAGAAAAAGTAATAGAAAGAAAAATGAACTGAAGTCATCTTTAAGCAGCAGTTGCCTGATATTGCTACATTTGATTTCCATAAATATTCATAGAATACAATTTATGTTGGATCCATCACGAATATCATGTTTGAAGACAAGTGGAGGGGGAAAATGTGAAATATAATGAATAGCTTTCTGGTTCTAAATCCAAGCAGAAGTATAAGTGTTTTATACTTCCTTTGAGTAGTCATGCAGTAGCCTTTTCAAACTTTATGACAAACAGTCTCATAGTTGGGCAATAATGTTGCCATGTGGAAAATGCCAAAACATTTAAAAAACAAAACCTATTCTTCATATTTCAAATACTGATTTTTTTCCTTGCCTTTTAACTGTAGTTTACTTTTGAAATGTTAAAACAATTAAAAGAGAGAATAGCAGAACAAATACTTATAACGGCTTAAAAAACTATATACAATATTAAAGCATTTAAGATGATGAAAAGGATTTACAGTGTGACATATATTTACAATTTTTTTTTTCTTGAAGCACACCATTTGTCTTTGGAAAGATCATTTAAACTTTCTTAGATGATTTTATCACTATACATTATCTCAAGGGCATTAATGGCCAACTTAAACATAATATAAAGAATAAACATTGAATGATATAAAAGTCAGTGGAAAACATTGTTATTTGAATAATAATTATAATACAAGGGGACTGTTGTAATGAGTCCAATTCAGACCAATTCATTTATTACATTTACTTGTGATCTATTAAGACATTAAACCTATTCAATAGTTCTTTTAAAGACTAATAAGTAAATATTTTTTGTTAGTGACTATTATTTTCTCTATCTGTAGCCAAGGAAATTAAAAATAACTTCTACTATCTAATGAGGAAAAAATCACTCATTTTATTCTGTTCATTATTCCCAGAGTTTAGTCATATTACTCAAATACCAGTGGGCCATGTGCAAATTCTATTATCCTGAAGAAGGTGTACAGAATCCAAATGTCCACTGGTCCATGCTCTTACTCTGGGATAATGCTGAAGTGAATGGTAATCTATAGCACTGATTAAATATTACCTGTTACTGCATATTACATTACCTTTGGTTCAAAACTAATTGGTTAGAATGTGGAAAGGCATAAAAAAGTTTCAAGAGACAATTAAAAATTAATCTTTTCACCTATATATAGATTCATGTATCCCTTTATTGCCAACGAGAATTCACTAAGCATTTACAAAGTGCCAGCCTCCCTCTTTTTCTGGTGCTTAGATTCACTAGCAAACATATTAAAGAAATATCCTTCCCTTTCTGTTTTATTTCCTAGTAAAAGAAGGCATAAATAAATAACAATAAGGAAATTATATAGTACATTAACTGTTGATAAATGTTATGTAAAAAAATGGTAGAAAAGGTAAAAGGGAATGGGGAATGCAAGGTGGTCCAGGGCAGAGGAGAAAGTTGCAATTTTAATCAGGGTAGTCACAGCAGTCTCAGTGGTAATGTATCTTTGAGCAGACTTGATATAGAAAATGAGTTAGCAATACACATACTTTAGAAAGAAATGTTCCCAGAAAAGGAAACAACCAATATAAAAATTCTAAAATTAGAGCATGCCTGCTGCGGTCAAGGTATAGCAAGGAAAACAGTGCAGATGGAGCAGGGAGATGGCAAAAAATGAGATGTTCTGGTAATGGAGGCCTGTCTTTGAAGGACCTAGTAAGATATTGTGATGGTAATTTTATGTGTCTACTTGACTGGGTGTTGGTTGACATTATTTCTGTGTATATCTGTGAAGATATTTCCAGATGAGATTAGCATTTGAATCAGTAGAGTGAGTAAAACAAATTGTCCTCCCCAATGTGGATCATCTCATCTGTTAAAGATCTGAACAGAAAAAAGGCAGAGGAAGGGAAAATTCATTCTATCTGCCTGACTGAGTGGAAACACCCGTCTCTTGCCCTCAAACTAGAACTTATAATGTTGGCTCTCTAGATATATAGATACATAGATATAGATATAGATTTAGATATAGATACAGATATAGATATAGATATCTATAGATATAGATAAAATCTCCTTTTGGTTCTATTTTTCTGAAGAACCCTAATATAGGCATTGTAAGGACTTCGACTTTTATTCTCAGGAAAATGAGAAAGCACTGCAGATTTATGAGCCATCATAAATCTTTGACTATGGTTTTTGAAAGAATAGGTTATAGAGAAGTCATGTAACCGTTGAAATTAGATATAATAGTAGCTTGGTACAAGGAAGTAGTAGCAGAGATGGTGAGACACTGGTTGGTTTCTTGATATATCACAGATAAAAGAACTTCGTCACGAAATGGATATGAGCTATAAGAGAAAAGCAGTGGTCATGAATCACATCAAGTCTCCAGCCATGCTATCCTGAACAAGCCCGATCTCATCTGATCTCGGAAGCTAAGCAGGGTAGGGCCTGGTTAGGACTTGGATGGGAGATCACCTAGGAAGACCAGGTGCTGTAGATGTAAAAATAAAATAAAATAAAATACAAGGATTGTAAACTGACAAGGTCCTTGCAATCTGTGAGGTCAACCAAGGGTTGCCTCACCTAAAAAATAAAAAATTAAAATAAATAAATAAATAAATAAATAAATGATAAATAAATAAATATAAAAGAATTGCATCAAGTTTTTGACCTAAGTAATTGAAAGGATGAAATTGCCATCATTGCAGATAGGGAAGACAGTGGTTAGAGCAACTCCATGTTAGAAGCTCTCAAATACCTGAGTTTTTTGGAGTACCATGATTCATATTAAAAAAAAAAAAAAATGTGCCTTGAAATATCACTAGACTTCTCCCTAATGTCATGATAAAAAGGTATTTATTTCTAATTTATTTCTAAACAAATAATTTTATTGCAAAGAAAATAAAAGAAAAAACTTAAAGATTCAGAGATGGGCAAGATGGAAACTTTTTAGAAAACCGCATTGATACTTTTAGGGAAATCAGAAGTAAATCTCCCCTTACCAATTATGACAACACTGCATGTATTTTTAGATCATTTACTTTGCAGAATAAGCAGGAAGTAACTTAATTAAAATTCTACTACAACAAGTAAAAAATCAAATACTTTTTGGAACAGTGGTTTTCAAACTGCTTTGTCAACTCCAGGTTTCTTTGAGATCAAGGTGTGCCAGTGAGGAATCAGGCAGTACAAAACTTCTTTTTATTGTTTTTTAAAATATATTACCATTCCATAACTACCTTTAAATACAAAAAAAAAAAAAAATAAGATTACCACTGTCTTTTGTTGAACTGTGAAAACCACTATTATAGAGAACCACTATCATTTTATTCCCCTACTGAAAATGTGAACTTCATTATTTTCTCCAATATTATCACAGATCTTGAATTTGAAGTAAAGTGGATATACAGGGTTGCTAACAAGAAATTCATACATAGATGTGAAATATTTGTGATACTATATTTGTTATGGAGAATGGCCAAAACCCAGCAATGATATTTCTCTATTCTTATAGAAGAAATAACAATTGTGTCAATATTGTGAAATCTAATTGTTGTTGTATTGCTTTTAACTTATTTATACGGTATTTGAACTTAAAATTTTCCAACTGAAAGCTTTGAAGTATTTCTTCTAAGTATACATGATATTTGCTTCTTAAGAACCTTGACTATTACAGAAAATATAAATGGTGTATATGTACAATTGCCTCTCATGCATGCATTTGTTCAGTTCCCAGTCTATGAGATAACTTTTAATTTAAAAAAGACTTCTCAAGGGAAAAAACTAATTTTGATTGAATGTTATAAAATAAGATATAAATAGAATTATAACTAATTATTAAAATTTCAAATTTCATAAAGCTCGTGTTATCTAGATTTTCTTTTGAAACAAAAACCAAAAAGCACCCTTAATAAAACAGCTCCATAAAATGTTTGTCTTTGTATATCAGATATGATGATTTTAGATCATTTCAGTCAAAAGAAGTACTAAGAGATAGTAGATCAGTTAATAAAAATGACCTGTTGACTAGTATCTGAGGCAAGAAAAATAATTTGTTTCAGTCTTCAACTGAGATTTAAATCAGCTGCACTAGCATTACTCTCTTTGGAATGCATTGATATCGCTTCAACATATTTACTAAAATACCATCTTGCTTTTTATGAAAACAAAAAAATAGTTTACCTTCTTATGTCATCAATTGTGTTTTATATTTTGGCTATTTTGAAAGTAGCTATAGTTCTCTACATAATTCTTTATACTTTAATGAAAGTTTGCATCCTGAAAATCCTCATGGCCCCAGTGTTTAATGGATATAAAATCTGTACTTATTTAAATTTTATTCAATGAGAAATTGCAATTTCACATAACAGTATAGTTTTAAGGTAAGTCTCTAAGAAACAACTGAGTTAGTATTTAAGAATAAAAGTTTTACAATTAATTTCCATAAGAATATTGTACAAATTATTAAATAAAAATATTCCACAGGTGGGGGCAGGATATTCTTTGGAGAATTTTCACCTCTATAATTTCATATTATGAATTATGGTCATGCTGTTTATGCCAGGAAATTTCAATGTCACTTGATATACTAAGTTACAGTGATCACTTCACAAAGAGATTTCATCATGTGAACATCAGAGAGTATACTTACAGCAATCTAAATGGTACAGCTTACTACACACAGAGGCTATATGGTATAGCCTATTGCTACTAAGTTACAAGCCTGTATAGCATGTTACTATACAAAGCAACATGAGATTAAATCAAGCGCAAGAGAAAATAATGCAATCAAGAGATGTGGTAAACACCAGATGTATAAGGCTGCTGCCAGTGTAACACAGCATACTGTTTACAGCAAACTTTTTTTAGTAAGTAAAAAGACTATACTCTAAAATAATGATAAATAGTATAGTAAATATATAAACTAGAAACAAAATCACTTGTTATCATTATCAAGTATTATATACTATACATAATTGTATGTGCTATAATTTTATACGATTGGCAGCACTGTAGATTTGTTTACACTGGCATCAACACAAATACGTAAGTAATGTGTTGCATGACAGTGTTACTATGGCTACAATCGACATGACTAGGTGATAGGAATTTTCAGCTCCATTATAATGGGACCCCATAATGGGACCATTGTCATATATTTCGTAGATCTCTAACTGAAACATCATTATGCAGTGAATGACTATATTATGATTATTTCACTGATAGTGCTTTGATGATGTTTTCTTTTTATTTAATACACTGTTGCATTTTAAACTCTATAAAATTTATTTCAACAGTATAATTACATGTAAAACATTCATCTAAAGTAAAAAATTTCATTAAATGTTATTAAAATAAATTCGTGCTCAATAATCTTTGCACAAGCGTTGCTATAACAAGAATAATTAAGGGTTCAAAAATGAAACAGTGAAATTTACTATTAAGTATTAGCAGGTACTATAGAGTAAAGAGCAATAAGAAATTAAGAGATCTCTATTTGGATGTGGTATTGAACAGAGAACTGAATAAAGTAAGAAATGAGGTGGACAAAACCATGCAGATTAGCTAAGGTCCAGGTATATTCATGGTCCTCTGCCTAGTTCACATGGCTGAGCATGAACACATGGGGTCAGGGGAGCCTCTGTTTTATAATTGTGTTAAAGAGTTTGGGCTTTATTTTAATATATGATAAGAATATATGAGATTATTTTAAGAAAGGTCATGGCATGATTAAATTTTAATTTTAAGGTGGTCCTGTAATGTACAGCATGGTGACTATAGTTAATAATACTGTATGATATATTTGAAAGTTGATAAGAGTAGATTTTAAAGTCTTTAACAGTGAAGAAAAAAATTTATAACTATGAACTGAATGTTAACTAAACTTATTGTGGTAATCCTTTTGTGATATATACACATATTGAATTATTATGTTGTACATCTTAAACTAATACAGTTTAAATGTCAATTATATCTCAATAAAACTGGAAAAAGTGGTCATTCTGGGTTTGTAAAAATGATACAAAAATTTAGGGAAAGCTGACGTTGACAGAGAAGTTGGATACTACTCCATTTGGTCAAAATGAGATGTAGCTATAAATAAATGTATATATATTACATATGTATGTGTATACATATATATGCATGTGTATGTGTGTATATATCTTAATGATGGCCAATGTAGAGATATTTTGGAAAGCATACAAAAGGATATGATCCTAAATATAAATATGCAACAAAAACAAAGTTCTTAACATTGTAATTTATTCTCTCTCTTTTTATGCACATTTATATATACATTTAAACATTAAAGAATAGTAATCTCTATAAAGCCTGATGTAAAACAATAATAAATATTATATATATAAAGTGTGACAAGGGAAGAATAATTAAAGCTTAGTTCCTTGGTGTGTTCTGACACTTTTCTCCCAGTGACATATGTTGTTCAAACTTGAGTGCATGCCCTGCAAATGATTGTCATATACTTTACTTATTCTTCCCCAGATATTCCAGTAGACTCACCAAGGCACAGGAAGTGAAAAATTTTCGTGATAATTAGAAATAGATATAATTGGTCATTGGGATTAAAGAAGAGAGGTAAGGTGGATAACAAAACATAAGAATTGATTTTGCAATTAACTCAGCACAGATCAGGAAAGTTGATTCAAAAGTTGGGTCAAAGTACGTATTCCAATGTGCTACTGAAGTGTGGATAGTGCTCACATCTGTATCTAAGTATATTGCTCTCTTAGTTTGTACTGAGAATTTTCCTGAATGGAATTAAAATTAATTGGAGAGGAGTGAAGAAATAATCTGTCATAGCTGATGTTGCCTCTTTAGTGATGTTGGGCTTCAGAAAGTAATTAGATAATTCAGTATTTACCTACAAGAAGTATGCAAGCCCTTACATGCTTATAGTAAGAAACAAAAGAAGGCATGCATTCCTTGGCATTAGGCAAAACTGTTTTGTGCTCCTGCTCAGGTGCTGTTAAGAGTGAGTATGCTTTATTTTCTAGGCCTCATCTGTAAACTTCCTTATAGTATTATTGTGAGGATACTTTATAGTATTATAACACCTTTCCTAGAGTATTATTGTGAGGATGAAATGGCGTAAATGTATATAAAGTACCTGGCAATTAATGGGCACTTAATAATTAGCACACAGTGCTTAGGAAGTACTAAGCATTCAATATATGTTAATTTCCTTCTTCTACAGGATTTAGAAAAGAACAGTTTGGTCTCTCACGAAGAATAAGAAACTGTGATGCTGTGAAGATCCAAGAATTAAAACTCCAAAACATAAAGGGACAGAAACAGGCCCAGATCTTTAAGAAAGTAAACTAGGTGGTCAGTAGAAGGTTCAGAAAGCTGAGTAGCCTGGAAAATTGGTTAATTCTAACATGGAGAAGTGTTTTTCTATATAGCCCTGGTGGTTCCAAACAAATGTTGCCAGAATAAAGGAAATTTTGACAATTTATAAAGGGTCGTGGTAGAAAGACTGATAAAGATTTGCAAGATTGACAGAAAACTAATGAAGTAATGTTGCTTTGGAGAGATATATGAATTAAGTACTGCATTTCTGGATAGAACTTCTCTTTCGTCAACATAGAAACACAACTGGGAAACTAAGGATGAGAAAAAGGAAAGGGACCCTGAGATCTACAAAACCATCAGTAGTTATGAAAACAGATGTGGATGATGCAAAAGTCATAGAGTAGCAGCAGCTTTGGCCCCTGGGTGATGGAGAAAAGCAACAGCAGGAAACCAACATTGGTACTCAAGGAGTGACTAAAACTTCAGGACACATAAAATGAAGGGACGAAAACTAGTGTTTTGTGTGGAATGAGGCTTTAGAACGATGGAAGATTTTCATTGACATTTCTGTGAGTCACTTGCTATTTCAAAGGAGTGTCACAAAATAATGAATTCCCAGTGATGCTTAGAGATAAATTGATAAATAAAAGACCTAATACTTACCAGCCTAAACATGTAAAATATCCTTTCTTGTTGTTCTGAAAGTAGTAAAAACTAGGGGACAGATCATCTGGATTAGAATCTTGGCTTTGCCAACAATTATCTTTGACACATTATTTAATACTTTCATTTCTTTCTATTTCTATAAAATGGAGGTAATAAGATAGTTACATAAATTAAATGAATTAATATGTAGGAGGCACATAATAGTGCTCTATAAACTTAGTGATCCTTATCTTTATTATAGCTGTAATTATTATTTATTATAATTATTATTCAAGAGGGAAGAGCTTTTATTTCAAATGGTCAGTCCAATCTTAGTTCCTAGATACTATTTATGATCAATAATTTCTAGTAGTTCATATCATAGATTTCCCTTTCACTTAAAGAAGTGAAATATATGAGTGAAAGAAGTGAATATATATAATATTCAAGCATCATCCAATTTAAATAAAGATGTTTTATCCTTAAAATTCATAAATTGTGATTATTTAAAGTACCTGAAATTGTGCTACAAAATTAATAACATTACAGGTGGTAAGCTACTAATTATTCATAATAAATATAATTGAATACATATTACACTAACTGATTACCTTTCTGAAACGTGAGTAATTCTGGCTTTATTAATAAGAATAAATTGAGTCATTTATGTGCAAATGGTGCATTGCTTTTATATAAAAGAGAGAAGAACATCACAGCTATTTAACTCTCCAGACATTAAATCTTTGTCCTAGATAAATAAATACATACATACACAGACACACATACAATTCATATAAATAAAATACAAACAAACAATTTTACCAGGATAGTATTTTATTAATTAATTTTAGTTTGTGTTATGTGCTACTTTGTTGTGAAAAATATTTCATAAGCAGTGATTTTTTTTTCCCCTGGATAACACAAGAAAGATTACAGGAGACCTAATACAATGATTCAGATAGTGGTAATAATATTTTTGATTGTGAGTCGCTCAATCAGAGATGTCCATTAGGAATAAAAATAATTTTAATTATATTAAAATTTAAATCTTTCAAATAAATATTTTAAATTTGGAATATTTTCAGGTCTCACCCAATTTGTTTATTTATATTGACTGTAGTTTACCTGACAGTTAAATTAATTAGTCTTTGTTTTATTGTTATTTATTTTTTCTGTTTTCAATTATAATTGATATTCAATATTATTTTATATTGGTTTCAGGTATATGGTATAGTGATTAGACATTTATATAACTTATAAAGTGATCCCCTGATAAGTCTAGCACCCACCTGGCACTCTATATAGCTATTACAATAGTACTGACTATATTCTCTAAGCTGTATTTTACTTCTCCATGAATATTTTGTAACTGCTAATTTTTACTTCTTAATCCCATCATCTTTTTTACCCATCTCCACAAATCCCCTCCTTTTAGCAACCATCGGTTTGTTCTTTGTATCTGAGTCTGTTTCTTGTAGACAGCATATGTATCGTTCTTGTTTTCTTATTTAGCTACCCCATGTCTTTTGATTGGAGCATTTAATCCATTTATAGTTAAAGTGATTATTGAGAGGTATGTAGTTACTGACATTTTATTATTCATGTTTTTTATCTTTTTCTTCTCATTCTTTATTATTATTTTTATTGCTGCTGCTGTTGT